>NW_026988636.1:0-317845 GCF_030222135.1 Aotus nancymaae | reverse complement strand
GAACTTTAATACACGCTTTTTGTTTTTTTGAGATGGGAGTCTCACTCTTTTGCCCAGGCTAGAGTGCAGTGGCATGATCTCTTGCCTCAGCCTCTTGAGTAGCTGGGATTACAGGTGCACACCACTATGCCCAGCTAATTTTGGGGGAACTTTAATACATCTTTAATAGAGGTAATATTGTTACATCAATGTGACTTTTTGTTTAATCTGGTTCTTTTATATCTTTCTAGTACTTTGTATTGCCCCCCAAAATAGAGGAACGTTTCATAGATTTTGGAGTACTGAGTGCTACAGAAGCAAGTAATATTTTATTTGCAATTATAAACAGCAATCCAATTGAGGTAAAAGCAATCTGTTTTTATTCTAAATCACATTTAAGGATTTTTTGCTTGCGTTGTGATAATAATTTTCGTATCTTTTTTTAAAGTTGGCTATAAAAAGTTGGCATATCATAGGAGATGGTTTATCAATAGAACTTGTAGCTGTGGAAAGAGGCAACAGAACTACAATAATTTCAAACCTGCCAGAGTTTGAAAAATCCTCTTTATCAGATCAATCATCGGTAAGTAAACTTTATTGTCTCCTTAAACTAAGATGGATGTCTAAACTGCAAATGGAAGACCCTTGCTATGTTACATATGTCACTGTTATTTTTATGCAGTTTATAATAGTGTTGGTTATTTGCTATTAGAAGGACCTTATAGGCAATATAATTCAACTCCCTATTTTTATGATGAAGGCACTGAAACCCAAAGGGATTAAATCCTGCCTTCTCATAAAAAGTTCCATAACACACAAATTTTAAATTATCTTTTTGTAACACATGTGTCATTACAGGAGAATTCCCATGGGTGCTAAACCAACCTGGTGTTCATTGAGTTTACGGGGAAAAAGAGATGGCCCTGAACATTGGTAGAAAATATTTTCAATTATACAGTAATATGTCTGGCCAGATACTGCCTCACTATCAGTGAGGCAAACTGTTCGATCACTGCGAGTCTGCCCACATATTTCTAACTGTCTAATAAACATGTTACAGTTGGTTGTAAGAGAGCACAAACAAGAGAAAACAAATATATTAGTTTCAGCCCTCACCACTACTGAAAGGGGAAATTGGAGTTTCTACCTACTGGGAAAAGAATTAGAATCACCTTCTGTGAGAAGGAGTATCAGATATCTCATCTGCAGGTTAGAATAGAACTTCTTGGGGCAGTTTCACAAAAGAAAAAGCAAATGTCCTTATATACAGAGAGTGCTGACAAATACATTTCCATGGAATGCCATAGGTCTGGTGTTTTGTTATACGCGGCCTCAGCTGCCCTGAAGATATGAATATTAACATTACAGAGCTTGAAGCAGAGCCAGCTGTGTATACATTAAAGGCTCCAATGTGCCTGAAAGGTTGGTGGAAGGCTGTGTCCCTCTGCTCCGGCCCCTTTGGCCATACAGGTTCATGGGTGAAGAGTGAGGAGCTTTATTAGCAAGAGGACCACACCCCTCCCTCTTCAGGAACCAGCTTTTTCAGTGGCCTATGGAACAAGTGTAGTAGAGAAATATCAAGGGATGGGCACTATTTTGAGATATTTGTACACAGTGGTAATTCAGTGTCATACTGGTATATGTTAGGATTTGGAAGTCATTTTGTCACTATAGCCTTCATTTCCATTTTAATAGGAAACTTCAACTAACAAGGCTAATGAATGATATTTCTACTATCTACAGGTTACGTTAGCTTCAGGCTATTTTGCAGTCTTCAGAGTCAAACTTACTGCAAAAAAATTAGAGGGGATTCACGATGGAGCCATCCAGATCACAACAGACTATGAGGTAAGGACTTTATTGTGGATTTGTGGCAGTGGAGTTTTTCTGAATAAGTCAGTTCTTTCTTGTTTTTATGAAAACGAAGAATTAAGTTTACTCATAAAGTTACAGTTTACTACTTTCATACCTTAAAAACTGAGCTTTTCCAATAATAGTTTATAGAAAATTGGTGTTCATAGACTCTTAGTTTTATGATAAAATCCAAACCTCCTAACCTAAAAAGCAACTTCAGAAAAATGCCTTTAGCACGTTTAGAATTGCTTTGTTAGAAACCTGCCTAAGCAGATGGTTATGTCATTGTACAGAGCCTGAGTGTTCTGAGTTAGATATCTCTGATTGTTCCTGCAATCATAAATAGCAGGCAGGGTCTAACATTTCTGAAAAGGAGGATAAAATCAGGAGATCATGTCTTAATTTGAGTGCTCACGTTTATATTTGCATAAGTCATTCAAAGTCAGGGGACTAAATGTTATTTAAGCTTTTAATTAAAATATTCTCTGTGGAGTTTATTATGCACGCAGTAAGATTTTGAATGGCTATATTTCTGCCAAACCTAAATGTTTTCAATTTCATATTTAAAAGCCCTTAGGGAAGTCAAGCACTGCTAAATTCAACAAGCTGCCACCTTTGCCCTCATAGATGTTTTCAGTATACACAAACAACTTCCACATGAAAAAAAAATGTAATTATGAAATAAACAGAATTGGCCATTTAATAATAAATGATTTGTTGAGAGTATGTCAGGTTACCTCCAAAAATGAGGAATTCATAGTTATCACTCACGACATAAATAAATACATTTCAGATTTAAGATAAATTTTTGTTAATATGGGTGAAAATAAGAATTAAGAAAAATATCCTAGAAAAGTAGCTTTGTGAGTTACTCACAGTTTGGTATGGGATTCTAACTCTAGAATGTTCAGTGCATTTTTTAAAATTAGGTTAATGTCTATTTCTATGTCAAAAAATAGAGCCCTATATAACTAGAAATGCCAGATTTTACATACGTTGTTTTAGGAGTACAATTTGACTTTCTTTTTTAAAATCTATTTTATAGATTATTGGTATTTTGAAATTCAAAAATATTTATATTTTCAAAAACCTGTCTTTAATTCCTTCCCCATTGTTTAGTCTTTTTTACATGTTTTCAGTGAATCACTGAGAAATCCGTGGAAATGTGTTATATTTCATTACCTTTTAATGAGTACATTGGACAGATTAAACAGTATCTATGGGTGATTTTAGTACTGGTTTAGATCTGGTTATTGTCAATACAAATCTCAAAATTAGGTTAACCCCAAAATACAATAAAGTAGTTGTCAAGAGCAGGCTGTCTTGAATACTTATTGTCATCTTCTTGACTCCACAGATCCTGACAATCCCTGTGAAGGCTGTGATTGCAGTAGGCTCACTGACCTGCTTCCCTAAGCACATTGTTCTTCCACCTTCCTTTCCAGTAAGACCATTAATACACAAATTTTTTTGTTGCTCATTTTTTGCCTTTCCCTTTAGCTCTGTGTTCCTAGACTTTTACAGTACAATTATTCTTTATTAGTCATATATTTTAAAGACAGTATACTTTAGACGATGTAAAGAGATACAGTCCTTTTCCTCAAAAAGTTTTCTATCTAGAAAGGGAAATGGACACACAATTCAGGGCTATAAAGCAGAATGTAGAAGTTGCCCTAGAGGAGTGAAAATAAGTGCTGTGAGGGAAATACACATCTCATTGATGCAGGGGCTGTGGGAGCCAGCTTAGAATTTCTTCTGTCAGAGATGGAGATGGGAATCCAGGGCCAGGGAGCAAGCTCAACAGGGATACAGAGTCAATAAAGTCTGAGGTGGGTTCAAGCAATAGTGAATTGTCCAGTTTGGCAAGAATGGAGAAAAGTTTTAAGAGAGAAAATGGAATATATGGAAAAAAAATTAAATGCACTTAAGTGCCTAAGAGTATGAAGTTTTTGAGCAGAGACTTAACATCATCAGAGCTGAGCTTTAAAGACTGGCTCTCTGCAGAAAGAAATAGAGGATACAGATGAAAGTGACAGTAGAGTGCCTGGAGGCCAACACACAGACTGGCCAGAGTCCACGTGAAAAGTGCCAGTGGGAGGTTTGAGCATATAGCTGTGGCAGAGGTAATAAAGTCCCTTCATACCTCCAAGCCTTTGTTGTTTCTCCACCTTGAATGCCCTTCCTCCTCTCCTCCCTTCAAAGAACTCCTGTGTGTCTTTAAAGATTCAATTCCATTGTCATCTCCTCTCTGAAGCTTTCTTGACTCCTCTTGACAGTACTGGTTGTTTCATGTGTAATCCTAGAATACTTTGAAATTACCCCTCTTGTTGCAAGCCTCATATTGTGCTATAAATATTTCCTTATAAGTTGGCCTCCTCAGTGAGAGTCTGAGATCCTTTAGGAAAGGGATAAGACACTTAGTACACAGTATGTACTAATAGCAGACACTTAGTACATAATGTATGGATGAAGGAACAAATGATGGAGAGGGAATGTAGGCAAGAGACATTGCAGGTGAATCATTTGAACTGTGCTTATATCCTAAAGAGGTCCTACAGACTGAAACAAGTATGGGGAGGGGGATAGATAGAGGAGGCAGGAATACGGCTTAGAGTTTGAGCCTGGGAACAAGGACAAAAGAAATGGGAAAACCAGGAGAAGACCCTGCCTTTTGCAAGAAGGTGATGCAGTCCATTCAGGAATACCAGGGCAAACGTAAAAGTGTCTCATATCCTAGTGGTGGGAGACAATAGTGGGTTTGAACACCACTTACCCAAAAATGAAATCCAAAATGTTCCTAAATCTGAAACATTTTGAGACCACAAGTGGAAAATTCTACACCTGACCTCATGTAACGGGTTTCAGTCAAAACTTTGCTTCATGCACAAAATTATTTTAATAAAATTACCTTCAGGCTATGCATATAAGATGTATATGAAACGTAAATGAATTTCATGTTTAGACTTGAATTCTGTCCCCAAGATATCCCATTATATATATGTAAATATTCCAAAATCAAAAAAAAAAAATGAAATCTAAAATACTTCTGGCCCCGAGTATTTTAAATAAGGGATACTCAACCTGTACCATAAAACCTAAATTCAACATTTAGCTTCTTAAAGATAGAAATTTTGGCCAGGTGCAGTGGATCACGCCTGTAATCCCAGCACTTTGGGAGGCCGAGGCAGACGGATCATGAGGTCAGGAGTTCGAGAGCAGCCTGACCAACATGGTGAAACCCCATGTCTACTAAAAATACAAATATTAGATGGGCCTGGTGGCGCATGCCTGTAATCCCAGCTACTCAGGAGACTGAAGCAGGAAAAATCACTTGAACCCGAGAAGCGGAGATTGCGATTAGCCAAGATTGGGCCACTGCACTCCAACCTTGGGTGACAGCAAGACTTCATCTCAAAAAAAAAAAAAAACAAACAAATTTTGAATTACTAGTTTCATCACATTTAAGTTTGGGTCTTAATTAAACCCTCATCTTCCTGTCATTCTACTTTGTACTGACTATACAAAATTCTTGACTTTGTTATTTATCCGAAAGAGCCATGTTTCTTCCTTCCTTTACCTTCTCAATCAGTGATGTCTTTAATCTCTCTGTAAATCCTGGGAGGGAATAGTTCAGTTGAGAAGACAGCAAGATGACACAGTGAAAAGGCCCGTGAGTGGAATAAGGGAGAAAGCATGTGTATAAAAACAAGACATTGGTCTTGATCCATTTGTGTTGCTATAAAGGAGTACCTGAGGCTGGGTGATTTATAAAGAAAAGAGTATATTTGGCTCACAGTTCTGGGGTTTGTACAGGAAGCATGGCCTTGGCATCTGCATTGGTGAGAGCCTCAGGCTGCTTCCACTCATGTTGGAAGGTGAAGAGGAGCTGGCATGTGCAAAGATTACATGGCAAGAGAGAGGAGAAGGAGATGCCAGGGTCTTTTTTAACAACCAGTGGTTGTGCACACTAATGGCATGAGAACTCCTTACCACGAGGTCAGAACACACCAAGCCATTCATGAGGGATCCACCCCCATGGCCCAAACGTCTTTCATAAGGCCCACCTCCAACACTGGGGATCACATTTCAGCATGAGACTTGGAGGGGTTGGTTTTGAACAGCTTCAGATTAAGCTTTCAGATTATTTTAAGTGTCTTACAGGACCAGATACTTGCTCGGAATTCTAAATTACCTCTATATTACCAAATCCTGTCAATCTCTTTATCCGATGGAGAATACTAGAGATGACTGGAAACAATATCCCAGAATACACATTTCACATAACTCGTAGCTTAATATTTGAATAGAATTGCGAGAGCAGCGTTTCTATCTGTGAGCTTTTTTGATCCCCCACACCCCTGAGAGACAAGACACAAGGGAAGTAGTTATTCCAAGTACACCAAGTGCCTTGACTGCCTTAGGGCTCCCGTCAGCGTCGCAGCTGCATGCCTGCCCTCTGCTGGCTGTCGGTTGTTTTAGCCTCACTGGGCTGTGTAAATGAAGAACACTGGCCTCAGCGTCACCGTCATTCCACCCTTTTTCCTGTGCACGCTCTTCACTTCCGTATTTTTTATTCCAAATGTTTAAAAAGTGGGTTTAATCATTTTAGAGACCTCTTCAAATAAGGAGGAATCTACAAAAATAAAATTTTGTATTCAGCCAAAAGAAAGATTGTAATATAATTCTTGAAGATTATATAAATCATTTAATTTTTTAATTTAAAATTTGGTACCCTGTCACAGAGAGAAGCTTGTGACTGGTAAGAGAAATTGCTGGTTATTTAACAGTTTGATCTGTTTGCTGGGTTTTTTGTTTGTTTGTTTGTTTTTAAAATGGAGTCTCGCTGTGTCACCTGGGCTGGAGTGCAGTGGCGCAATCTCAGCTCACTGCAGCCTTTGCTTCCCAGGTTCAAGTGATTCTCCTACCTAAGCCTTCGCAGTAGCTGGGATTACAGGTGTGTGCTACCACACCTGCTAATTTTTTGTGTGTATTTTTAGTAGGGACAAGGTTTCACCATGTTGGCCTGGCTGGTCTCGAACTCCTGGCCTCAACTGATCCGCCTGCATCAGCCTCCCAAAGTGCTAGGATTACAGGCATGAGCCACTGCGCGTGGCCCGTATGCTGTTTTAATAAGATACTTGACAACCTATCATTTTAAAAGATGTCTAATTTCTCTTTGGCACAAATGACATACATTTTTCTTAATGAAAAAACTTTTAAGGAAAAAAATGTGATTTTGTCCTGTTTGGCTTTAGATTTTATAATTCAGTTATTTCAGGGCATTCTTACCTTGATATAAACAAAACCCACTTACAAACTGAAAGTGGCCATTCTCTTTATTTAGAGCTATCTCTGTTTGTACTTTGTTGGCATCCTCAATATCTTAACATGAAAGTGTGAATGTTACGTCAATCGATTGTCAACAAGATTGCAAGATTTGTCCTCCTGATTTTTCTGTAACATGCCATAGTAAGGAAAAAAAGTTTCTTTTTTTGTGGGATTTTCTTGGCTGTTGATTACAGTTTAGAGATCATCAACTGATGGACATTCTAAAATAGCTTTTGGGCTTTGGTTTCCTAGAAATATGTTTGTCTACTCTAAAGTGTGTTATCTTAAGAAAATTTAACCATATACAAATGAGTTTGTTTTTTGCTTTCTTCCTTCAGGGGAAAATAGTTCATCAAAGTTTAAATATTATGAATTCCTTCTCACAGAAGGTAAAAATACAGCAAATACGATCTTTGTCAGAAGATGTGCGATTTTACTATAAACGATTACGGGGCAATAAGGAAGACTTGGAGCCAGGAAAAAAATCAAAGGTTTGAAGACGTTATATTTGAGAATTCCCATCGGTTAATATTTTGTTTTATGACCTTCTGTGGATTTGAAATTCATGATTCTCCTGTGCCTCTTTATAGATTGCAAACATTTATTTTGATCCTGGACTACAGTGTGGGGATCATTGCTATGCTGGCTTGCCTTTTCTATCCAAATGTAAGTGATCTTGCTGTTCTCCCACATGTTTTCACTGCCCCAAAAATATGTTTTTAATAAGAGGCTGCCACTTTGAAAGTACATTACCGTCTTTTGTTACTATAGAAATTATTTGAAGGAAAATTGACAGGTGGGTATAGATGCAGGTTAAATATGTCATAACATGTTTCCTTGTTTTAGCTGAACCCAAAGTGCAGCCTGGTGTAGCCATGCAGGAAGATATGTGGGATGCTGACTGGGATTTGCATCAAAGCCTCTTCAAGAGCTGGACAGGAATAAAGGAAAATTCAGGTCATAGGTGAGTGGTTTATGTTTATTTATTTTAGCCATCTTTACAAGTTTGAAACATATTGCTTTCTAAATTTTATTCTTATATTAGATTGTTTGGCTTTATAGCTAAGAAAAAATGCCTGATTTTCAGAAAGTTACTAGTGAGACATCTTAAATTGCCATTTTAACTATATGTTGCTTGGAAATACACATACTGTCATTTTTCTCTTTTCTCCAGTGCTTTAGATACTTCTTATACTCCAAGAAAATATTTGAAGTTGTCCTTATGTAGGATGACTACAGTATTCACCTTAGACTCATCTATTTGCATAGGAAAGAAAGTTTTTACCTACCACTGACCTCTGTTAAAGGCAAGGAAAACATTTTCTAGGTTTACACCCACCTAGACACTTGGTGCAAGATCGAGTGTTTGTTTGCTTATTGTGAAAACAATGCCTCCTTCCTTTCTAAGTGCTGAGTTGTTAGGGAGCTCACAGGGCAGGCTCCACAATGTTTCTTTGGCAGGTAGGAAATGTACTTCTAATGACAAATCAATACTACACCTGGATTCCAAAACAAAAATGTATTGATTTAGTAGTATAGAAATCTAGTCTTTTCGTGTACTTCAGAAAGGAATTTGACTAAAATAATGACAGTATGGCAGTTGATAGAAACTGCTCTCCTCAAGCGGTTAATTTGAAATATACTTGTTGGCATCAAGATATTCCCATTTAAGAGTACTGTAAATTCTTAAGCCATTCATAATTGAATTGGAGGGTTTGTTTATCTGAACTCTGCTATGAAAAATTTTCTTAAGGCAAAAGAAAGTTGAGTGTTTGCTTTAAGATGGTTAAAATGAATACAGAAGAGACTTCCCGTAATGGACTTGTTGAGAGAACACTAATTAAAACTCTCCTTTGTACCCTGTATTTCCACAGTGTACATTATAAAGGACAAGCAAGCCTCAAATGTTAATGTCCAATTATGAACACATAACTTACAGTGCTGCCTTAGAGTCAGCTGCTAAGGAACCTCTTCACCTCCTATCCACAAAAAGCCTGCCTTCCTCCCTGTGTCCCCAGCACCCCATTGCTAAGACCTGGGCTCCCTGTCTGTCCTGATGTCCTAAGTACACAGTAGATGTGATGTTCTCCCTGCTCCTGCCTTTGTGTTACTTTGTCACGTGTGCATTACAGAAGATTTCTGCTACTAGTCTTATACACCTGTACTCTTAACTGTGATCGTAACACCACAGCAGTAGTGTTAGGGGTTAAAATATGCTTCAGCGTTTAGTCCCAGCGATCTTAGCCCCATTTATAATGTGTCCTTGGGAATGTGTTGTGAATTCTAAGCAGCTGGCTTATACACACATATGAGTAGGGAAATATTCAGATGAGGTCCTGAATATTGCTGAAAGCTTTACATGTATCTGCACAAAACCTTCATAGGTTTTACCTCTGTTGTCTACTGATGTCTTCATTGAATGTGAGGATTCTGATGGTTTTTATATCAAGGGGGAAAAAAGCCATATGCCAAGCAATGTACTGCCTTCTCATTAGTTCTACTGAAAATGTTATTAGCACCCTGGTTGTGAATGTCTAGATCTTTCCCCTAGGCACGTAAGATCCTTTAGGGTCTGTGTAACATCATGTGTTACCTGCATATGCCTGAATTTTCTAAACAGGTTATCTAATATAGACCAGCTTTTTCTACTGAATTTATACTTGGGAAGGTTTTTCTAAACTAACACAGGATTACATTAATGCCATTGGTAGGTACTATTCCTAAGATTTATCATCCTTTCCATATTCAGTACAGAAACAATACAGAGGATCTGTGACAGATATTTTGGCAACTCTTTGTGCCAGTATAGAGACATCATACAGCATTACAAGCATAGTAAAATACTATAACGAATAAACGTGTTTTTTCAGGACCAGCATAAAATTTCTCAAGTACATAAGCCTAATCGAATTTCTTATATTCAGAAGACTCAGACGTTTCATTTTGATACAGTGACTTACAAATTGTTTTTCTAGACTGAGTGCTATATTTGAAGTAAATACAGATCTTCAAAAAAATATAATATCGAAAATCACTGCTGAGCTCTCCTGGCCTTCCATACTTAGCTCACCCCGGCACTTGAAATTTCCACTTACTAATACAAACTGCTCCTCAGTAAGTATTCAAAGTGACATTGGTTTTTGGAAATACATACTAGGGTTATAAAGTATTTACTCTTAGCTTTAACCATAGAAATCTTTCATTTAATGTTTCATTATTTTGTTTAAGGAAGAAGAGATTACTTTAGAAAATCCTGCAGATGTTCCTGTCTATGTTCAGTTTATTCCTCTGGCTTTATATTCCAACCCTTCAGTGTTTGTAGATAAGTTAGTATCAAGGTAAGTGTTGCTTTGGATCATCAGAATGTTTCTATGTAGTCTTAAATCAGTATTTTATTCACTTAAAAAGCCTTATTGCAGCTCATTCAGTAATAGATTTGACTTAGAGGAGTTCTGGATCTATAAGGTTGAGAGAAGATTTTAGGCAGGTTTAGGTTGACACTGTGTGAAACATCGAGAAAAACTTTCAATATAAGGCAAGAAAAAGTAATGTGGAACTCCCTTCTAAAAATTTATAAAGAGAAAGCCGATGAAACCTTTCAAATATTTTAGTTTTAAAAAGTAAACAAAATATTAATTACAAGTTGTAGCCTTTAATTTTTTTAAGGCTATAAATCTGGTCATATTGATCTCAAAACCTGCCAGACGATAATTTGAAAATAAAGCACACACCTGATAATCACTCCGTAACCCCCTTAACTATGATGTTGCTTATGAATCAGTATGTGTACATTTTTTGTTTTAGGTTTAACTTGAGTAAGGTGGCAAAGATAGATTTGAGAACACTAGAATTTCAAGTCTTCAGAAATAGTGTAAGTATTCAAACTTCATACTATTCCAAAGAAATTATTCTATAATATCAGTGTAAATGTGAAAGAAAATTATAAGCTACTCTTAAATTTGTCTGAAGGGTAAGTTACTGAAGAAGTCAGAGCAGTCCAGTAATTATTTTAGACCAAATAAATCAGGAAGAGTAGGTGGGATTTAGATCAGAGTGAGCCACATTGAGTAAAAGGTTCATACTTGTGGGCATTAAACATTAAGTCCATGAAGGTTTGTGATAATTACTACAGAAATTCTGAGAATATATAGGTGAGGTAAATATTAATTCATAATCGATTTTTATTAAGCATCAAAATATTGAGCTCAGTCATTTAAATTTTCTTTCTGGATACTTTGTAATTAAATTGTAAGCCACCCATGAATGCTAAACCCATTACTGGCTGTGTTCATACTTAGCACGGTAACGTGCGTGGTTTTCACTCAATGGATAATCTTATAAACATATACATAAACTGATTTGTTCTGGGAACCAAACTGGTTTCTATCATTCAGGCCAGGTTGAGCAACCACTCACCACTCATTATTAAATAAGGCTTAATATAAGGGTGTGTGTTAGGAACTTAACACTTGGAGCTAAGGCCCCCTCAAACTGGTCCAAGCCTTTTGGCCACCATGCCCTTCTGCCCAGGGCCAAATTGAAATCTGTTTCTCTGATTCCAAAAGACTTTCCCTTACCATCATATTACATGGTCATTGCTGATCAGAAATTGCTAAGAGCCTTTTCAAACCAGATCCCTTGTAGTTCTTGATATTCTGTATTCTTTCCCATAGCTTCATGTTTTAATCTGTAAGGCATATATTAGCCAAATCCTTATCAGAATAGTTAGTTTTTATAAGTCTGTCTTTAAGGCAGGCTTACATAAGTAATAGTCTAAGTTGTATTTTTTTTTTTTCTGTTGAATAATGGCTGGGACATGACACTAGACTGAAGTTTAGACAGTCTTGTATTCTAACCTCACACCCCTTTCTGGGAATCTTTTTGTAAGCTTTGCTTTTCCTGTCTGTAAAATGCCAACGTAACAAATGTTACTGGAGGTTGTCTAGAAGGCTCAGTAACCGAAACTTCCTTTCACTCTGCTTTTTTTTTTTTCCTTTTTGAGACGGAATCTCACTCTGTTGCCCAGGCTGGAGTGCAGTGGTGCAGTCTCGGCTCACTGCAGCCTCTGCTTCTCAGGTTCAAGCAATTCTCCTGCCTCAGCCTCCGGAGTAGCTGGGATTACAGGCATCTACCACACCTGGCTAATTTTTTATTTGTATTTTTAGTAGAAACAGGGTTTCACCATGTTGGCCAGGCTGGTCTCGAACTCCTGACCTCAAGTGATCCGCCCACCTCGGCCTCCCAAAGTACTGGGATTATAGGTGTGAGCCACCGCACCTGGCCCACTCTGCTTTTATAATAGGAGAAATTTTGCATAAGTATTAAGTGAGCTAATATTTAACTTTTTTATTAACTATAAGTCATATTTACAAGATGTAGAACAGTGAACTAAGCACTGTGAGAGATAAGAAAATAAGTAAGAGTACTCGAGATATCAGAAATTTATTTTAAATAAGAAATTCAGGAGGAGGTCCTAGAGTGAGCTTAGAGTAAATTCTATCACAGGTTCCTCTACAGTGCTATAAAATGCGGTTCTCAAAATACTTGGTCTCAGGACTCCCGTACAGTCTTAAAATTATTAAGGATCCCAGAGAGGTTTCTTGTTTATATGGTTTACATCTATCAGTGTTTTGCCATGTTAGAGATCTTTAATATAGTGATTTAATTTATTTAAAATAATAATAAACATATTCCATTTAACATAGGTTAACATCAAAAATGAAAACTAAATTTTTTAAAATCATTTAGCAAGGAAAATGGATTATTTTAAATTTTTACAAATCTCTTTAATGACTGGCTCCCTGACTTAATAGATAGATTCTCATATCTGCTTCTACATTTAGTCTCTCATGATACATTGTTTTGATTGAAGTATATAATGAAAATCTAACCTGCTACAGACATGTAATTAGAAAAAGAAGGAGTATTTTCATTGCCTTTTAATTTATAACACTGTACATCAATCATTTGGAAAATACTAGTTCACGGAGACATGCAGACCTTACAAATGTTGCCACAATTTACTATGTAGTATCCACAAATAAGTCATACTTATTAATATAACCACCAGTCTCATCAGGAAACTCTTGAAGTATTGGGAAGCTGTCGAGCTCGCAAGGGTGAATACAAATTATCCAAAGTCCTAAGTTTTATTCAAAGACTTGAATTTTATCATTGAAAACAAATCCTTCAGTAGGCTCACTTATTTTTGTGAAAATATCTGCCAGTTACCCAAGTCTGAATAACCATAGACTGACTGTCAGTCATTCTTTCAGACATAAACAGTGTTCCGTGAGAAAAGCAGCTAGCTCAGCTTCCATCTAAAACAGCTTTTCAAAACAACATGGTAGCTGCAGAAATACTTTATACATACTTACTGTCGTATCCCACAGAATATCATGCTCCGGGGTTGACGTTTTTACTGCATCATTAAGGACTTTTTTTTTTTTTTAAACTACAAATGCATGACACTGAAAAACACATTGGCTGCTAGGGAAATTTGATACCGCTGCCTTGATGCATGCTAAGGGGTCAGCCTTTTTACCCTCCATAGCTTTTGCTGCTGACCATCAGTGCAGATGCCAACTTAGTGAAAAAGACAAATACCATCTCTCAGTATTATTATGAAAATAGTTTTGACATTGTGGTTGATACTCTGACAGGATCCCTGAGAGCCCCAGGGGTCCAAGGGTCACTCTTGGAGAACTACCGCTATAAAATTATTAAGGTCCTGAATGGTATACAGGAGACAATACAACATCCTGAAGTTTTCCCCAAATCATGAGAGTTTAAATTAGCTAGTGTTTGCTGGGAATATATGTATAGCACATCATTGTGTCTGTCAGTTACTCAGAGTAGTTAATTTAAAAGGGAACTTATTCAGCAACCATTTTGAAGCAGTTGGAATATTCTCTTGTCTTAGTAGGCTGTGACAGAAAGGAAAAAAAAATAGCAGTTGACACTTGAACAACACAGGTTTGGACTGTGCTGTTTCACTCATACATACATTTTTTTCAATCAAGTGCAGATGGAAAATATAATTCTCAGGATGCAAAACTGCATATATGGAGGGCCCTACTTTTTGTATAGACACATTCCTCAGTCACCAACTACAGCTTGAAAATGTGCAGATTTGATTATGCCAGGGATCCTGGAACCAATCTCCGGCACGTGCAGAGACCACCGTATTTACCTTGGAAGCAAGAATTAAAGTAGTGTGCTTCATAAAGTCTGTTGATTATAAGTTAATGTTTGTGGTATCATGCTGAAGCAAGTAGTTAGATCTGTATGTGTGAAACACACACCAGTCTATTCCAGGAGGAGTAGAAAACAATACAAAATTCACCCTCCTTCCATGTTAGCGGAAGCCATAAAGAACTGGCGGACATTTACAGCCAAGTGTACCAACCCTTCCCTCAAAAAAGTTTACGCTTAATGTTGCTTAAAAACCAGAACAGTATATCCTTATATGTGACCTGTGACTTTTTTTTTTTAAATAAAAAAGCAAATGTTTTTTAACCTTAACTATAACTGTCTGTCAAAAAGTCATATTTTTGGCCGGGTGCCATGGCTCACGCCTGTAATCCCAGCACTTTGGGAGGCTGAGGTGGGTGGATCACGAGGTTGGGAGTTCAAGACCAGCCTGGCCAAGATGGTGAAACCCCATCTTTACTAAAAATACAAAAATTAGTCAGGCGTGGTGGCAGGCACCTGCAATCCCAGCTACTCTGGAGGCTGAGGCAAGAGAATCACTTGAACCCGGGAGGTAGAGGTTGTAGTGAGCAGAGATCGCGCCACTGCTCTCCAGCCTGGGCAACAAGAGCCAGACTCCATCTCAAAAAAAAAAAAAAAAGTCATATTTTGAATATTAAACTAAGCTATGCTTTAAACTTTAAATAATCAAGTGTTTATGATACAGTAATTGTGTATAACCTTCAAAATAAGATTCAAGGAGGAATTTATAGGAACTGGAAATATTTTACATGTAAAAGTACAGTGCAGCCTGAAGACCCTTCCCCTGGTCCCCTTCAGAGGGGAGGAGTGGCACAGCAGTGGCAGCAGCATCAGGAGGCCTGGGGTGCTGGTGTTGGTTCCACAAGGGTTTGCTTTGTGCTAATGCATCTAGCTGTTCATCTTAGGTTTGTGTCCTTTTCTGTATGTGTGTAATATTTCAAAATTGTAAAAGGTTAAAAACAAAAAAGATCTGTATCCAAAAACAAATGCCTTGTGCAAACATTGAGGACTTTAGTGACCTGGGGGACAAAGCCCCTTTTTGGACTTAATGCAGAATATACATCTCATCGTTGGTACCTCTGTGCTGCTTTCCAGCTAACCTGTATCTAAACATGACAGATAAAATCGTTTATGAATTTAATCAGTTTGGAAAACTATACTGGGCTTTAGATGGGGTATAAAGGAAGAAACAGTCTTCCAGAGAATATATTCATGACTCCTCTTTGTTTACCCAATGATTCAAGGCTCATCCTCTGCAGAGCTCAACAGGATTTATGGAGGGCCTCTCTCGACATTTAATTTTAAACCTAATTTTAAAACCTGGAGAAAAGAAGTCTGTCAAAGTAAAGTTTACTCCAGTTCACAACAGAACTGTTTCTTCACTTATCATAGTCAGGTAGGTTCTGTGATATAGGCGTCGGTTGATTTTTACTACTTACTTAGAAGTCCTTACTTGTTTTGAGATGAATTTACATGTCTAATTTATGAAATAGTTTGAATTCACTTTATCCAAAACATGCACACACACTTCATGCCTGATAAAACATACCTTTGTTATCAACTGCATAGTTCAAAAACATGAATAGTGGTTTACTGTATTGTATGTCTCTTAAAAATAAAAACTCTTGTCTTCTCTGTGTATTTTTGAATTCTTAAAGTGTAAATTCTCACCATTAAATTTAATTTCTTTGTGGTGCTTTATAAAATAAAAGTAGAAATTGCAAACCCAAAGATTGTGCAAATTTAATGAGAGAAAAATCTGTAATTCTTGTTCTTGCATAGAAATAACCTGACTGTGATGGATGCTGTGATGGTCCAAGGACAAGGAACAACTGAGAACTTGAGGGTGGCAGGCAAACTTCCAGGCCCAGGAAGTTCCTTACGCTTTAAAATCACAGAAGCCTTGTTAAAAGATTGTACAGATAGTAAGTCTTCCTAACAGTTTGAGGGACACCAATTTTAGCATTTGCTTTCAACAGCAGATACTTTCAAAAACAACATTATTTGTATATGTGCACATGTGTATATTAGTTATGAATGCTTAAAATCTTAAGGAAACTCCATGTCTTGTACTTATAGTTGTTTGATTTGTATTTTTAAAGATTTAAAGTGTTTGCACTCATTGCATACCTTAGCTGATTTACTCTCACTAAGAAATGTATATAAAACTTTTGCATCTAAAATGGTATGTCAAAGTAGATTACCTACCTCATGATGAAAGCTGAGGAATAGCTGATCTCTCTGACATGCAGGGATGGTTTATAACCTGTGACATACAGTAATTCATGAATAATGTATTTATCATTTGGACTGGGAGCACATGATGACAAGATGTAGTCTTATTCCTGATTTTTTTCCTTTAGGTTTAAAACTAAGGGAACCAAATTTCACATTGAAAAGAACGTTTAAGGTAGAGAATACAGGACAACTTCAAATTCATATAGAAACCATTGAAATCAGTGGATACTCATGTGAAGGATATGGCTTTAAAGTTGTTAATTGTCAAGAGTTTGCTCTAAGTGCCAATGCCTCTAGAGATATAATCATATTGTAAGTATTTTATTGTAAGGTATAATGAATCACTAACTTTTTATACTAGAGTTGCTCAAACCCTATGCAAAGATAAGTTTTCATATTTACCAAAAATCTTTATCCACAAATATATTCATTTGATTTTTTTTCACTTAATCTTTAGCTAAGTTATTTCTTCATATCTTAGTTTTCAAAGTTATGAATTTTTTTCACTTAATTTTTGGTTAAGGTATTTCTTCATATCTCAGTTTTCAGAAGTTGTGAAACTTTATCTCCAAGGTAGATCAAATAATCTTAGAAATCAATTTCAAAATTATTTTCAGGGTTATGTTAAAGCAAAAGGGTTATGTTGAAAAATTATTTTCAGGGTTATGTTGGTATAAATTCACAGTGCCCTAGCAACAGAGATTTGTTTCATATATGTACAGTTTTTTCATGTTTTGCAGTACAAGGATGTGTAATATTTTGGTCAGAAGACAATTTTAATGCCTGTTTCAGTAATAGCTGCAGCATATTTTAACAATTAATTGATAACTTGTTTTGTTATATAAAGTTTATGCAATAAAATTCAACTTCTGTCTCAATTGAATATTTAATTTTATGATCTTTAATGGATATTTACTTAATAAGTACCTACATTATTGCATACAAGGCATACTGTTTAACACCTAAAGATGCAATGAGGAATAAGACACCTTTCCTCAAGGTGCATACAATTAGCAAAAAATAAGAATAATTGTGGCAGTAATCAATACTGTAGGGGATGATGGAAAAATCACTTGGCCCCAGACGGTTTGTTTAGATTTTTTTTAAAGACATTATTGGGACTGTAGTCAGGGAGAAGAGCATTGATTTAGATAAAGAAGAAAGAAGGAGGGAAGGACATGAAACCCAGGACCATTTTCTGAATTAATAATTACAGGAAGCTGATTATTGTTAATTTTTAGTGTAATTTCTCTAATTATTCACAGAGTATCGTTGTTCCTATTATTGACCATGGGACAATAGTTTTATCATAGTAAAATGGGGAAGTTGAATAAAAGTATCGAACTCAAATTCTGTGTTATATTTCAAAGGCTTATGGAACTGGTATTATATGTAAACTGCTTGTGAGATATTTTTAAAATTTAGCCTTACTGCCATCATTCTGTTTTAGGTTTACTCCTGATTTTACAGCTTCTAGAGTTATTCGGGAACTGAAGTTTATAACAACAAGTGGCTCTGAGTTTGTGTTTATATTGAATGCATCCCTTCCTTACCATATGTTAGCAACCTGTGCAGAAGCCCTACCTAGACCCAACTGGGAACTGGCTCTGTACATCATCATCTCAGGAATAATGAGGTACTTGCATCTTATTTTGAGGTTCATATTCATTCATCAGGTAACACTGTTGATTGAGTGCCCGCTGTGTGCCAGGCACTGTTCTAAATGCTGGGATATGCCAGCGAACAAAAGAGAACTGTGCCTTTATCAAGCTCACAGACTGGTGGGAACAGTTAAAACTGAGCCCTTCTTGGGTGGCATATATAATAAACAGTCTTCTTTACCTCTGAAATTTGTTATACAAATTAAGTACATGTTAACGTCTTTTTACAATGCTCAGGTAGTTACTTGACTTGGGCACATATATATATAATATACTTAACACAGTAGTACGTAGGCCACATGAAACTGATGAGAAATATTTTTTAAATCCTCAGCGTCTTCATCTGTTCTTAATGTGTTACTTTGTGTTTCAAGAATCAGATAAATTCACCTCTAAACTAATTTACATGTTTATATCACATATCCCTTAAGGAAAAAGCAAAATTCTTCTTAGTAAAAGAAAAAATCAAATTCCAGGCATTTCTTCTAATACACATAATTATTGCCTCCACGTAAAACCTCCATGTAAGATGGCATTCTATAAAAATTGATGTACAGGCTGGGTGCAGTGGCTCACATCTGTAATCTCAGCACTTTGGGAAGCCAGGGCAGGTGGACCACCTGAGGTCAGGAGTTCGAAACCAGCCTGACCAACATGGTAAAACTACATCTCTACTAACAATACAAAAAAATTCTCCAGGCATGGTGGCGCATGCCTGTAATCCCAGCTACTCGAAGAGGCTGAGGCAGGAGAATTGCTTGCACCTGGGAGGCAGAGGTTGCAGTGAGCCAAGATCGTGCCATTGCATTCCAGCCTGAGCAATAAGAGTGAAACTCCCTCCCCCTTGCCCAAAAAAAAAATTGATGTGCAAACTTTTATCCATAAAACTGATTTTTGTCTATTAAAAGTTTTCACAGACATCTTGGTTTTCTATTATATTGTACTTTACCAAGAAACTCTGCCTTTAGTACCGAATTTTGTTGCTTGTGCACTAACAAATGAATCCTGATTTTCCAACTTTTGTACCCTTGCAGTGCACTGTTTCTTTTGGTCATTGGAACAGCCTATTTGGAAGCTCAAGGAATATGGGAGCCATTTCGAAGGCGGCTATCCTTTGAGGCCTCAAACCCACCCTTTGATGTGGGAAGGCCTTTTGATCTCAGGAGAATCGTTGGTATTTCATCTGAAGGAAAGTATGTTTACATGCTGGCAATAAATTCCCTAGTATGCACAGATTTGGCTGATAAAATTACAAGAAAAAATGTTTGTTTTCATCTTTGCTCAAGGGAAAAAAATCTTAATTCTGATTACTTAATAATAACCTATATGGAACTCTGAGTGACTTAGAGCTCATACTGGATTCTGTGTTTTTATTATATTGGTAAGGGTTAAAATACTTTTAGTTAGATCACTGATGGTAAATTATAAATGTTCAGATAGAATCTTAGAGAGTTGTGGAAATACTCCGTTTCTTGCATTTTTTCCCCTAGTGTAGTTTATATTTATGGTGGCTATACTGATGAAATAAGTTTTTTTTAATATTAGATTTTGTAGGTTGCTATTTACTGATCTGCAGTTGGTCCCTTTTTCAGCTTGAACACACTCAGCTGTGACCCCGGTCACAGTAGGGGGTTCTGTGGAGCAGGCGGTTCATCATCCCGACCCAGTGCCGGGAGTCATAAGCAGTGTGGCCCATCAGTCCACCCACACAGCAGTCACAGCAATAGAAACTCAGCTGACGTGGAAAACGTCAGAGCCAAAAACAGTTCAAGTACCTCTAGTAGGACTTCTGCTCAAGCAGCTTCTTCACAGTCTGCTAACAAAACAAGCCCCCTTGTCTTAGATTCGAACACAGTGACTCAAGGTCATACAGCAGGCAGAAAGTCCAAAGGGGCAAAGCAGAGCCAGCACGGCAGCCAGCACCATGCTCACAGCCCTCTGGAGCAGCACCCTCAGCCTCCTCCACCACCGCCAGTGCCTCAGCCCCAGGAGCCGCAGCCTGAAAGGCTGTCTCCCGCCCCCCTCACACACCTTTCCCACCCAGAACGTGCCAGCAGCACAAGGCACAGTTCCGAGGACTCGGACATCACCAGTCTCATAGAAGCCATGGACAAAGACTTCGACCACCATGACTCCCCAGCCCTAGAAGTGTTTACAGAGCAACCTCCATCGCCATGGTCAAAAAGCAAAGGTAATCATCTGTTCCCACTGCCGGAGATCCATGATGTATGAGGGAAAAGCCAGTGCATGCTTAAGGAGCTGTTGTAATCATGGTTGTGAGAAGCAACTAATTTCATAGGTTCTTCTGGCTTAGATTTATCTCTAGTATTGGACTTCAGCTTTTCCATCAAAATGCAATTAGAGGTATCTGTCATAAAAGATACATTTGTATTTCTTAGATTGTTTACAAAATCAGAAATTTTGTGGAATCTGCTGTTTTTCTTTTCAACTGCCTGTGATTGTGTTACTGTGATAGATTTAGCTTTTTTTAATTTGTTAAAATAATTTTGAGCACAGTGGTAAAATGGAGATCATCTGCCTTTTAACTCAAAATTAGGATTTCTTTACTTTAGAGCAGGGGTTGGCAGACTACAGTTAGCAGGCCAAATCACCACCCGGTTTTATAAATAAAGTTTTATTGGAATACAACCATGCTCATTTGTTGGTATAGCCTCAGCTTTCATGCTTCTATGGCAGAGTTAAATAATTGTGACCAAGACAATATGGCCCACAAAGCTGAAAATATTTGCTATCTGGCCCTTTACAAAAAAAGTTTGCCAACCCTGCTTTAGAGTTCTGCTTACTGTATTACTTGTCTTCTGAGTAACAAATACCCCCAAACCCAGAGGCTTAAAAGAACATATACTTTTATCTTACAGTTACTGTGGTCAGGGACATGGGTACAGCTTCGCTGGGTCCCATGGCCTTCATAAGACTTCAGTCAAGGTGTTGGCCAAGCCTCATGTCATCTTAAGGTTCAGCTAAAGGTGGACCTGCCTCCACGTTCACACAGGCAGTTGATGGTGGGATTCAGTTCTTCATGGGCTGTTGGATGGAGGGCCCCAGCTCCTTGCTGACTATGGCCAGAGGTCTGTCATGGTTCCTATCCACAGGTCAGGTCACAGCTTGGCAGTTGGCTCCCCCAGAACCAGCAAACGAGGGCAAGGAAGAAGCGAGCTGGCAGGATGAAAGTCACCATTTCTTATGATCTAATCTGGGAAGTGGCATCCCATCAATGTTGTTGTATTCTGCTCATTAGAAGTGTGGTCCAGCCCACACTCCAGGAGAGAGAACCACACATGGGCATAAATACCAGGAGGTAGGCACCACTGGGAGCTTAGAAGTCTGCACCACACACAGATAGGTAGACCAGTTTGTGAGCTCCAGAATCAAAAGGTAAAAACCAGCAAATAGCCTCTAGTTTAGTTTATATTGCAGTTTCATCCCTTCACAGCCTGAGCTTTTTTGCATCTTCCTTTCTCTCTTGTGGCAGCCATTATCATTATATTATATTATATATTACATTACATATATTATTCCAAGCCTCTATCAGTCCCTTCCAGAATGGTTTACCAAGGAGTTTTTGGCTTCAGTTTATACAGAAAATGGGAATCTTGGCAGCCCTAAGAAGCCAAAAAAAACCTGACATCCCAGAATCTAGAAATTTTAGGTAATTTTTAAGTCCCAGTAATATGAAAACTAGCTCTATTGAATCCTCTGGAATTATACCCATTCAGATTTGTAAAACAGTAAAATGTCTAGAATATTATTGGTTAACCTCTTCTACAGAAATCCTTTTTTGGTTAACCCATTATTAGCTGAACTTACATATTTTAGGGTAGTTTTTAGAATAATCATAAGTGGATACTTAAAAGTTCTTTTTTAATTAGGTCAAGTTACATAGCATTTTTTCCCCACATTTACAGCATGAATAAAATAAATCCATATTATCCTTTCTTATCGCAAAGAAAGAGTTGGACAGTCAAATTGAGTACTTCATTCCTTTGTCTAACAGAGTCTTCCAACATCAGCATGATAGGTCCAATTCTATTTTCAGGGTCACTTATTGAGAATATAAATTTTAAAATGAAATGCTTTTTAATTTTCACAGTGGTTCTAGAGTCGACCTAGTAAAAGATACTCAGGGAGGGAGCATGGGTACCACATTATTGGTAACTCTTGAGCCTGTGAGGAAACCGTGGTTACAGACTTCACAAGAACGGCTATTCTACTTGGTATCCTTCCCATTGATGCTGTTTGGAAAAAAGGAAGGAGCCTGTGTCTGTATTTTTTTCTTCTTCAATGTTTTTATTGAAGTGTAACATACATATAGAAAGACAGTCTTTAAAATGAACTTTAAAAGGTGGGCATTGATCTTGGGGTTGCAAGCTAGTAGTATGTTATGAAACTACAGGCTTCCAGCTAGGCAGAACCTTTATAATCTTTCAAAAGCTTACCCCCACATCCCTGCAAATAGCAGGTTTACATTAAATATGAACATTATCTTTTCAGAGGCAACACATTCTTTTTTTTAATACCCCTGGTATCTCAAACAAAAAATATTTCTTGTAATGAGCTTATGTAATTTCTGGCTTTTGGAAGCTGCTCAGAATGACCTCTTCAAGTGATTGTGTTAATCTCCCTGGATCTTGCCTTCTGCAGTTGGATGGCTTGCAAGCAATTCCATCATGCTATGCCATCTCTCCAGTCACTGTTTCTGGTGAAAGATGATGCCCAGAAGTGCTCCCTGTTCATGGTTGGCCTGAGCAGGGACTCATGCAGTTGAATAAGCATTAGATTCTGTACTGCTTTGGTTCCTTCCACCTGTAACACCTAAACCCCATGGACTGAACAACAGCAATTGCAGGATTGAGGGCTAAAACCCAAGAAGCCGTGAACCTGGCACAGTTGGCCTCAGTATCTGCATTAACCATAGAAATGATGGCACTTGTGGCCATTCTCATTTCTCGCTTTGGCTTTATCGAGGGTAGGGAGAGACAGAGAGGTGCGGCATCATGAGACCAGACTATGCCATTAGGCAGGTGCAGTTTATATCCTGACTCTGCCCCCTTACAAACTTTGACTTTGGAGAAAATGACTCCCTTGAGCCTCCACTTGTTATTTTTAAAGTGAAGAGAGCAGTTACTGCCCACATCATAGGGTGTTGCTACTGCTGTCATTATTATTGGGGCAGGAAGTGGCACATGCCATCTGTAGCCTGCTGAGTTGAAGGTGGCTGTGGAGCATCCCAGCAGAAGCATCTGCTTGGAACTTGGTCTCAAAGGTAATAATTGGGACAAGCAGAGAATCCCGAGGGCAAGGCCAAACAATAAGGCAGCCAGCAGATAGCATGACAGAAATCAGTAGAAGGTGTGGTTAGCACATTCCAGCAGGCAGGGCTGGGCAGAGCAGAGGCTGAAGAGTGCTCACAGAGCCTGGACTTGAGGACGTTGTTTGTGATCTTGGCAAGAACAATTTGTGTGAAGCACAGCCACTTCTGACTGAGACCAAGTCACTATGGCTTAGAGTAACTTTCACATTAGACTGTTGGTAGTAGCCATTAACTAGTCAGTGTATTGGGAACCTTTACTCTTTAACCTGTATTTTCCCTGTTTAATTTTTAACAAGATAAAAGTATGCATGTATTGTATGGTGAGTGTTTTTTTTTTTTTAATGTATAGAGTTACAACCAAGAAGGCAGTATTTTTGTTGAAAAATGAAAGACACATGGGGACATGGTGCTTGAAAGTATCTCTGGGCCAAGGTCAGAAGGCCCATAGACCTGAGACGGCGGTGCTGATCCACGTTTGCCAATGTTCCACATGTGATCATGATGTCTTGTGTGCCCTGGTGATTGGCACTGCTTGCTACAGTTTTCCAGTAAGGCAACACTGGGCAGAACAGGAGCAAGCCCCAGTTTGTGTGATTCTAACTCATACACTGTGCTGCCTCCTCAAAGAAAAGGAGAAGGGGAAGAAAATGAGGAGATGATTGGTGAAACCAAGTGCCCAGGAGGTGGAGTGGGCCAAGACCCAGTTTGGTAGATAATAAAAGGATGGACACTCCGCAGGTGTGCAGATGTGGGTGAGTTGGGAAAGATGGAGACGCAGGATACGAGCTTTCACTTGAACTTGAGGAGCTGACTTGAGGCCGCATGTGTGTTTAGGGAAGTTTTTATTTGAGCTAAGTCGTCGTCTAAGACTGATGGGGGAAGTGGTAGGGTAGAAACACAAAATAGTTTGTAGTAGTCAAATTCCACGTCGCTGAGAATGTTGTAGACGGGGAGTCAGCAGGGGCAGGAAACTTGCATTTGCACGCTGTCCCCTTCAGCAATGTTGGAGGCCAAGCCGAGGGCTACCAAGGCACTGCCTCAGGTTTGTGTCACTTTCTCAGTTGTACCCTGCAGTCCAGCGGTGAAGAGTGAAAACTGGGTAGTTGGAGGAGTAGGACAGTGCTGGAGTTCTGTAGGGCAGGGACAGCAAAAAGACAGGGAGTGAGGATGTTACAGGAGTGCTGGCAGGAGAGCAGTCAGGTATTGTGCTGGACAGTGTGGAACTAATAGCTTGGGGGAGGACCTTTAGCCAGAGGGAACCTCACAGATGGAGAACATGGATGAGTCAGGGATGGGAAATCTGACAGGTTGAATTTCGGGGATGGTGGGAGCAAGGAATGTTCAGAGACTAAGATCTAAAAAGGAGGTATGAGAGTAAGGTTTCAGAGGAAAAGCAGTTCTGGGCAATACCAGATTCATAGGTGCAGCCTTGGAAATGGGATGGCAGAGTAAGCTAGAGGTGAGGTCCACAGTCCTTATACAACATTCTGGGTGCCTCATGTGTTTGGGAATTCAGAATTTTAGAAAGGTGTGCAATGCATACACCACACAATGCATTAGACTGCAAAAGTAGGTGAACATCAGATCAGCCATCAAAAATGTATAGTCATATTAAGTTTTGTTTCTAAATGAGTTCAAAAAAAAAAGCTTTGAGAGTTTTTTGGATTTCAGAGTTCCAAATAAGAGATTGTCGACCTGTATAAGGCGTGGGAGGTTGCGTGTAAGAGGAAGTCCGTAAGTGTGATGCCAGCACCCCTGAAGCCTAGGGAGATTCTTTCTGGAGGTCACAGTTGGTGATTCTCTAGAGGTGTTCCAGAGGTACCTCTCTCCAGTGCTGTCACTGATATGACAGGGCCTGACATGGGACCACACATGTTCAGAGAACTCATTTGCTAGTGATTGAAATTTCCCTGAAGTAATTCTTTTGGGTGGAAATTAAATGAAATGATTCAAAATGGGAGAGAGCCAACTAATTAGCTCAGACTAGCAATTCATTTCAGAGCAACTAGCTCAGACGAATTCAGTATACAGCATTTAGTAAAGATAAAGACTAAGTAAATGGCTAGGACATGCTTTTTATATTGATAATTCGTACTGTGCCTATATTTAAAACAGATTAGAGGTAGTTTAAATTAACAAAGCACATACAAAACAATGAATAAAAGTCAGAAATGGTTTTTGGTGTTTCATCTGTTTTTTAGTTATGGTACTAGCAGCAGAAACCTAGAATAAAGTTAGCTGTTACCATTAAGTGTTAAATTGAACTGCAAGTTTTCTGGCAGTTATGGTTGAGGAAAAATGTCATGTAGTTCTCCTGAAGGAAAATGGGGCATAGGAGTTCATCTGAAAAAAACAGAGTTTGCAGGCATTAAATTCCTGCCTGATTCTGAGGACATCAAATAGTAGAATGGACATAGTGTCTCTGTTAGAGACTATGGCAGTGTTCTTCACGTAGATGCTCTCTATCGGCCCCCTGTCAAACCCAACATCTTCGCATTGAATGAGAACTCCTCACTTATATTGTGCCTCTCAGATGAACATTCAGCCTCCCCCCACATGCACAGCATTTATGGTGACCATGGGTAAGTATAGCTAGTGGGTGGTTCTCTACTCTAAATATTTAGCAGCCTAAGTGTTCTTACACAAACTGAGGGTAGCCCCAAGGTACCCTACAGTCAGAGACAAATGTTTTTGTCAATAAAGAGTTCTGGTTTTTGGTTTTTGGTTTTGGGGAGTTTTTTTTTTTTGAGACAGAGTCTCACTCTGCCACCCAGGCTGGAGTGCAGTGGTGTGTTCTCAGCTCAGTGCAGCCTCCCAGACTTAAGAGATTCTTCTCCCTTAGCCTTCCAAGTAGCTGGAATCACAGGCATGTACCACCATGCCTAATATTTTTTCGGAGGGGAGGAGAGACAGGGTCTCCCTGTGTTCCCCACACTGGACTCAAGCAATCCCCCACCTCAGCCTCCCAAAGTGCTAGGATTACAAGCATGAGCCACACTGTATCTGGCCACTTACTGTTTTTTAGCTTTTTATTTTGAGATAATTGTAGATTCTCATGCAAATAATAGATTCAGAGATCCCATATACTTTCTACCCAGTTTCCCTCAATGGCAACATATTGCAAAACCACTGGACAATATTACACTCAGGATAGTGATGCTGATAACAGCCAAGACACAGAACATTTCCAAGTGCATGAGAATCCTCATGGGCCCTTTTCTGGCCACATCCACTTCCCTGCTTCTTCAGCCTGCCCCTTAGTCTGGCAACTATTTGTGATTCCATTTATGTAACATTCTTGAAATGACAAAATTGTAGAAATGAAGGAGATTAATGGTTGCCAGACTAAGGAGAACTTTCCCCAAAAGGAATGTACCCTTTGGGTTTTTCTGAGTCAGTTTAATTCTCTGGAGATTCACCAGTTTGTTCCTTTTTATTGCTGAGTAGTAGTCCATCATATGGATGTACCATAGTTTTTTTTTTTAGTTATTTGCTCATTGAAGAACATTTGAATTATTTCTAATTTAAGGCTATTATGTATAAAGATGCTATAATGTTTGTGTACACGTTTTTGTATGAACATAGAACTTCATTTCTCTGGGATATGTGCCCAGGAATGAATTTATTGGGTCTTAGGATAGTTGCATATTTCATTTTTTAAACAAACTGCCAAAATGTTTTCTCTAATGACTGTGCTGTATTGCATTTCCACCAGCAATGTAGGAATGATCTAGGTTCTCCACATCCTCACCAGCATCTTCATTTTTTCTGTTGAAGCCGTTCTGATAAGTGCGTAGTGATGCCTCTTTGTGGTTTTTATTTGCAGTTATTTTCTAATGGATAATGATGTTGAATACATTTTCATGTGCTTATTTGCAATGTGTATGTTTTCCTTGGTAAAATATCTTCTTCACGTCTTTTGCCCGTTTTTAAAATTGGATTGTTTGGGTTTTTTTCACTATTGATTTTGAGAGTCATTTACATATTCTAGATACTAGTACTTGGTCAGATATGTGGTTTGCAAATATTTTTTACTTGTCTCTAGTGTGTCTTTTTATCCTTCTGTTGTCCACGATTCATTTTGAGTTCATTTTTATATGAAGTGTGAAACTTAGTTTGGAGTTCACTTTGACTTAAAGTGAGGGGAAGTTGTTAATTTTTAACTCACTTTCCTAATAGTTACAGGGCTGCTCACATCATCTGTTTCGTATTTGGTGAGTTGTGGTAATAGCGTTTTTCAATCAAGTGGTCCATCATTTAATCTAAGTTATCACATTTATGTGAAGAGTTGTTTGTAATATTCCCTTACCATCATGTGATGTCCGTAGGGTCTATAGGAATATCCTGTTTCATTTCTGGTATTGGTAATTTGTGTCTTTTTTTTTTTAGTTATTTTTGTTTGTTTATTTGTTTGGGGGCTTTTTGTCAGTCTTGCTAGATTTGTCAGTTTTATTGATCTCTTCAAAGAATAGCTCTGTGTTTCACTGATTTTTCTTCATTGCTTCTCTGTTTCAGTCACAGTGCCTTCTGTTCTTATCTTTATTATTATCTTCCTCCTGCTTACTTAGGTTTATTTTTTGGCTCTTTTTTTAGGTACGTGAGGTGGGAGCTTAAATTGTTAATACAAGACTTTTCCCCCCTTTTCATGTATGCTTTTAGTGCTATAAATTTCCTTCTTAGGCCTGTTTTATTGATGTCCCACAAATTTTGATATATGGAACTTTCAATTTCATTCCATTCCATTTTTTTTTCTTTTGAGACTTTCGGTGACCCGTGAATAATTTAGAAGTATATTGCTTACTTTTCAGTCTTCCAAGATTGGAGAGTTTCCTATCTTTCTGCTATTGCTTTCTACTTTGAATCCACTATAGTTGGAGAATACACTCCAAATTATTTCACTTCTTTTAAATGTGTTGAGGTTTGTTTTATGGCCCAGGATGTGGTCTGTCTTGGCATATGATCCATGGGCACTGGAAAAGAATGTATGTTCTCCTGTTTTGTGTGGACTAGTTTATAAATGTCCATTAGAGTATGTTGGTTGGTAGTGGTGTTAAGTTCTTTCATTTCCTTTCTGATTTTCTGTCTAGTTGTTCTACTGTTGAGAGAAGGTTGTTGATATCTCCATATGTAATTGTGGATTTCTCTTTTATGTTTCTGCTTTATGTAGTTTGTAGTACTTTTGTTCGATGCATTTACATTTAAGATTGCTATAATTTCTTGGTGGATTGACCTTTTTATCATTATATGATAAAATGTTCTTCTTTGTTTCTAGTAATTTTCTTTCCTCTCAAGTATATCTAATATTAATATAGCCATTCCTGCTTTCCTTTAATTAATGTTCCCATGATTTTTTTCCATCCTTTTACTTCAGCCTGCCTATGTCATTATATTTGAAGTTTTTTTGACAACATGTAATTAGGTCATGAGTTTTAATCCAGCCTGCCAGTCTCTTTCTTTTTAATTATGTAATTAGACCGTCTATTTTAATGTACTTATTGATATGTTAGGACTTAAATCTGCCATTTGATTTTTATTTTGTTTTCTCTATTTTCTTTTTCCTGTATTCTTGTGGGTTACTTGTATATTTTTTAGAATTCTGTTGTGATTTATCTGTAGCATTTTTTAGTATATCTCTTCAGATAGCTTTTTTAGTGGTTGGTCTAGGTATACATTATATATGCATAACTTATCATGGTCCTGGGGTCATCATTTTACCATTTCAAGTGAACTATAGAAACCTTATCTCCCTTTATTTCTTTGCCTTCCCCCAGTTGTCTTAAATATTACCTTTACATACATTTAGAACCAAATCAGATAGTGTTTGAATTTTTGCGTCAATCATCCAACATAATTTAGAAAACTCAAGATATGAAGGAAATCTTATTTTATTTATATTTTTTTCCTAATTCTCCAAGGTTCCTTCTTTCATCATTTCCTTTCTGTTTTGATAACTTCCTTCAGCCATTTTCTTAGGGTAGGTCTGTTGGATATGAATTCTCTGAGTTTTCTTTATCTGAGAATGTCCAAGTATTCCTGAAGGATATTTACATTTGAGTATAAGATTCTGGAATGACACTTGTTTTCTTTGAGTACTTGAAAAATGCTTCCTTTTAGTCTCCATGGTTTCTAATGAGAAATCTGTCATTCTAATTGTATTTTCCCTCTAGGTAATGTGTCATTTTCTCTGGTTAATATCAAAGTTTTTTTGTCTTAGTTTTCACAAGTTTGATTCCCCTTTCTGTTAACCCCATTTTGAGGTTTGCTCTTTTTTTTTTTAATCTATAGGTTCAGTCTCACTAAATTTGGGAAGTTTTCACCCATTGCTTCTTTATGTACTTCTTCAGTCCTCACTTTCTCTGCTTTCCTTCTGAGACTTTCATCATGTACACGTTAGATCTTTTGTTATAATCACACAGGTCCCTGAAGCTCGGTTTTTTTGTTGTTGTTGTTTTTTGGAGGGGGAGGTCCATTTTCTCTCATGATTTCTAATTGTCTATATTTGTTTACTGATTATTTCCTGTCTCCTCTATTCTACTGTTGAGATTTTTCTGTTCTAAAATTTCCATTTTGATCTTCTTTATAGCTTATATTTCTTTGCTGAGGCTTTGTTTTTTTCAGTTGTTTCAAGCATGTTCATAATTGCTCATTGAACAAGCGTTTTTATGATGGCTTTGTCAGGTAATTCCAGTATCTCTCTCTTCTTGGTGTTGGCATCTGTTTATTGTTTTGTTTGTGTTTTCATTTAGTTTGAGAAATTTATGATTCTTGGTATGAAGAGTGGCTGTAGGTTGAAACCTGGATCATTTGAGTGTTAACGTTCTGAGACTGTATCTTACCTAAAACTTCTGTTTTAACTGGCTTTCTCTGACTACTCTGGCAGAGGAAAAGGAAGGGATTGTACCACCTTTTCATTGCCAGGTGGAGTTAGAAGTCCTGGTTTCCTGCTGTTCTCTGTTAACACCCAAGGGCAGGGAGGCTCCTCATTACTGCTGGATAGGGCTGGCAGTTCTGGTTCCCATGTTGTCTCTGCTGACCCCACTGGGCAGTGTGGTAGAAGTCCTGACTGTCCACTAGGCCTCCTCTGTCACCACCTCAGTGGCAAAGGGAGGGAAGAGTTGGTTCCTTAATGCCTGGCCAGGAGGGGGGTGTTCCTTACTGACTGACTGGGATGAAAGGCTCAGCTCCCTGCTTAGCCGTCCCTGACAGCACTGTCACCAGCATGCTGGGATGTCTGCTTACAGCCTTGCAAGGGTGGAAGTCTTGGCTCCCACTTTGGCCTTTGTTGACATGGGCAGAGATGGCACCCCTGTTCTTACCGTGGTTTTGGGCTGAAGCCCTTGTCTTGCTGGACTGCCCCTTTCCTGCACCTTTGGCTAAAGAGAGCTGGCTTCCATCGAGGCTTTGTTTATGTGTGCACGTTGGTGTTTCTGGGTGGATGTGGGTGGCAAGTAGAAAACCTGGGAATGTTACCATCATACCTTTCCTTAGACCCGTGTCCCTCCAGTCTGTCACCTTCTGTCTGCCTTTCAGAGTCATCTACGTTGCTTTTTATATGCTGCCTAGAGTTTTTAGTTGTGCTTGGCAGAAAGAACAAGGAAAAGATCTACTCCATCTTCCCAAAAGCATAAGTCTCCAAATTTTTTTTTACGAGATTTATGTTTCCCAATTAGGGAAAACCTTGGGCTCCACTAAGTGTTGAGACTGAAATGGGATTAGAAAGGCATTCATAGAAGCCAGGTGCAGTGGCTACACCTGTAATCCCAGCACTTTGGAAGGCCGAGCAGGCAGATCATCAGGTCAGGAGTTCAAAACCAGCCTGACCAACATGGTGAAACCCTGTCTCTATTAAAAATAATAATAATACAAAATTAGCCGGGCCTGGTGGTGCACACCTATAATCCCAGCTACTCAGGAGACTGAGGCAGGAGAATCGCTTGAACCCTGGAGGCCGAAGTTGCATTAAGCCAAGATTGCACCACTGCACTCCAGCCTGGTCAACAGAGCAAGACTCTATCTCAAAAAAAAAAAAAAAAAAAGTCATTCATAGAAATTTGTACCGTAAAGTCACAGACTGGTACTAATCTGACAAAAACCAAACTTAGTGGTCATAACCCTAATCCTAGAAAAGCATTACAGTCTAAAGTCACAGATAGGTACTAATCTCACAAAAACCAAACTCATTGGTCATGACCACTAATCCTAGAAGAGCATTACAGTCTACTTATTGATAGGATAAGTTACTTATAAAGGATTGAGATGGGATAAGCATTTGGACTTGGGTTAGTGAGTCTCAGAGCAGGTCACAGCGTTGGTATATTTCACTGTTGAGAAGGCTAAACACTGACTTGTGCAGCCTCTCAGATGCTGCTGAGCACTTGCAACATGCTGGGCACTGTGCAAGGCACTGGGGCTGGAGACATCAGTAAGGCCTGATCCCTGCCCTTAGGTGCTTAGGCTATATGATGAATAGAGCCAAGGGTGTCCATGCTGGGAGCCTGGAAAGGGGCGATCTTAGGGAGAATGTTGCAGAAGAGCTTCATGTCCAGAGGCAGACTTGAAGGTTTGCATGACCTCAGTAGGTGAGGAGTCTGCTTGGAGATCGTGGGAGCAGGCAGGCAGGGTGACCAGCCTCAGGGACCCTTCATCCAGGCAGTGATGTGAACCCGACGAACCTGGCTGCCCTACTGAAAGGCCTTCTCTGCCACCAGGTTCACCTTTGGTATATTTCTCACTTGGTCACTTCAAAGGAAAAACACTTCTGAGTTTTTCTAAACTGCTTCTCCATTCAGCTTGTGCCATCTTTATTTGGATGGGTTAATTTATATTACTGATTATGCACCAGTGAAGCTGTGGTTCCCGTAAGGCTGGGAGACATCCTGTCTCCTCCATAGTGCATTGAGTTCATTAAGTCATCTTTGAGAGGGCAGTCCCCCTCAGAATTCTGTTTTTTTAATTAACAAATAATAATTACATATGTTATACAGTGACTGGCCCTGATAGGTCAAAGGTGAAGCATGTGGAAGAGCTAGGGATAGGCTGGAACAGACACTGGTAAGGTAGGTGAGTCCAAATTTGTACTTTATCCTTTAGAAAATGAGGGACAGGATAACATTTCTAAGATTTAAAAAATGTTTCAAAAGGAATTCAGGGCTAATTGACAATGTAGAAAATGAGTGGGGCAGGAAATGATGCTCAGCGGGGAGACAAGGCCATTGTGGGCAGCCAGGCAACACTTGAGGAAGCCCTCAAGTGCTCAGAGAGTCGCAGTGGAGGTGTGTGAGAAAGGAATTTGAGGTTTTACTGATTGATAGTAAAATTGCATTGTTTAGATCATTTCTTCCAGGTGACTCAGAATTCCCCAAATTCTGCTCTAAATGATAGATAGCATCTATCTACCTGAGATTCCCAGGGGACAGAGAAATAGTAAATGAGGTACTACATTTTCACCAGCAATTCCCCCAACATAGGTCCCTGATAAACCTGGATAGAATTTATACCTAAAAACCAGGGGATTATTTTTTGGTTGGTTGGTTATTTATTTATTTATTCTAATATGTATTTTATTGCATTTTAAGTTTGGGGATACATGTGAAGAACATGCAGGATGTTGCATAGGTACATACATGGCAATGTGGTTTACTGCCTTCCTCCCCATCACCTATATCTGGCATTTCTCCCCTGTTTATCCCTCCCCAACTCCCCACCCCCCACTGTCTCTCCCCTAGTTCCCCCCCCCACAGACCCCAGTGTGTGATGCTCCCCTCCCTGTGTCCATGTGTTCTCGTTGTTCAACACCCACCTGTGAGTGAGAACGTGTGGTGTTTGATTTTCTGTTCTTGTGTCAGTTTCCTGGGAATGATGGTTTCCAGGTTCATCCATGTCCCTACAAAGGACATGAACTCATCGTTTTTGATGGCTGCATAGTATTCCATGGTGTATATGTGCCACATTTTCCCTGTCCAGTCTGTCATCGATGGGCATTTGAGTTGGTTCCAGGTCTTTGCTGTTGTAAACAGTGCTTCAGTGAACATTTGTGTACATGTGTCCTTATGATAGAATGATTTATAGTCCTTTGGATATATACCCAGTAATGAGATTGCTGGGTCAAATGGAATTTCTATTTCTAGATTCTTGTGGAATCGCCACACTGTCTTCCTCAATGGTTGAACTAATTTACACTCTCACCAACAGTGTAAAAGTGTTCCTATTTCTCCACATCCTCTCCAGCATCTGTTGTCTCCAGATTTTTTAATGATCACCGTTCTAACTGGCGTGAGATGGTATCTCAGTGTAGTTTTAATTTGCATTTCTCTAATGACCAGTGATGATGAGCATTTTTTCGTATGTTTGTTGGCCTCATATATGTCTTCTTTTGTAAAGTGTCTGTTCATATCCTTCATCCACTTTTGAATGGGCTTGTTTGTTTTTTTCTTGTAAATCTGTTTTAATTCTTTGTAGATTCTGGATATTAGCCCTATGTCAGATGTATAGATTACAAAAATTTTTTCCCATTCTTGTTGGTTGCCAATTCACTCTGTTGGTTGCCGATTCTTTTGCTGTTCAGAAGCTCTGGAGTTTAAGTAGGTCCCAGTTGTCTATTTTGGCTTTTGTTGCCAGTGCTTTTGGTGTTTTAGTTATGAAGTCCTTGCCTATGCCTATGTCCTGAATGGTTTTGCCTAGATTTTCTTCTAGGGTTTTTATGGTATTAGGTCTTATGTTTAAATCTTTAATCCATGTGGAGTTAATTTTAATGTAAGGTGTCAGGAAGGGGTCCAGTTTCTGCTTTCTACACATGGCTAGCCAGTTTTCCCAACACCATTTATTAAACAGGGAATCCTTTCCCCATTGCTTGTTTTTGTGAGGTTTGTCAAAGATCAGATGGTTGTAGATGTGTGGTGTTGCCTCCGAGGCCTCTGTTCTGTTCCATTGGTCTATATCTCTGTTTTGGTACCAGTACCATGCTGTTTTGATTACTGTAGCTTTGTAGTATAGTTTGAAGTCAGGTAGTGTGGTGCCTCCAGCTTCATTCTTTTTGCTTAAAATTGACTTGGCTATGCAGGCTGTCTTTTGGTTCCATATGAAGTTTAAGTGATTTCTTCCAGTTCTGTGAAGAAGATCATTGGTAGCTTGATAGGGATAGCATTGAATCTGTAAATTACTTTGGGCAGTATGGCCATTTTCACGATATTGATTCTTCCTAACCATGAACATGGAATGTTTCTCCATCTGTTTGTGTCCTCTCTTATTTCATTGAGCAGTGGTTTGTAGTTCTCCTTGAAGAGGTCCTTTACGTTCCTTGTTAGTTGTATTCCTAGGTATTTTATTCTCTTTGTAGCAATTGTGAATGGCAGTTCATTCTTGATTTGGCTCTCTTTAAGTCTGTTATTGGTGTATAGGAATGCTTGTGATTTTTGCACATTGATTTTGTATCCTAAGACTTTGCTGAAGTTGCTTATCAGTTTCAGGAGATTTTGGGCTGAGACGATGGGGTCTTCTAGATATACAATCATGTCATCTGCAAATAGAGACAATTTGACTTCCTCTTTTCCTAATTGAATACGCTTTATTTGTTTTTTTTGCCTGATTGCTCTGGCTAGAACTTCCAATACCACATTGAATAGGAGTGGTGAGAGAGGGCATCCTTGTCTATTGCCAGATTTCAAAGAGAATACTTCCAGTTTTTGCGCATTCAGTATGATACTGGCTGTAGGTATTTATTTATTTATTTATTTATTTATTTATTTTTGAGACCGAGTTTCACTCTGATTACCCAGGCTGGAGTGCAATGGCGTGATCTCGGCTCACCGCAACCTCCACCTCCCGGGTTCAGGCAATTCTCCTGCCTCAGCCTCCTGAGTAGTTGGGATTACAGGCACGCACCACCGTGCCCAGCTAATTTTTTGTATTTTTAGTAGAGACAGGGTTTCACCATGTTGACCAGGGCGGTCTCGATCTCTTGACCTCGTGATCCACCCGCCTCGGCCTCCCAAAGTGCTGAGATTACAGGCGTGAGCCACCACGCCTGGCCCTACTTATTTATTAAGAAAAGGTCTCACTCTGTTACCCAGAATGGAGTGCAGTGGTGCAATCATAACTCTCTATAACCTCAGACTCCTGGGCTCAAGAGATCCTCCTGCCTTAGCCTACTGAGTGGCTTGGATTAGGGGCACATGCCACCACACCTGTCTAATTTTTGTATTTTTAGTAGAGATGAGGTTTCATCATATTGGCCAGGCTGGTCTCCAACTCCTGACCTCAAGTGATCTGCCCACCTCGGCCCCCCAGAGTGCTGGGATTATAGGCATGAGCCAAATTAACCTTTTATTACTCTGATTTTCAGTTTAACTATTGGTCTGTTAGGTATTTTTTTCTCCTTTATTTGTCTATTCATAGCTTCACATTTTGAGTTTAGTTTTTGAAAATTCAGGCCGGGCACGGTGGCTCACACCTGTAATCCCAGCACTTTGGGAGGCTGAGGCGGCTGGATGACAAGGTCAGGAGTTCAAGACCAGACTGGCCAATATGGCAAAACCCCATCTCTACTAAAAAATACAAAAATTAGCTGGACGTGGTAGCTTGTGCCTGTAGTCCCAGCTACTTGGGAGGCTGAGGTAGGAGAATTGCTTGAACCGGGACCAGGGAGACGGAGGTTGCAGTGAGCCAAGATTGTACCACTGCACTCCAGCCTGGGCTACGGAGCAAGACACCATCTCAAAAAAAAAAAAAAAAAAGAAAATTCATTTCCAGCCATTTTCTATTTATTATGGAAGTTTCAGGTTATTGTAAATATAGATTATTTATGCAGATTTACTGTCCATCACCCAGTGAACCTAAGCATGATAAAATTGTATAATTGTATATGAGAAGTTTATTATATGGGGAACTCATGATCTTGGTTGTATGAGAAATTTTGAGATATTCTCACCATGGGCTGTTGAACTCTCAGAATGTATGAAACCCCAGAGCTCATGGAGCAAAGCAGGACACTCCCCTTCCCATCTACAGTGGTGGGGAGAAGCTCTGGCTCTTTGGTGTAGGTCAGGGGCCTGGTTTGGTTTTGTCTGGTCTGGTCTGGTCTGGTTTGGTTTGATTTGAGGTAGGGTCTTGCTCTTTTGTCCAGGCTGAAGCACAGTGGCACGATTATAATTAAACCAACTTATCAGTCCTATGCTTGAAATGAGATGCCTCTTCAATTTTGAGAGTTACTATTTCAGTTACGGTTTCAAATTTAACACTTCTTCAAATCAGTGTGCAATAAATAATGAAATGATATTCCTGGAAATCACTCAGAGATTTACTTATTCTTTTTCTAGCTCAGGCTCAGCAAACTTTTTCTGTAAAGGGCCAGGTAGTAAATGTTTGAAGCTTTATGGGCCACAAACTATCTCTGTTGCCTATTCTTTGTGTCTTTTTTTCAACCACTTCAAAAATGTGAAATCATTCTTAGCTCACAAGCCATACAAAACAGGCTGCAGGCCAGATTTGACCTATGGGCCATAGTTTGCCAGCCTGTTTTAAACACTGAGGTTTGAGTCTCTGGCACCCATTAGTGGTGGCATTCTCTGGGATAAAGCATAAAACATTGTAGTTTTAATTAAGTTGTATTAAGTAACCATTATCGAAAGATGTATTAGAAATTATGACACATCATTAGAGAAATGCAAATCAAAACTATATTGAGATACCACCTCACGCCAGTTAGAATGGTGATCACTTAAAAAATCTGGAGACAACAGATGCTGGAGAGGATGTGAAGAAATAGGAACACTTTTACACTGTTGGTGGGAGTGTAAATTAGTTCAACCATTGTGGAAGACAGTGTGGCGATTCCTCAAAGACCTAGAAATAGAAATTCCATTTGACCCAGCAATCCCATTACTGGGTATATATCCAAAGGATTATAAATCATTCTACTATAGGGACACATGCACACGAATGTTCACTGCAGCACTGTTTACAATAGCAAAGACCTGGAACCAACCCAAATGCCCATCGATGATAGACTGGACAAGGAAAATGTGGCACATATACACCATGGAATACTATGCAGCCATCAAAAACAATGAGTTCGTGTCCTTTGTAGGGACATGGATGAACCTGGAAACCATCATTCTCAGCAAACTGACACAGGAACACAAAATCAAACACCTCATGTTCTCACTCATAGACGGGTGTTGAACAATGAGAACACATGGACACGGGGAGGGGAGCACTACACACTGGGGTCTGTTGGGGGGAAATAGGGGAGGGACAGCGGGGAGTGGGGAGTTGGGGAGAAATAGCATGGGGAGAAATGCCAGATATAGGTGATGGGGAGGAAGGCAGCACATCACACTGCTATGTGTGTACCTAGGCAACAATCTTGCATGTTCTTCACAGGTACCCCAAAACCCAAAATGCAATTTAAAAAATTTAAAAAAAAATTATGACACATACAGACTGGGTTAAAATGTGGCTTGTGTGGCTTCTGCAGCTTGCACTTGCCTGCCCGCCAGGTGATTTTGCAGGCACAATCTGAGGGGCTAGAGTCTGGGTCTTTCTCTGCCTCTGTCTAGTCCTGCTGAATTGTAAGCTCCATGAGGGCAGGGGTTATGTTGTTCGCTACTGTCTTCAGCACACAGAACACTGCAGGGAAATATGTTCCGGTTGGTTCGCATTTGTCTTGATAGCATCCAGATTTTCTAAAGTAATCAGCTTTCTGCATCTCCATTTTACTCTCTGTCCACATATATACATTACATCGTACTCATGTGCCAGTCACTGTTCGCATGGATTATGTAATTCCTCAGTACAGCCCTGTATGGCCTTGTCTCTCGAATCATACAGATGAAAGGCCACCATCAGGCAGCTAGTTTGTAGAAAGCTGCCAGGGTTTGGACCCAGCCATTATGGCTACACTGCTGGGACTCTTAGCACCCCTCAGGAGAAGCACATGGGCTGCTCATTGTTTATGTCACTGTCAGGCTTCCATCTCCCAGAGGATCTCTGGCTTTCACTTCTATAACTTTTCAAAGCTCCATCACCCTTTGAAGAATATAAGAACATTCTGAGACAGACATACAGATTTGTCAAAACTGCCAAGTTTGTCTAAACTCGCTGAACTGTACCCTTAAAATGAGTGTGTTCTATTATACGTAAGTTGTATCTCAGTACAGTCGATTTTTAAAATTATTCTCATCGCAAAGTCAAATGTGATTTGGAAAGCTTTGATTAGAGAAGAAATAAACCTTTTTTAATCAGAAAAGAGTCCAGCCTCTTCAAAAAAAAAAAAAAAGTTGTAATTGCTTTGTTTTCCAAGCTAGCTATTTAAAAATCAAGAGTTCTTTTACTTTAATTTTTATCCTCAGGGAAAGGAAAACCTCTTCAGCGTAAGGTGAAACCACCTAAGAAGCAAGAGGAAAAGGAGAAGAAGGGAAAGGGAAAGCCACAGGAAGACGAGCTGAAGGACTCTTTGGCTGATGATGACAGCTCCTCCACCACCACAGAGACCTCCAACCCCGACACAGAACCACTCCTCAAGGAGGTAGGGGCTGATCTCACGAAACAAAATATGAGGGAGAAAGAGAGGTCTCCTGCAGCGTACAAGACATTTCATCTCATAGATTCTGGTTTTAGTACAAAATTAATGTTTAAATTAACATGAGCAACTTCTGAGGAATGGTTAATGTGCCAGGCATGCCTCCAGGGAAGAACAGATAAAAACATGTTAATAAGGTAAAATGGTTAGAAATTGGAAACACTGCTTGAAAGCTAGGGACTATCTGGAATAGTAACTATTCTACCTCATGAAACTTCTTTCAGATTTTAAGGATCAAAAGAGTGAGAAGGAACTCTGTCATTTTAATTAGGTTGTGTTTTTCCTGTCATGTTGTTCCTGGCACCTGCTGGAAGCAGGATTTTGGTGGCAACTTACTCCCAAGCAGTAGAGTGCTGAATGCCCTGGAGGGAGTGTGGCCCCAGGAAAGACCCCAGGCATTAGTGGTCCCCTGGGACGGGGAGCCCAGCCCAGCCCAGGACACATCAGCACATCAAGAAGCTGCCTCGCCTATTGGAGACCTCAGCTCCCAGGGATGTTACCATAGCAGGAAGAGCAGTGCAGAGTGTCTGGTCCAGTGGGCCTTAATTAAGGGGTTAGATTACTACTGTGAGTAGCATGGAGTGTGCAAGAAAGGGTAATAATTCCACTCTGGCTTTTTTATTTTTAGGTAAATAGATTTCAATTCTAAGTTCATCCTAATACAGCCTTTAATGTTGTGGGACAGAACTTCTTTTTCAGGTTTCGTCTAGTGACCAAGGAATCACTTCTTACAGATTTCCAGCTGTGTCATTCACATGCATTAATGTTTAAAATGAAATTTACATGTAACTTACTTTCAACTCAGCCGTTTTCCCTTTTGCATTTTCTCACTGTTTGCCGTGGTGCTCTGTCTACCCCTCACCCAACTCCTAACTAGTGCTGGAGCTCTGTACTTTATAGCGCTTTAACCAGTTACTTCAGAGAAGCAGAAAGCCTTCTGCTAATGTGTGAGTGAAATTCCAGCCGTTTGAACCCATGCATCAGCGTTTGGAAGGCATTTTCAGCACAGGCTTTCTGCACAACTTTCTCCCACTTCCCTTCCCACCTGCTGGCATCTTCCTGCTCACCCCCTTGCAGCCCCCTCTCCAGCAGCCCCCAGTGGCCAGTGTTCTGTGCTCATCCACTGGTGTCATTCTTAGCTCCCTATTGTTCATTCCCTTTTGTGTGTCCCAGCTCCTTTCAGCTCAGAACTCACATTCTTCATGAGGCCTCCTTGTCTGGTTACTACGCCGTCCCCTCCAACAAGTTGTCATTCCTCCTGGTCAGCAATCTGCATAGAGGCCATGTCCTTTTATTTCTCTGCAGCTGATCTCAGTTTGTCAGTTATGTGTATTTTCTTCCCAACTAAATCACAACTTGGATAGGTCATTTTCTCTTGCATGTCTTTTCCAATTCTGTTCTACTCATTCAGTCAACACATAGGAATTGAGCACCCACGTGCCAGGCCATGTGCTAGGTGCCTAGGCAACAACAGTGGATAAAAAGGCCACGTCCTTGTTTTCGAAAAACTCATAGTTTACAAAGTACCTGATGGGTCAAGTATTCAAGAAAGAGTTCATGACTCAAAATAGTTTCAAACAACGTGTGAACCAGGGAGATGTTTTAGCCCTAACTCTGGTTATTTACTCTTGACAGTTAAATAGATTCACCTAGTGTGACCTATTAAAATCCCAGCTGTCTTAATAATCATAAATTGTAAAGCTCTTGGGTAGACCCTGATTCACCAATGCTTATAGCTCTCCTCACAGTCATCACTGTCCCCCTTCGCTGTGTATGTCCTTCCACATCTGTCCTGCCAGTGCTTCCTTGAACATGGTATTTCACAGATTGTCTGGGGCAGAGAACCAGGTTGCATTTAGTACACAGCCCACTCCACATGCAGCTCCCCAGGTGAGTTCAGCAATACCTGAGTGCAGCCTGGGCAACATGGTGAAACCCTGTTTCTACAAAAAATACAAGAATTAGCTTGGCATGCGCCTATAGTCCCAGCTACTCAAGAGGCTGAGGTGAGAGGATCACTTGAGCCTAGAGGTGACAGAGTGAGACCTTGTCTCAAAAATAAATAAATAAATAAATAAACACTGCTCCAGACACACACATACACAATACATGAGTGGATATGTACCCTGTTCAGGAGACAGGTCCACTGATCTCACACTTGGATGCTGCAATGATGTCAGATTGCCACAGAAATACATAGGGAAGGTCTGTATTTTCCTGGTCCTGGCTTGGCCGGGTGGGTAGCACAGCTTTAAGATGCATCTTGGGTGTGGCCACTCAGTCTAGATTCCACATTCAAGCGAGCAGGACAGCCCTTCTGTGCTGCTGCAATGGCCAATAACATTTCTGCAGCAGAGGTCCATCTTGGCCTCTGTCATGTGTCTCCCTCCAGCTAGATTTCACCATCCTTAGGGGGAGAAACTGGGCCCTGTTGGTAACCCCAAGTCCTGGCACAAAGCTGGTGACCCATAAATGTGTGTGGATGAAGTAGATGAATAGCCCTTCCCATTGATGGAGCAGCTGTTAGCTTAGAATCAAACTAGCCGGAACCCTGTCACAGTCGCAGTGGGGTGGGTACGGCGCCTGCGTGCTGCTGGCTCTGCTCTGTTGTCCTGAGAGTTGTGCTCAGGATGGGGTGCGTGGCTAGAGTGTTTGACTTTACCATGAAGTCTCTAATGAACTTTTCTTAGAAGGAAATAGTGTTTTACTCCCCAGTGCCTGAAAAGAAGCTACCAATTTGCTCCTGCCACTGCCACCACCACCCCCAGTAAGGATCTGAGTATAAATTAAAATAACACTCTTTATAACTCCGACTCACTGAAACATAGTCAAGACAAATTTTATTTATTTTTTATTTTTTATTTTTTATTTTTATTTTCATTTTTGAGACAGAGTCTCACTCTGTCGCCCAGACTGGAGTGCAGTGGCACAATCTCAGCTCACTGCCACCTCCACCTTCCAGGTTCAGGTGATTCTCATGCCTCAGCCTCCTGAGTAGCTGGGATTACAGACGTGCCACCACACCCAGCTAATTTTTTGTATTTTTAGTAGAGACAGGGTTTTACCATGTTCCCCAAACTGGTCTTGAACTCCTGAACTCAGGCAATCTGCCTGCCTCAGCCTCCCAAAGTGCTGGGATTACAGGCATGAGCCACTGCACCCAGCCAAGACAAATTAAAGAAGGCCAAAAAATTGAGAGAACAACAGTGAAGATAGATTTGAATAAGGAGTTTGTTGTTAATTTTACATATATGATGTGTATATTTGTTACATCTTTGATTTTGTGTCTATATCTTAAAATGGAACTAACTTCAGTGATTTTATGAATCCTTTTCAGCAATTAAGTCTTCATTTTTTACAGGATACAGAAAAGCAAAAGGGAAAACAAGCCATGCCTGAAAAACATGAAAGTGAAATGTCTCAAGTGAAGCAAAAAAGCAAAAAACTTCTAAATATTAAGAAAGAAATCCCAACAGATGTGAAAACCAGGTGAGAGAAATAAATGTACAGAGAAATAAAGGTATATAAAGAAGTTGCTGGCGAAAGCCAGGTGCTGTTTTGATTTCGTTGCCTGGTTGGCTTTTAAGGGGATTTGTATGAAAATCCACGTGCTGCATCATATTCCTCTTGGGATTTTTGACACCTAATGTGCACTGTTGACTTGGGGACAGCCATATGCTTCTCAGGTCAGACATGCTGTGGGCAGAGCTCATAATCTGTTGTGAAAATTTAGAAGGAAAATTTCCATTGGTGATTCAGTCCCAGGCTGAAATCCATTTTACTTCTGCATAAAGATAACCTTGATGATTGAACCACAGGTACAAGCACAACTTTCCTCCAAAAGAACTCCAAGTCTGTTGAATCGTTAACCCAGTTGGGATCTAGAATTCTGTGCCGAAAAACTTGGAAGAGTTTATTCTTACCTTAAAAATGCTTCAGGGCAGGTGTCACCGATCAGACAACTCTACCATTAAATAACTCCAGTTCATCCCCATGGGATGGGATTCAGGTGGTCCCCACAGGGAGGGCTTATGCAGGTGTTTCCCCAGGGAGATGAGTAAGTTGAACTATTGGGTTACTAACTGAAGTTACTTTACATTTTCATTAAACTTTGGCTCAGCATCTACCTGATGAGTTAATTTTAGTGTTGGTGTGTCAGTAATGCCTTTCCTGGTTCATCTTAAAGAACTGTCATCAGTGTGGGAGCCACCTTGTGGGTAGTGATCAGTGGGAGGTGATCAAGGAAGTTGAAGAAATTAGCTATAAATTTAAAAGGAAGACATGGCTTGTCTGTCATCGTAAGTGTGGGCCTTAGATTTGTGGAAGGTCCGTTCTTACTCTGATCCTGGGAATCATACTTGAGCTCTGCAAAAACACCACTAACCTAGACTCTGTCCCTAGATTATACGGCTTCCAGCAGGGCCAGTCCTGTTCTGTAGAACCCAAAAGCTAGTAAGAAATTAGTGATTACTGCAGTAAAATTTAACCTTGTCCCTGAATTTATGAAATAATATAGTATGTGGCGATGATTAGTAATGAAATACTTGTACCTAAAATTTACTCTTTTGTGGAAATTATTAGTTCAAGTGACCCAGCCCCACAGTTTGTTGAGAGCAGTCTGGCCCAGGTAGAAGGAACGTCAAGCAGAGTGGTGTGAAGTGGCTGATAATTTGAGTGGGAGAGAGAAAAAGGAGACCACCTCTTCTGAAGAGGAGGTTCACATACTTGGATCTCTCTTGAGAGAAGTCCACCTGAGGCACCAATATCCTGGCACCCTAGGACAGGAATAACACTGGGCTATTGGCTAGAGATTCTTCTAGGTCTTTTTCAGATTTAGGTGAGTGATCAGATATTTTAAAGTAAATGAGGCTAATAAGTCCAAATAATGAAAATCCGAGTTTTAACATTTGCAGAAATGTTGTGAGGTAAACAGACATGCAGTAATTCCTATGATCATAAATTGTAAAACCAGTGCTTCTAAGAATTATCTTAGAGATACCATTCCATAGGTGACTGTCACCAAATTGGCCCTGTTTATTAGCCCTGATGCCTCAGCTTAGTATTTTTTAAGCAGATAGAACACATTAATCCTAATCCCCCATCCCTGTTCCACTGATTTATGTTGTATTCTGATTTTTTTTACAAGTTGACCACTAGCAAATTTGCATTTGAAAAATTAGTCAAAGACATCACTTGAGTGTCACTACTTTTGCAAGATTTTTAGTTCTCTGGTAAACCAAAAACCTTAGAGTGGTCAGTCCTGAACTGCCCAGTCAAGGGGCAGTTATAGCAATAACTCATGTTCTCTCAATGTGTAGTTAAAAGATAAATCATTACCAGAACACAATTCAAGCCACGTGCTTGAAACTGTCTTTTTGTAACTGGGGAGCTCTATATGCAACCTGTCTTCTAATCTCCTTTATCTAATTTCTTTAAACTCACTGATCTGTTTTTTTTCTGAACTCAAGGATGAAAGTATTGAGAGTCAGAATTTATTAATCAATCAATAAAGACTTTTTTTTTTAATAACAGAAGAAGGTTGGCTTTCTGAATAGAGCCATTCTCTGACTCCACTCTGTTCTGTTAGTAAATGTCAGACACTGTCACTCAGAATCACAGCCAGTCTTAGCTTTAGTGATTCCTGAAATTTCTGTCACCTTTTAGTGTATTAATATATGGTCCCACATATCTGAAGGACATGTGCACATCTTTTAATAAGATATATTATTAATAAGGCATATATCATCACTTTCTTTTGGAAGCATTATAAGAGGTGACAAAGCCAGAGGAGTGGCTCAGCCCCATCCATCCACACTCCCAAGAGTTGACCTACAAAAAAATCACTTCCTAGGAAATACTGTGGGGCTGCAGCAACAGAAATCTGATCTAACTATGTTTTCCACCTGTGGCAACATAGAAATGGGCCTGCAGTCCTCCAGAAGACTATATTCTATGTCAGAGATGCCAAGGAATGGGAATCAGATCTCAGGCACTAAAGATTTCTACAGAACCAGGAAGGGACCAGGGCATCCTTGCTCTAGGACTCTTGAGTATCCACTGATCTTTTTGTTTTTCTATTTGTTTGTCAACAGTATATGTTTACATAAATGTAATCATCTAAAATAAGCAAAAGACATTAAATAAACTATCATATTCTTTCTAAAAATCTGCTTAAATACTTGCTCAACTCAGGGCCAAGGGCCGTGGACACCACACTGCACGCGCCAGCCCCAGACCTGTCAGTGCAGAGAAAACACTGCTCTACTGCAGGTCATGTCCCTAGCCCTCTCCTAAGCTCTGCCTCTCTCCTCCCCAGACAGGGGTGTGTACTGTGTATCACAGGAATAGAAATAGGCCAGGCTTGAGTCAGATGTAACATTGTGAAAAGCAAAAATAAGAATGCAACATCTCAAAATATTAAGAAAAAAGTTGTTATTAAAAAATGGGGGGAAATATATTATAAAAATAGGCCAGGAGTGGTAGCTCATACCTATAATCCCATCACTTTGGAAGGTCAAGGTGGGAGGATTGCTTGAGCCCAGGAGTTCAAGACCATCCTGGACAATGTAGCAAGACCTCAACTTACAAAGTTTTTTTCTTTTAAATTAGCCATGTTTGGTGGCACTCACCTGTAGTCCCAACTACTAGGGAAGCTGAGGCAGGAGGATTGCTTGAGCCCAGGAGTTAGAGACTGCAGAGAGCCATGATTGCACCACTGCACTCTTGCCTGGGCAACAGAGCAAGACCCTGTCAATAAATTGAAAATGAAGTCTGGCATCTGAACCACTTTTCTGTTTTTCCTTTTTAAAAAGAATCACTTCAGGCCAGGCATGGTGGCTCACACCTGTAATCCCAGCACTTTGGGAGGCTGAGGAGAGCAGATCACCTGAGGTCTGGAGTTCCAGACCAGCCTCGCCAACATGGTGAAACCCCATCTCTGTTAAAAATACAAAAATTAACCAAGCATGGTGGCACACGTCTGTAATCCCAGCTAATCAGGAGGCTGAGGCAAGAGAATCACTTGAGCCTGGGAGGCAGAGATTGCAGTAAGCCCAGCTTGTGCCATTGCACTCCAGCCTGGGTGAGAAAGTAAGACTCTGTCTCAAACAAACAAACAAAAAGAATCACTGAAATTAAGTTGGCTGTTACTCATTTTATTCAGAAGCCTTAAAAAAGGTTTCTTAATAGAGATCATCTGACTTAATTTAGGACGTATGAATCAGTAAAAATAACAGTAGTTGTCTGGCACCTTTTTTCTTAAAAACCAGTTACTTTTACAGTGGTACAGAATTAAGTTTTGTATAAATAGATACCCACACACACTTAAAAATAGATCACACCCACACCACCTCCACCACCACAGAGGGCTGGTATCTACTATGGGAGCCTTTGGGCTTTTTTTTTTTTTTTTTAGAAGATGGGGTTTTTAAATAACACTGTCAGTCAGAAGTGGAAGAAGGACAAAAGATTTTATAACACTGTAGCATTCATCATCTGCCCCATAAACAATGGATTTTTCACTTTGATTTGTTATTTTACCTAAAACTCTACCTGTTTGGGCTAATGGAAACCCTTGGGTTTTTGGTTTGGTCTCTTACTAATTCCAGATACAATACCTACTTATTATGGAAAATGTGTGAAATACAGGGAAATAATGAAAAGAAAATGTCCTTTGACCTTACTACCTTATAAAATGTTTGTAAATAGCCTTCTTAAATGTATTTATTTATGAGCTCACACTTTACATGGGGGTTGTTGGGGAGCGAGGGTGTTGTGGTGCCATTAGGTCTGGAAAGTTTGAACTCTTCTCGCCTTTGAAATCTGCTGCGAATGAGCACAGTGGATTGCCTCTGACCTGGAACTTAGCTAAAGTGCACTATATCCTGTGAGTGAGGATGTGGGGTGGGAGGACAGAAGGCAAGGTGGTGTATGAAGAACTTGGAAGATGGAGCCAGGAGGGTTGGGAGCAGGAAGCACACTGAAATGTGGAAAATGTTGGAGAGGCATCCATTTTACACCATCTGTGTAGACTTTGTAGGTGTAGATGTCTTTGTAGGTTTGTAATGAAAAGCTGGCTGTCAGCTCAGCCCTGAACTGACAGCTGTCACCAGGAAATCCCTGAGGATTCTTGGAAAATTTCTCCAAAGGAGCCCCTGGGCTCTCTGAGCTGCATCTCAGCTTTTGCTAGAAAAGGTCCTTCTTGGACCACGTTAGCTAAGCTCCTTCTGGAGGTCCTCCCAGTCCCAGATCTGGTCTTGGTGGGCATTAGAGATGCGGCTTCATAAAGATTGCCTTTGTAGCCCATATACATACTCTACTCACAGTGCTGTCTTCCATGAGCCAGCTACCCAGTTCATTTCTTTCAGAGATTCGTTCTTCCCAGCTGCTGTCTCCCAGCAGGTTTTCCTGTCTCACTTATTGAGCTTTGAAAACTTAAGATAGCCTATCATGCTTCCCATTTTGTGTGGCTGATAGGAAGTTGAGAGTCAATTAATTGTCCTATTTATGTATGCTTATTATCTTAAGCTTACCTCAGAATCTTTCAGAAAGCATGTCACTCTAAATCAATTTAAAACTATTTAAATGTTTTACCTAAGATTAACCCAAGTTCAAGAATAAGGAAGAAAATTCATCCTAGGCCGCTCCCTGCAGTAACCAGGAACTTAGCTCTGGGTCACCTCATAATTTTTATAAGAAAAATGTGTTCAGTTTTGAATAGTGGAACCTCTAATATCATAGATCAGATCTTTCAAAAGCTTCATGTTCAGGAATCTTACTGGTGGTAGTCTAGATGCTGGGAGAGACTCACAAGCAAAGTGACTGCACTTCCAGCCCTGAGCAGCAAGTTGGTGCTAAGGGTTTTCTTTTTCCACCTTATCTTAGATAGATCCTTCCCTACTGCTACATATTATTAAATAATGGACCTCAGTTCATTGTCAACACTCAGAATAGCAAAGGTTCAATCTGCAGTTGCTGAATGTCTGCTGGGCAGTCTTAGCTACAGTGCTGGGCATGCAGCCAGTCCTGAGATAGGACCAAGAGTAGGTAACACCCCAGGAAGCCACATTAGCTTCCTACATGCAGTTGCATTGTAGAAGAATTACAATGTTGATGACTTCCGTCCTCCAAAACAAAGGAATAAATTTGTATTTTCCATCCACGATTGTCTTTCAGTTCATTAGAACTACCATATGCTCCCCCTTTGGAAAGTAAGCAACGTAGAAATCTCCCAAGCAAGATTCCTCTTCCAACTGCATTGGCAGGTGGATCCAAATCACGAAATTCCCAGAAAACAAAAGGTACTGTCATTTTGTTCTCTGTGATCCTGTCTTCCAGATCTTTTCATAGTGCACTATATTAATAATTGTTGTGCATTATCAGTAAGCAATCAGTAGTTATTGTAAGGCTTAAGGCTGTGTTCTTGTTCTCTTTAGAAGGTTCATTGAAATAGACCTAAAAGAAAGGAGTTATCCTTCATTAACCATGTTCTTTTCTGACTTTTGTACAGGTACAAATAAGTTAGTGGATAACAGACCGTCTGCCCTAGCAAAATTCCTCCCGAATAGTCAAGAATTAGGCAACACCAGTAGCTCAGAGGGTGAAAAAGACTCTCCTCCACCGGAGTGGGATTCCGTTCCAGTTCACAAACCCGGCAGCTGTAAGTATAGTGGTTTAGAAACCATAGGGCTCCACTTACCCACAGCCCACCCGACTCTGGGCATGGAACTCTACAGGGGCATGCTGCTTTAAAGGGAGACCAATTGGCAGTGCTTTGCCAGCCGAGAGTCCATGCCCCTGTAGAGTTAACTAGCCTAGCCAGTGGCTAAACTGCTGTAGGCTGAATTCAGTCCTGGTAAGATTATTTACATCAGGGTTATCATTAAACTGTTCACATCAGGGCTTTTTTTTTTTTTCAGGGGGCTGGTATACTAGCATACCACTGCCCAATGTGCAAAATGGAACGGTCTGTTTGGAGTGGTTAATCTTCTACAGAATTGTTTGCTTTACAAAAGCATTGACTCAGCAGTCCTTTACCTGATGAGTTCCTCATTCATAGTGTACTTGTTTTTGTAAAAATTCCATTTCCTCCTAACTTCACCCACGTCTTTTTACATAAGCAGCCTACACAAAGGTTTTATTATTTTTCTCACTACCTTCTTGACCTTGTTTCTCCAGTTTAGCCTGCAGTAAATCAAGACAGTAAGCACAGTTGACTAAAATAGAAGTCCTCACCCTATAGACACTTGACCTGAAAAAGGGGATAACAGAGACCAGAAAAGGGAGGGGCTGACAGCGGGGATTTGGGATCAAGAGAGGTCCTTAGGACTGATTGGTCCACACTCACCGCTCTGTTTGAGTATACCAGAAGGCAAGTTAAGGAAGACCAGGGATACAGTCAGGTTTGAGCAACAGTCAGGTCATTGAAGGTGAAGGGCAGGCTCCTTGGGTTGAATGAGGGCAGAGACCCTGGAGGCTCAGATAGGGCGTCCACACTCTCGCCAGGATGTGTAGATACATCCTGGAAAGAGATGCCCTCTGAGATACATCCTGTAGCCCTATTTGCCATGAGACATTCTGGCACCTTTTAATACTACTTTTTGCCTGGGGTGATCACAATACAATCCTAAATCCTCATTCACTCAACAAATTGAAGAGACCATGGGTGGCCCGTGTGTCCAGGTGGGATGCTTCTGCTTCCTAGAGCCCCCTGAGGTTTCCGCTGGCCCTTGGCCCTTGGCTTGACACTCCATGATTTAGACAGTTTCCCTTTAAACAGATGCCACTTTCAGCAACAGAACACAGTCCCCGAAGCCAGTTTCACAGGGGTGTCCTGAGACCCAGTGAAGTGACACGAGCCCTGCTTGTGACGTAACAACACAAGCATGCAGAATCATGCTGCCAGGAGAGCAGGCAACAGTCAGACACAGCCACAAGCTGGCTGGCAGCACCCCACCTAATGGCACCTGAACCATGTATTGGCATCACTCCCTTAGTGTGGAGGGGAAAGGATGACAGGACCCAACCCCAGGCAGGAGATTCTGGTGCCACCCTCGGGGGAGGAATGTGGGAAATGGCAGGCCAGCCATCTGGAGGAGGAACTGTGAAGAGCCCAGTGCTGCAGGCCTCAGTTTCCTGCCTGGCTCTTCTGCAGAGGCCAGCTGGTGCATCTGAGCATGGTGCTTCAGGGAGAGCTCCATGGTGTGCAGTTGGGAAAGAGGCGCAGAGCTTATCTTCTCAGCCCACATCTGTGCAGTCCTTTTGTGTTTTTCCATCCAAGCAATCCCTTACATTGGTTCCAAGCCCAGTGACCTCTCTGCTCTCACTGCCAGCCTTACTAGAAAGTTCCAGCAGAGATCCACTCGATAGAGTATGGGTGGAGGCAACCTGCGAGAGTCCGTCCCACACACTCTCCATCACTTGTACCTATTTCCTCTGCCCCCGCTTTCTCATGCCCTTTTCTCCCTTTGCCTCCCTTGGTGTTTCATCTTGCTTAGACCTGAAGTTCTACGAGCGCTGTTAGCGGTGCCGAGCTTAGTGCAGTTCCTTAGGGTGAAAGCGTTGGTCCCATTCAAGACTGTGCAGCCAGCATGTGGCAGTAGTCACTGGGGGAGTTGTGCAGCCTGTGTACCATACGAGTTGCGGTGAAAATTCTCCTTGAATAATTTCATTATTTAAAAATATAAAAAATACAAAAGCGTTATTAAAAGGAAAGGCAAATCAGAAGCCACAAAGGAAAAATTTTATAATTGAATCAAAATGTTCTCTAATTGCACCCACTGTGCTATTGGTCTCTCCTCTGCTTCTTCCTCAAGCACTGTTCCATGGGGGCTTTTCCTAACTTCCCTTTGCTTTCCCTGTTTTATTCCATCATTACTGTCTCGGGAGCATTGCAGCACTGAGCCCTGTGAAACACATTCCACCCACGAGAGCTGCCAGCACCTTTCCCTAGGACAGGCACCTCGGGTGGATGAAGCACACGCAAAGTGGGGCACAGCCTGCTCCAAGTGTGGGCGGAGAACGAGGGAACGAGTCACTGCTGGGGCAGGGGAAGGCCAGAGAAGGTGGCTAGGGAAGGATCAGGACAGTACAGATAGCAAGCTGACAGTGTAGACGTTGTCAGATGGGAGGCCTCAGAGGAGCCTGAGGGGGACATAGAGATTTGAGCAGGGCTTGTACAGGACACTGGTGTGAGACATGTCCTGAATGAGCATCAGGTCAGCAGATCCACAGAGCCAGCAAGGAGGGGGCCCACATCATCAAGGGTGAGTGTGGGCAGGTGGGAGACAGGACCACCCGGCACCGGCAGCACTGGGGAAGGTGGGAGAGAAGGTAGCAGGTGGCCGTAAGGATGAGGAGTGGAGAGCATGGGCTTTGAAGAGAAGACTGCTTTGCTCATCAGGGCCACACTGGAGTCTTGACCCAGCCATGGCATGGAGAGCCTTATTCTAGCCCTGAGCCCTGAGGGTAAGGGAGAAGCAGCTTGTGCTGGAAAGTGTCACCAGGGAAGCAGAAGCAGCAGGCAGAGCGACTGCAGTGTGGCAGTGAGGGACAGGATAAGTGGAGCATGGTGTGCTCAGGGCATGCAGAAATCTCACAGGGCCTGAGAGGCCAGACAGGGAGCGAGGGGGAGGATGCCCAGTTGGGCAGGCCTGGGCTAAGGATCATGCCCCGTGGTGATGGGAGTTCACAGGGCCCAAGCTCTTCCCTCACCTTCTTCCTCTTTCAGTAGCTACAGCAGCACCAAGTTGCACACAAGAGATGTGCAAAATGATACATTTTTCTGATAAAAATTATACATATTTCCATTTACTGGATATAGAATACTCTTTTGTGACTGAAATTTTTAATTTTTTTTTTTTAAGAGATGGGGTCAGGCTGGAGTGCAATGGTGTGATTATAGCTCACTGCAGCCTCCAACTCCTGGCTCAAAGCAGTCCTCCCACCTCAGCCTCCCAAAGTGCTGAGGTTACAGGCTCAAGCCACTGTGCCAAGCCTGTTGTAGATTTTTAAAACAGGTGTATAGACATTACCTTAAAGGGCACACGATATGCAAGGAGCTGTTATCCTTATAAAATAGGGATCAGAGCTGCACATCCCAATTACGCCGACAGAGAGGCATTACCAAACTTGGGGATTCAGCCCAGCGCACTGCGCCTCACACAGCTGTAAACCTGCATGTAGGCACGAGGCTTTTCCGGGTCCCCAGCTAGTGGCCTCAGCTGTCCACCCCTGGAGGATGTGGAAGACCCTCCTCCCCTGCCTGAGGACGTTAAAGATCACCACGCAACACAGCAGGGACAGGGCACACTCTCGCTCCCTCAGATCCCCCCGTGCAGAGAGATGTGGCTGCTTTCTCTTTAAAACCTGTTAAACAGAACACATCTAAGAGCTTTCGTTGGTTGTCTTTGTAAAAGCGCTTGAGTTCTGCATAGTCTTAGAGAACATCAAAAGTGATTTGAAAGAGTACTAATCAAAGCACCACATTAATGAGCCCTTTTCCTTTTAATTTCCAGCTACTGATAGTCTTTATAAACTTTCTCTGCAAACCCTCAACGCAGACATTTTCTTAAAACAACGCCAGACCTCACCGACACCTGCCTCCCCGTCTCCCCCAGCTGCCTCTTGCCCCTTCGTGGCCCGTGGCAGCTACAGCAGCATCGTCAACAGCAGCTCCAGCAGGTAGGCCTGCTGCTTGCTTTCCAGTCCTCAGCTCGAAACGTGCCTAAAAACCGATGTCATGCCCTTTAAATGTAAACAGCCACCACGAACCACTGTCCAGTGTTACTTTTGAGAGCTGTGGGCTTGTGTTGGCCCCTTTACCTGGGGTCCACTCCCCCTTCCTGCTGCTGTGCTCATGCCCAGCTCCAACAGTAACCCCATTCCCTTTCTAATCCATTCATTCTTCCCACCCGTGGACCGAGAAATGCATCGTTTAATTCACTAGAGTGATATTCTCATTGAGGAGCCAAAGAACGTCTGCTAAGCATTACACGAAGACCTAAAGGGGATTCCTGTGAGTTGGGAATATGGGTTTATGTGACACTAATTTTGGCCTTTGGACAGTTTAGCTTAGGACTTAGAAGGGCTGGATCTGGTCCAAGGCTGTTATGCTGGGTGAGGGGATGTGTGCACCCAGGAGGGTAGCCTCCTGACCATGCAGACAGGATGCAGGAACCATGCTGTTCTGTGAGGCACACAGCCTCGCTCACGACCACCTGCCACAGTGTAGCACAAGCCTGACGGTCACGGATGGCATTCTCACCATGTGCCTTGGCGTGGCATGGGTTTCTGTGCACCGCATCCACTGGCCAGCCTGGGGGCAGGTCCTCCCAGCCTTGCCCAAGAGGCAGTAACCACTGAGGCTGGGGGCGCCATCCTGCTTAGGGAGCCTGCCACAGGCGCACGTGGCCCTGTCCTGGCAGGGAAGGAGACTTCTGAGGCCCAGCCCTGCCCAATGTCAGTGCCTGCCCTGCTCGTGCTCCCTTTTGCGTTTCCTGCCGAGTGGCTCTCTAGCATTTTTCACTAAAGTGTGATTGAAGCCTCTGCCAGTCCGTAAATTGTGATCCCGCCCTGGTCTCTTTCATAGTGATCTTTTGTTTTCTTATCTTTCCCCAGAAACCCCTCTATTTCTATCTGATTAAGTGGTCTGAGGCCCCAGAGCATGGGACACGAGACTGACCTATGCTCTGTGACCTGCCCCGCTGCAGAGAAGCCCACTCAGGGCTCAGTCCTGCCAGTCCCACACCTCCCTGAGACAGGGCACTGCTGATGAGAAATGAGTTCTCTCTTTGCTTCTTTTTCCAGTGACCCTAAAATAAAGCAGCCAAATGGAAACAAGCACAAGCTGACAAAAGCAGCCTCGCTCCCAGGCAAGAATGGCAACCCCACTTTTGCTGCAGTCACAGCCGGTTATGACAAGAGCCCAGGTCAGTGCCTTTGCTTCAGAGACCTTCCACATCAGGCGCCAGGCCTGGTGGAATGACCTCTGTTCTGATGTGCCTTCTATTGATTCAGCGTCCATTGTTACAGGTGGGAATGGCTTTGCTAAAGTTTCTTCAAACAAAACAGGTTTCTCCAGCAGCCTCGGCATTTCACACGCTCCTGTTGACAGCGATGGCTCAGACAGGTACAGTAGACCACCACTAGAAAGAAGGCTGCTTCTCACGTCGGATTAGCACCTTTTATCCATAAACGGGTTTCAGGGCATTTTAAGGAGGCATTTGTCAGAAGTGGTCTAGTGCCTCTAAGAAACCGTGTCTGCTGGGTAGAAGCAGAAAGCCAGCTGCTGTGCCTTCCCCGGGGCAGCCCAGATAGAGAGAGGGGGAACCCACACCTGTCTCAGCCTAGCAGACACACATTAAACTTCTCACTCTCCTCCATCTCCTGGTCTGTGGTAAGAGAGGATGTGATCTGAACGTTAGAGTAGAAGAGCAAAAGTTGTTTGGGAGGAAGGAAATGTGGAGTGAATACTAGACAATTTATAGTAAATCACTGGCCACGCCCCTTTCTTTAACCAGAGGGGTTTTTTTTCATCTAGCTGGTGTGGTGACCCGCAGAAGTCACCTTGGTTGACTTTCCCAGATAAATAACAATTGAGCCCCAATTTACCTACTTGGCACTAATAGGAAATCAGTCCTAGATTTGAAGTAGTTTTTAAATAAATCTTCCATTACCAAAAAGCAAACCAAAGGAAAAAAATGTTTCTCTACAAAACATTTGCTTTGAACCAGGCTGTGAGCTAGTCATAGGGCATCCAGAGCTCTGAGGCTCACTCTGGCTTACTCCTTGTGGTAAGCAGCCATTGTTCAGCTCCTCCTTTTGTCTTTGTTTTTAATATTTGAGTACCCCCAGTTGAGCAATGTCTCCTGTTTGTGAAGCTGTGCACTATGGATCCGTTTTCACTAACCATCATACATTTTTGTGTATTGCGTTTTCCTCTTGTAACGTTTAGCTCAGGTTTGTGGAGTCCCGTCAGCAACCCAAGCAGCCCTGACTTCACTCCCCTCAATTCATTCTCCGCCTTTGGAAATTCTTTTAATCTAACTGGTGGTGAGTGTTTAACACTAGACGTGTAACTAATAAGCCTGTGGACAGAGGAAGGGAGAGGAGGTATGGTTTTGTGTCTTGAGAACACAGCACAGCAGCCCTGTGGAAGGAGGCCCCGCAGGAAGCTCCCTGGGAAGGGTCCCTCCCCTCCTCCTCCCTCTCCCACACCGACAGCCCAGAGGGGCAGTGGACCGAGTTTGACACTGTGTACATATGCTAGTTGGTGTGAATTTCACAGCAGGTATTGAAGGGCTTCACAGAAGGGTTCTGTTCTGAAATGGGACCCCTGAGCATGCCAGGGGTCCTCTTCTTGCTATCCAGAACTAGAGGTCACCATGGAAGCTTTGCATTAGCTATCATGTGACGGGGGGGAATGTTTGCATTTGGATGTCATCTGTGGCATAAGTATGGGTGGCATATCAGATCGTGCGCTGTGCACTTGAGTTCTGGAGGACATCCCTGCCCCTATTCCCTCTGGGCTGTGGTGGGCTGGTGAAGTGAGTGTGGTGGCTCCAGGAGACGTGGTGGGAGGTACGCCATTGAGTGAAGCCCCATCTTGCTCTAGAAATCATGGCAAAACCAAATATGGACTTGATAACTGTTACTTTATTTTCAGAAGTTTTCAGCAAACTTGGATTATCTCGATCGTGCAATCAGGCCTCACAGAGGAGCTGGAACGAGTTTAATAGTGGCCCTTCATACCTTTGGGACTCGCCAGCGACAGACCCCAGTCCTTCCTGGCCAGCCAGTTCTGGCTCCCCGACCCACACAGCCACAGTGAGTACTTGGGGCCGAGGCCTGGCCCTGGCCCACTCACTCACCATCTCTGCCATTGCTGTCACATGGGTGGCACTGGCATAGTTACAAACAACGAACAGCAGCATCAGAGGGGTGGGTTAGTACTTTTATTGTCTCCATTGCTTTGTCTTCATATTCTGTCACAATGACCAATAATGCCCTTCAGAGCCATTACAGTTAGGAAGTTTCAGTAAGATCAACTGAACAGCTATAAGATTGGTCTCTGGAGTCCCTCCTAATAGATCAATGGCATTTTCTGCCTCTTCCCAACCTGTAAATGGACCACAAGGGTGACCGTAGGCCTGTGGCGGGTTCAGATGGCTGAGGGAAGACTTCAGCGTCTGTGTGATGCAGTCACTGGGCTCCCAGGAACAAGCTGGATGTTGCATTGACTTTGTTGCTGAGAAGCACCTATCTCTTAGCTTAGACTTTCTAGAGTACATTTGTTTGCTTCTTGGCTAAAGTCTTCTGCAAAGATCATACTCCAAAAGAGTATTCTTTCCAAGGAAACTAATTAGCGGTTTTGGCTTCCACAAAATTATGACAGAAAAATATGACCCCACTGCATTTGCCTCTTTGTTCTCAGTGAAACCAGATTAGACATGCAAGGTTTCGTGATAGATATTTCAGCTACATAGATTCCAAAGTTTGTTCCTTTCCTTTGTACCTCCACAAAGTGTAATTATTCAGGCATCTGTTTTAAAACCACCTTAACCACTCTTTAAAAGAGAAGTCAGCAAACTTTCTATAAAGAGTCAGATAGTAACTATTTTAGGCTCTGAAGGCCATGCATCACCTCTGCCATTGCAGTACACAAGTAGCCACAGAGAGTGTACAGGCGGATGGGCCAGCTGTGTTCCAATACAACTCTCTTTTTTAAATATCACAACCAGCTGTCACGGTGGCTAATGCCTTTAGTCCTAGCACTTCGGGAGGCTGAGGTGGGAAGATCGCTTGAGCCCAGGAGTTTGAGGCTTCAGTGAACCATGATCACACCACTGCACTCCAGCCTGAGTGATAGAGCAAGACACTGTCTCAAAAAAATCAGAACCATCTGCTCAAAAATATATATATACATTTGTTCTAAAGTAAATAAAATGAGAGGAACATGTGCCCCAGCCTCATCTTTTCTGTAGCCTTACCCTCTTACCCCATACCCATTTGACCCTCTGCCTGCCAGGCTCAATGCTGGATGATTTCTGTTTTGTCGCAGTCGGTCCTCGGTAACACCAGCGGCCTGTGGTCCACCACTCCATTCAGCAACTCCATTTGGTCCAGCAACCTTAGCAGCACCCTTCCCTTCACCACTCCAGCAAACACGCTGGCAAGCATCGGCCTCATGGGCACAGAAAACTCCCCTGCTCCTCACGCACCCTCCACCTCCAGTCCAGCTGATGACTTGGGACAGACCTACAACCCTTGGCGGATATGGAGCCCCACAATCGGAAGAAGAAGCTCAGACCCTTGGTCTAATTCACACTTTCCTCATGAGAATTAAATTAGGCAAAAAAAACAAAAAAACAAAAAAAAACCAACATAGTGGGCCCTTGTCCAGATCATGATCTGCCAGTTTCTGAGACATCTTTTTAAGGGTCTTACTGCAGCAGCTCCCCCTCCCCACCCTCCTCATCTTTGCAAAACAGACCCAAGCAGGGTAGGCTCAGACCACTTGCTTCTTTCAGATCTTTCTTGCAATTATGATAATACAACATTTGCTGTTGTACTTTTAGAGAAAAGTCTGGACTCAGCCACAAACTCTAATAAGACCTGTACATCTGAGAACCTTTCCCGTTACTGCGTTTTCACCACCTGTCTTCCCCCATGCTTTATTTATCTGTATGAACACAGATTTGACATTACAGCTACGGAAATAATTTGAGTTGATTCAGAAGTCCTGGCATGTGACAATTTTGTTAAATTACCAAGTTTGGTTTTTAATAATTTCACAATATTATGCGCCAAGATCTAATTTTAAAACTGTATGAGGACTTTGAGCTGAAAATACAGAATATTTTTTTAAAGTAAGGCTGTCTTGGTTTAAAAGCAGATTACAGAAATGTAAGTCAACTTAAGAACAGTGAATGAATGTAAAAACATTCAGTTGAGACCATATGCATTTTCTGTGCTGTTTGTACTTGAGGTATGTAACATTTGTATACCTGAACTTATTTTAAAGATAAACTGAAATGCACATAGCCAAGTCTTGAGATACAAGATTGAATGTGTATTTCTTAAAATACAACTTTGTGTTGTACTTTGAAATAAATGATGCTTTTTTCAAAAGCTTTGACTTGTTTTGTGGTTTTTTTACACACAAGATGTATGTATTAGGATTTTTTCACACCAAAGTAAACCATCTTATCCTTGCCTTGCTCTGTGGGGTTGACAGGTAAGATGGGGTTTGCTTTCTCGTTGCTGGAACCGCCTGCAGTCTGATGGAGTTCTGTGTGCTCCCACGGCAATCATGGAGAGTCCTTGGTCAAAAACAACTTGGAAGCCTGTTTGGATTCATCCAGTAGTAAGCATTTTCCCTCCGCCACTATCCTAAAAGGCCTCATAAAAAGCAGTAATTGCTACCATTTGTTGAAGACCGACTCTGTGTCAGGTACCTGGCTAACACTTTGGTATATGTTGGGTTACTCCATTACACTTGAGGAACCTGGCTGAGCAGTGCTGGCTCAGCGGCCCCAGGTCAGGCACTCGGCACCCACTGTGCCGCCTTCCCTCTGGTCACAGTCAGCATGCTCAGGGACAGTCTGTGTCCGACTCACCACTGGCCAACCTTTACCATCCTTCAGTCTGAGAAAGTTGTGTGGTGAGAGGAAGTGAGAGAGAGAAGCGGGGCACAGAGGGAAGACAGCAGGGACTCGGGGGTGGCCTGGGGGAGGGCCCTGAGGGCCACCTTCAGGAGCTTCCCAGCAGCACCACAGCCTGCGATGCCTCTTTCAGTTCTAAACTATGGCGGGAAGACAACGGGGGGATGCCTTGGGCTATGGCACAGGGGCTGGGGATACCGGAAACAGCTATTTACCCACTGGAATTGAATGTTTTAGAAGTTTACCAGCTAATACAGCTGTACCCCAAAGGCAGGCTGGATGGAAGGCAACCTGTGTGTTGGTGCACAGGTTACACATCCAAATTTCTTTTTCTTTTAACTAGAAGTGTGTTGACCCTTTTCCAATTTTAAGACTCTTTCAATTCCTCTGTGGTCCCCATTGAGTTCACACAGACACTAGGCGAGTCTCAGTATGCCACAACGCATCAGCTGGTTTTATCTTGCCTGCTACAACTTGCTTTTCTCATCCTTTTGTTTCCAGTCTGTTGAAGCCAGCCTTTGCTAGGTAACTAGAAGGTGCCACACGTAAATGTTCTGTTGGAGGTCAGTTCCATCATGAAATGGAAACCATTCCCATGAAGGTGGGAGATTTAGTCAAAATGTTGTTTGATGTGATTGTGAATCTAACCTTTTCTCTGCTTTATGCCAAAACTCAGTAGAACACGCCACACTGTTTTTACAACCTACGATTTATTCCTCGGGACCAGATTTCCTGTGCAACTGGAGCTTTGGTGTGTTGGCTGACGTCAGGCCTTGTACAATGTTAGCAGCAGGGTTTCCTACATGCACCTGCACAATCGGGACAAATTCAAGGCTTGGGATTCTCTTTCTACACCAAAGCAGATAATGAGATGTAAAGCTCTGCATACAGGTGAGCTTCACATAAACCCTCACTTAAACGAAAGAAGGGCCGGGCGCAGTGACACACCTGTAATCCCAACACTTTGGGAGGCCTAGGCGGGCAGATCAGTTGAGGTCAGGAGTTCTAGACTACCCTGGCCAACATGGTGAAATCCCGTCTCTACTAAAGATATGAAAATTAGCTGGGCATGGTGGTGTGCACCTGTAATCCCAGCTACTCAGGAGGCTGAGGCAGGAGAACTACGTGAACCCAGGAGGTGGAGGTTCCATTTGGCTGAGATTGTGCCACTGCATTCCAGCCCACCAGAGCAAGACTTCATCTCAAAAAAAAAAAAAAGAAAGAAAAAGTGTATTGGCAGACTTTCCCTCAGAAAGAGTTTGTCAGGGATCGATCCTAAACTTGCTTCATCAGAACAATCTCCTGAGGTCCCCCCGCCAAACTCCTTTTTTAAGTTCTAATTTCACCCCATGAGCCTCACTAGCAGGGTTGAGAGAAACACTATGTGCTTGAGAAGGGGAGAAGATACAGACAAGGGTCTCTTCTGTTACTTGTGCTTTCCAAATAACTCTTAAGGGTAGGTATTTGAATGGCAACATACCGACCAAATCTGAAGATTTGACACAACTCTGTTTACAATGAACACTTCTTAGCTTGATAGTCTGCTTTGTACTAGGCCAAGGTTGAATTTAAAAGTAAAGGTTATGTATAAAGAATTGTATTTACATGAAATGATAACAGATGTCTATGTATTTATTTTGAGACAGGGTCTTGCTCTGTTGCCTAGGCTGAAGTGCAGTGGCACAATCATAGGCTTACTGCAGCCTTGAACTCCTGGGCCCAAGCAGTTCTCCCACCTCAGCCTCCCAAGTAGCTGGGCCTACAGACACAGACCACTACCTCCAGCCAATTTTTTTATTTTTTGTAGGGACAAGGTCTTGCTCTATTGCCCAGTCTGGTCTCAAAATCCTGAGCACAAGGAATCCTCCTGCCTCAGCCTCCCAAAGTGCTCAAATTACAGACGTGAGCCACACTATGCCCAGGTATTTTATATGTTTATATAAGTACATACAAATAAAGATATCTTATTTTAAAAATGATTTTTACCTAAACTGTGTATTAAAGGAGTGAAATTAGAATTTGGATTTTTCATGTGACAAACCTGAAATAATTTAAAGGATCAGAATTTCGTTTGGAAGACTGTTTTCAAGGACAAAGCTGAGGATAGCCATCTGGGCAACACAGACTCCAAAGGAATGGGGTCAGTGTTCCCAAGCTAAAAAGTTAAGGTCTCTTTAATACAGGCAGAAAACAGATTAGTGGAATCACGGCATTTTCCATACGAGTCTGGATGATGAGTTACAGCAATTTGATTAGTTACAGCTTGATGTTTTTCCTTTCCAATTGAAAAGACTATTTAACATTGTGATTTAGACAGTGTACTAGTTGTGAGGTCCTTGTGTAAGAGAAGAAAGAGAGAAATTAATCTATAATGATGATCCCTGCTGCCCATGAGTCTTACAACATTTTGCAAAACAACATAGGTAAAGAAAAAGGATAATCTATAATCAGAGAAACAGGTTACAGGTGCCTGTTACATGACTCAGTCCTTATAATCACATTCCTTTAAGGCTCTAAATAAAGTTCCAACAGCTTTGGTTTTGAATCACTTATTTTCACACATGTAAATTGATTTAGTTAAGTTATGCTGAATTTGAAGAAAGATTGTCATCGCTTCTCGGCCTTTTGGCTAAGATCAAGTGTGAAGATTGTCACCAAATTATTAACTCTCAATGTAAAAAATACATACCCTTTAGAAATTTTCTTAGATATGCCTTTGAGTAGCCTTGTCCAAACTTGTTCCTATTTCAAAATGCTACCACAGAGTTAAATTCACCCTGAAAATATAGACCAATTCCAGGAATTAAGTCATCTCAGACGACTGAAACATTTGCTACCACATGGGCAGGTTGGAAAAAATAAAAGAACAAATGTTTGTACTGATAGTATAAATAAATGTGTTTTGGGCTAGTCCACAAAATTTGAATGCTTCAGAAACAGGCTTCTAACCCTGACAAATGCCTATAGAAGCTGGGTGACAAAGTATAGTAACGATAAAAGGTCATTCAGATACAAAGACTCAGATTCTAATGGCAATGTTTGGGCTGACCACTATGCTAAGGAAACAAGATCAGGTTATAGAAACACTCCTGTGATCTCACAGGGCTTGAGAAATTCAGAGAGGCTACTATTAGCATCAGAACAAGCCCCTGATTTGGAAAAAGAAAATTTAAGGAAAGTTGCGATGTCCATTACATCTTAGGAGGGCCAGCTGATGTCATCAAAAAAGGTTATAGTGGAGTCTAACAAAAATTCTTTATGATATTACCCATAATTAGATACCTGTAAAGATAAATTGACAACAATATTAAGCCAGGTAATTTTGGAGATACTGCCAATAATGGTTACAAAATGTCCCCCTGTGAATGAAATCCTGATAAAACATTTAAATGTAGACATGAGCAGGAACTAGAGAGCCTCGAAGGCCCTTCAGACACCTCCAAGTGGACTTCATACAGATGCCTTCTGCCATGGATTATAAACACATTCTGGTTATTGTTTGTTTATATTCACTATGGATTGAAAATTTCCCTACCAGAGAGTGACAAAAAACGCTCCATTTTGTTTTCCAACCTGGAAAATCTCCATTAACCTCTAATGACAGAGATACTCCTTTTTCTAGACCAATGCTGTGGTTTGTTTGGCTCTGCTGAGTCTCTTGTTGAAATATCCCCAGTGTAGAAGGTGGGTTGGTCAGGGGGGTGGAGCCCTCATGAATGGCTTGGTGCCGTTCTCATGGGAGTGAATGCTCACCCTTAGTTCCCACAGGAACTAGTTGTTGAAAAGAGCTTGGCATCTTCCCCCACCTCTCTCTTCCTTTCTCACCATGTGATCTGCACAGGGCTCCCCTTCGCCTCCACCAGGAGCGCACACAGCCTGAGACCCTCAGCAGAAGCAGATGCTGCACCGTGCTTCCTGTACAGCCTGCAGAACCCCGAGCCAAATAAACCTCTTCACACCTTATCCAGCCTCAGCTGTTCCTTTACAGCAGCACCAAGGGACATAGCGTTATTAAGAAACACTAAAGTTGTGCCTTTAATCCAGAGATTTCACTGTCCTCGTTTTCTTCAGTCCTCTAGAAAAACAGAACTAATGGAATTTTTTTTTAATTAGCATACCTCTCAGAAACCTCCAAAATTCTACATCTTAAGAGGTTACCATTAGCATTATAAGATCAGCCACCTCTGGGTCCCACGTTGCCTCCTTATGAATTCATAACATGCCACTGCATACAGTTTGAAGCTTCATCCCGTCTTAGATTCTACATGATTACATTTTGTTTCCAGCTTTACCTCAACATAAACATGAACTGTATATTGAAAACACACCCGCCTCTACATGATCTACAGCTTCTGTACAAAAGGCACACAAAGGCACAAAATGTATTCCTAGTATAATACTATGCTCCCCGTACAATCTGTGCCTCAGCGGGAATCTACATCTTATTAGTCCATGTCAGGCTTGTACTGCTCTTCCACACACGTATCATGTAATTCAGAGCAGTTAGATATGTTCAGATATTTACAACAACCACGTCTCCAGTAATCCGTTCTTTAAAAGAATACCCAGCGATCCAAAGTAAAATTATCACAGATGATTCCAAAACCTTCCAGTAGCGATCACGGATTTGCTCTTCGTGTATACTCTGCAAACTACAGTTCCCACCAAGAGAATAAAACAACTAGAGACAGGGTTCAAAATTAGTTGGTAATTTTAGCTAAAGCTATGAACAAGACCACCCTGCTTTGAAAGTCCCACCGACTAAGTCCATTCTTTAGATTATCAAGGACAATCATATAAGCTTTATTTTCCTCTTAGCCAGCAAAGGGACAGGTCATGCCATAGCAAATACTCCTTTTTTTATACCTAGAAAAACACCACAGGGGAACCGGACAGTTTGTGACTATTAAAAAGCCCTGACCTCTAAAGCCAACCCAGCTGGCTTCCGGAACACTCCCATTATAACCTGGAGGCACTCCAGCGCCTTGTTGCAGACCTGTTACAAGGACTAATAGTCATTGCGTTTCTCATAATTACCGATAAGTGGTTGGCTAGTATCTCCCGTCTAGAGTTTTAGATGCTACTGCACAACATTTCTTACATCATGAGGTTCAACAACTTGCTTTACAACAGAGAGGAAAAAACTGTTAACTCTGGTGTAACTATAGACTGTGTTCAAAGACACCCTCGAGCTGCCTCCACTCTAGAGCAAACGCCTGACTCCATAGACCCACCGCCCAAATCAGCTAATAACCAAGGCCCACATCCTACAATTGCTACTTCCTAACACCCTCTTATGAGACGCCCCGGCTCACTGTTGTGTGGGTCCCCCTTGCTGCAGGGAGCAACAAGCCCAGCTGCTTTAAGTGCCGTGCGTTGCTGCTTCTCTTCCGGGAAGGGCCTTGACAATTTGGGTGTACACGTGGGCAAAGGGATGTGGGCGTGTGTGGCCTGGGTTCCAGTCCTGGCCCTGCCGTTTACTGATCATGCCCTTGGGCACACTCTGCTCCTCTCAGAGCCTCAGTTTCCCCATATGCAGAGCAAACATCCTATCAGGAAGATGCTGTGACAATGAGGCCAAATAAGTAAAAGGTAGCACTTCCTATTCTTACCTGTTACTGTGGTAAATTATTCCAAAGACATTTTGAGTGTTAAGCCCCTAGGAATGGAAACTTCCTGATAGGGATGGAATGCATTTTGACAGGGGGCAAGAGGCCACCAACCTGGTACCTCCTGTGCTCCTTGCCACTGCCTGGGGTCCCTCCTCCCACGCCCTCACCCATCCCACCCTCACCACTGGGGCCACCTTCAGCCCAGGGCTGCCGTTTGCCTCAGTCCCCACTCTCAGCACACCTGCGGCAGCAAGTCCAGGGACAAGGTTGTTAGAGGGACTGGGTTTGGACCATTCCTCCCAAAGCACCAACTCCTTTTCCAGTTAAGCCATGGGGGGCTGCAAGTTCTCATGCATTCAGGATCCTTCTGCAACTTAATTATTTTGCGCTCACTCTGCTTCCCACTTCTCCAGAATGCATGGTCCCAGCAACATTCACAGACCCAACCCCTGACAGTGCATCGCCCACCCAGAACTCCAGGGCCAGCAGGACTTTTTGCTGCCTGGAAAGACCCATTGCCGTTATCCCCTTGTCCCTGCTCTATGAATGTCCTTTTGGGAAAAGCGTTCCCATCCCCCTCCTTCCCCACACAGGCAGGGCACTGTGCATGCTATTAGTCCACCCCTTTTGTAAAAGATGGAAAGTGTCACATCCACTATAAGCAATACTCCAGAGGGACCTCGCCTGTACTGGCACAAGGGCTTTGTTTTCTGGCTGTTGGTGACTAGCCGAACCATCACCACTGCACAAATTCACTTCCAGACTAAACCATCACGGACCTAAGGAGAGCACATGAGATCGGTGATCAACCCGAGGCTCATGGCCTCCCACGGGAGGGGAAGCGTGTGGCTCTGCTCTCAGGAGCAATGTTATGGGAAGCTATATATAGACTAAAATTTGGCCTCACAGTGCTACGGTGCTGTATGTTTTATACAATTAGAATCCAGTGTCTTTTAGAGGTGGCATGAACCTTGGAGAGTGCATGCTGGGTGGGTGCCCTCTTGAGAACATCCTGAGTGGGAGGGACCCCCGCCCAGCTGGTATATGGCAGTGAACAGGGAGAGAGGGGATGGCCCAGAACCCACACCGGGCCTCACGCAGCAGTCACAGTGCAGAGGCCACCAGGGGTCAGTCTAGCAGCATCATACATGAGAAAGACCCTGGTTCTTCTGCTCCATAGACAAGAACACCTCTGCAGTTCACTAGCCCAACCCATAGCAGGCGGGGAAGCAGAACTGACTATTCATGGCCACCGGCCTGTTTCCTCCTCACCTGATGAAAATCAGACCAATACAAAATTACAGCGAGAAGAAAGAGCCATGACTTCTTAAAAAAAATTAAGCCTCTTCTTGATCAAAGAAAACCTGCTTTAAACTTGCCAAGTGGATTAATGGTTTTTAATCATTTATTATAAATACTGTACAAATACATGGATTATAAGGAAGTGGTCTTCCCCACCCATCACTGAGCTGGGTTTAGCCCCATCATCAACATTACAAATAAATATCCCAACATAGCCATTGCCCTGTGCTAATAAACTTTCAAAAGGTAAGAAACATGGCCCCAGGTGAGATTCTCTTCCACCACACAGACGTGGAGAGTCAGGCGGAGAAGCCACAGGCCTATCGCTCTGTCACTCTCTCCTTGTGGATTAAGTACGGGCCACCCATTGCTTGGAAAATTTCACCCTCAGTGTTTCCCACACTGGGGTTTTAAAATCTAGGGACTTGGCTTCAGGATGCATTACAAGGACTAACAGTCATTAGTTCCTGGCAAGTGTCTGCATTAGAGTTGGCAGACACGTCCCGTCCAGAGCCTTCAACACTACGAAGCAGCCATCTTCACAACAGATGGCTCGGCCAGTCACCAACAGCCAAAGAACAAATCCCTCGTGCCGATACAGGCCAGGTCCAATAGACATTCTTCTGACAGCAGGATTTTTTCATACTGAGATAAAATTCACATCAAATAAAATGCACTTTGACCATTTTAGAGTATACAACTCACTGCTTTTTAGTATATTCACGATGTTAGGCAACCATCACCACCCTCTCATTCCAGAAAATTTCATCAACACTGCCACCTCCCCCACCTCCAAAAACAACTTCCACACCCATGAGCAGTCACTACCCACCGTTCTTTTCCCAGCCCCTGGCAACCACTATCTACCTTCTGTCTCTCTGGATTTGCCCATACTTGACATTTCATATAAACAGAATCACACAATATGTGGCATTTTGTGTCTGGATTCTTTCACCCAGGTAATGTCTTTGAGGTTAGTGGCTGTTGTAGCATGTATCAGTACATTCCTTCTTATGGTGAATAAGGCTTTCTTGTATATGTATACCACACATTTATCTGCTCATCCATTCATGGACATTTGAGTTACTTCTACTTTTTGGCTGCTATGAATAATGCTACTATATACATAATGCATTCATGTACAAGTTTTTGTGTGAACACATGTTTTCCATTCTCTTGAGTATTACCTAGGAGTAGAATTGCTGGGTCAGATGGTTCATCTATGTTTAAAGTTTTAAAGAACTGCCGAACTGTTTTACAAAGCAGCTGCACTTTGTCACATCCCCACCAGCAATGCATGAGTGATCTGATTTCTCCACATCCTCTCCCACAGTTGTTTTTGCCCATTTTTCCTTTATCTTTTTTTTATTTTTGGAAGTGCTATCTCATTTGCATTTCCCTAATGATTAATAATGTTGAGAATCTTTTCCTGTGGTCATTAGTCATTTGTATGTCTTAAAGAAATGTTTGTTCAAATCCTTTATTCGTTTTGTTACTTAGATTATCTTTTTATTGTTGATTTATAAAAAGGTCTTTATATATTTTGGACGTTAGATTCTTATCTGATATATGATTTGCAAGTACTCAGGCCCATTCTGTGATTCTCTTTTCAATTGCTTGACCCACTTTTCTTGTACAAGAAGTTTCAGTTTCATGGAGTCCACCTTCTCCATTGTTTTCTTTTGTTGCTTGTGCTGTTGTGTCTTAGTCCGTGTGTGCTGCTTTAACAAAATGCCTTAGACTGAGTAATTCATCAGCAACAGAAATGTATTGCTCCCAGCTCTGGAGGCTGGAAAAACCAAGATCAAGGCGCTGGCAGCCTCTCTTCAACCACCAGGCCACTCCTGTCCCGGTATGTCAGCAGCAAAATCTGCCAAGCCCTTGACCTCCTCTGAAAGTTCGGTTCCCCTCCTTGCTGAAGCCAAAACTTAAAAACACAGGTCTATAAATTGCTGCAAAGATAAGCAACATTGGATGTGCTTGAGCAAGAGACCTTCTGCTGTATCTTAACCCTCAGTGGACTTACAGAGAGTAACTGTGTATTTTGCAGTGGTGGTGGTTTTAAAAATTGTAGTAAAACATATTTAACAATATTTGTCATTTTAACTCTTTTTAGGTGCACAATTCAGTGTCATCAATTACATTCACAGTTTTGTGCAACCATCACCCCTATTTCCAAAACTCTTCCGTCATCCCCAAGAGAAACGCTGTAAACATCAACCAATGATTCCTCATTGCCTACTCTCCCCAGCTCCTTTAACCTCTGTGTGCTTCCTGTCTCTATGAATGTGCCTGTTCTAGATGTTTCCTGTAAGTGGAATCATGCAATACTTGTCCTTTTGTGCCTGGCTTCTTTCACTAGCATACTTTTAAGTTTCCTCCCTGTTGTAGCAGGCAGCAGTCTCCGTCTTTTTACAATGGATAATGTTGCATGGAATGTATACGCCTCATTTTGTTTGTCATTTGATGGACACATGGGTTGTTTCAACCTTTTGGCTATTGTGAATGATGCTGCAATGAACATTGGTTTGCAATTATCTGAGACCTTGTTTTCAATTTGTTGGGTTATGTACTTAAAAGTGGAACTGCCAGGTCAGATGGTCAGCCCATGTTTAGCTTCGTGGGGAAACATCAAACTGCTTTCCACAGAGGCTGCACCATCTCACATCCCCACCCGCAACATAAAAGGGTTCCAATTTTGCCACATCCTTAGCAGCCACAGTTTCGGTGCGTGTACACACAGCCATCCTAGGAGTTGTGAGCTGTGGCTTGTCACTGCGGTTTTTGTTTTCATTTCTCTTGTGATTAGTGAGGTTGAGCGTCATTGCATATTTGTTGACCATTTGTATAGCTTCTTTGGAGAAATGTCTGTTCAAGTCTTTTGCCCAGTTAACTGGGTTGAATATCTTTTTGTTGTTGGATTGTAGGAATTCTTTATACATTCTATATATTAAATCCTTATCAGATAAATGATCTGCAAACATTTTTCCCATTCTGTGGTCTACATTTGATGATGTCCTTTAATTTAAAAATTAAAAGGTTTTTTGGTGAGGCACAGTGTGGTTCATGCCTGTAATCCCAGCACTTTGGGAGGCCGAGGCAGGCAGATCACCTGAAGTCAGGAGTTCAAGACCAGCCTGGCCAACATGGTGAAACCTCGTCTCTACTAAAAATACAAAATTAGCTGGGCATGGTGGTGGGTTCCTGCAGTCCCAGGCTCCTGCAATCTCAAAAGGCTGAGGCAGGAGAAGTGCTTGAGCCTGGGAGGCAGAGGTTGCAGTGAGCCAAGATTGCAACACTGCACTCAGCCTGGGCAACAGAGCGAGACTCCGTCTCAAAAAAAGACAATAAAATAAATAAAAATTTAAAAATTTAAAGGTTTTTATATTAATCAAGTTCAGTTTATCATTTTTCTTTTGTTGCCTGTGCTTTGTGTCATACCTAAGAACCCACTGCCAAATCCAAGAATATTTACTCCTTTGTTTTCTTAAGAGTTTTATGGTTTGGGCTCTTATATTTAATATTTAGGTCATTGATCCATTTTAGTTAGTTTTTAAATATGTGTGAAGTAGAGGACTGACTTTGTTTGGTCCTGGCACCATTTGCTGAAGGGAGTATTCTTCCCCCAATGAACAGACTTAGAAGCTGTGTCGCCTTCCCTGTGTTCTCTGTTCTCTTTTTCAGACCATGGAGAACCTCTCCTCCCTCTGGCCCATGAAACCTTTCAGGAATTTAATGGATCAGCTATCACATTCCCCTGGCCCCATCGCCAGTTTGCTTTCCTCCATGGAAGGAAGTAGTATTTATTGAGCAGCTGCTATGCGCTAGACTAATACATTTTTTTCACTTCATATCACTACCCAGAAAGGTAAATACAATTACTGTCACCATGTCACAGAAGAGAAAACTGAGGCTCCCTGAGGTTAAGTAACCTACCTGGCGTCACACAGCCAGACTGCAGAGTCCAGGGCCTTATCAATATACTGAGTTAACCTGCCAGCTTTGGTTTTTGTTTTGTTTTTTTTTTCACATCTTCTGCCAGGACTAAGTTTTGAGTTTGTTTAGGGTGTCCACAGGGTAGAGGCCCTTCTCCCAGCTCACTGAGGAAGACAGCCAGGGAAGGCAGAGCTAGCAATGAGTCAGAGCTGAGGGGAGCGCCGGGCTGGGGCCTGCAGGGGAACAGGGAGCAAATAGGTTTTCACTGAGTTCAAATTCTCCCTCCTAGCTGTATGCACTGGGGCAAGTCGGGCCACCACCCTGAACTTCAGTGCCGCATCTGTGAAATGTTTACAGATGGTGAAATCGAACTTTCATTCAAGATGGCAGACCAAGTACATATAGAAACCATTCTTCAGACTCTTAGCAATGACAGGAAAACACCAAGTGCACAAGAGACCACTGCAGAGGTGCCTGAAGACAAGGGTTGAAGCCCCTCACCCACCCATTAGGAGACTAGAACCAATGCAGGGCCCCCTAACCTACGAAGCCAAGAGCACAGGCTCTCATATACGGCCCTGACCAGGTACACATGCAAGAAATATTCTGAAGAGACAGTGGACTCACAACCACTTCATCCACTTCATGAAATTTTCACCAAGTCCCCAACTGGAAGAATTTACATCTGAGGAAATAGAAAATAATCTTAAAAGGACTTTACAACAAGTATACTTAAAAACTCAAAGAGATAAAGAAGGGAATAACAGCCATAAACAAGAATAGGAGGCCAGGCCCAGTGGCTCGGCTGTAATCCCAATACTTAAAAGAGGCTAAGGTGGGTGGATCACCTGAGGTCAGGAGTTTAAGACCAGCCTGGCCAACATGGTGAAACCCTGTCTCTACTAAAAATACAAAAATGAGCTGGGCATGGTGGCAGGTGCCTGTAATCCCAGTTACTCCAGAGGCTAAGGCAGGAGAATCGCTTGAACTCGGGAAGTGGAAGTTGCAGTGAGCCAAGATTGTGCCATTGCACTCCAGCCTGGGGGACAGAGTGAGACTCCATTTCGGGGGAAAAAAAAAAAAGGCAGAGTGCTGAGTGTGGTGGCTCACACCTGTAATCCCAGCACTTTGACAGGCCAAGGGGGACAGATCACCTGAGGTCGAGAGTTCGAGACCAGGCTGACCGACATGGAGAAACCCCATCTCTACTAAAAATACAATATTAACTGGGCATAGCAGCGCATGCCTGTAATCCCAGCTACTCGGGGGGTTGAGGCAGGAGAATCACTTGAACCCAGGAGGCAGAGGTTGCAGTGAGCTGAGGTTGCGCCATTGCACTCCAGTCTGGGCAACAAGAGTGAAACTCCATCTCACAAAAAAGAAAAAAAAAAAAAGAACAGGAGACTACAAGACAAAAGCAAGCAGATATAAAAAAAGAAGCAGGAGCTCAGATGTGAAAAGTATCGTTGCTAGAATAAAAACTCAGAAGCTAAAGTGGAGAGCCAGAGGTGGGAGGGATTTAATAAGGCCAGATGGGATTTCAGTGGCAGCCATGGAGCCAGAACCAAGGCCTAACTCAGGCGTCTGGTTCTGAGGAGGACGAATGTATGTGCTTTCCTCTCCCTGTTTTTTGTTTCCCATTTCTCTCCCTGAAGTATAAGGTTGGTGCTGAGCCAAACACCACAGCCCCTTCCTAGCTGAGAAACAGGGCTTCCATGCCTTGATTGGGCAGGGTGGGCTAGCAGCCCGTCTCCTCTAGAACATTAACCAAACAGAACCTTCAAATGTAAAGAGGAGTTTGTTAAATGAAGCCCAGAAAAGCTGCCAATAGAGTTGTCTCTTACATATTGGCCGTGGGATAATGGGGATGCTGGGTTGTAACAAGTCCTCAGAGCCTTGGTTTCCCCAACTGTAAAATGGGCTCAAGAGTTTCCACCCCAGGCAGATGTTTTAAGAATTAAACAGGAAGTTGTGTGTTCAAGGCACCCATCACATCAGAGTTGCCTCCCATGATACCTTCCTGGGGTTTCACAGCCCTCTAATTTGAGCTCAGAGATACCCCAGACAAGGTCAAAGCTATAGGCACATGGGACCCCAGCCTCCAACAGAGAAGAGAGAAAGTGGAAACCCTGAAGGAACAAAAGGTGAATGGAAGCAGAACAGGAAACTGATTCACCACATCCTCACCCACGTGGCCACAGGGCAGCCCACGCCCTTGCTCAGAGCAGAGGATGGGGCCTGAGAAGCGAGCTCTGTGCTGGGCATGAGGCGTGAGATGCTCATAGCAAGAGGTGGCATCTGTCCAGCCAACTTCACCACTCACAAGAGAAATGCTAATTTGTCTTCATTTACACAATGAGATATTTTTCCCACTGAAAATTCAAAAACATTTTTAAGATGGTAAAACCCAATGTTGAGAAGCCATGGACCTGGTAAGTGGGGAGGTTCGTTGCTTCCTGGCCAAGCAATCAGGAAATAAGAAACCAAAGAGGATGTCACTCACCTCCCACCTTGATCACCGCACCAGGCCTCCCATTTTCCTCCCATTTCCAAACTCAGCCTCCAGCCACCCAAAACCTCTCTGCTTCTCCCTCTAACACTGTTCCCGCTCCCTGGGATACTTCCCTCACCTCATCCCCAACCAAATGTCACTCACCCTTCAGAACTCGGCTAAGGCGTGCCCTCCCACAGGAAGCCCACCAGATTGGCCCCTCTCAGCTGGGTCAGGAGCGTCTCTGGACCTCCAGGGCCCAATGGGCTGCCCGCATGCCAGTGGTGATCACCCTGAGCCTGTGTCCCTCAAGACACATACGTCTGGAATAGGCAACAATTAATGCAGGTGAAGTGAGATATTTGGAGGAAGAAGTGTGCTCTGTGTGGTCTTGGAACCGTGAAGGGAATGGGGGTCCAGGTTGGTGTCAGCAATTGGAAAACCTTTCTAAGAATTGTAACTCACTCACCAGCCCAAGCTGCCTTGAGAGGTAATGAATGAGCTGCCCATCACAGGAGGTATGCAAGCAGTGATCAGAAACTGTGTCCCTCAGACCCTCTCCTCCATCCCCAGGGAGCCTGGGCTGAGGGTGGTCCTCCCTCCAGGCCTTTGTCCAATGCCCTGCACTCCAAGCTCTTCTGTGAGCTTCAAATTTTACCCTCTGGCTCGGAAGGCTGCCCGGAGGCACTGGGGTAGGGGCTGTCTCCATAGCTTTGGCACAATCCCATAGGGCCCAATGGAGACTCAGGGCCCTGCGCTCTCACTGTGACAAAGTTGCTGGCACTTAAAAATCTCCAAATGTGTCACCTGGGCTCAGCTGATGCCAGGACCACCATGCGAGCAGGCATCACTCAGGGCCAGGGCGGGCAGGACTGGCATGTGCTCACAGCCCTGTCCACACTCAGCCCCAGCGGTTCCCACCTCACTCAGAGTAAAACCAAAATCCTCCTGGGGCCCCCAGGTCCCACATGCTTTGTCCTCAGCATGTCCCATTGCCAAGAACAAATACCCCTAGTGCCACACAACAGTGGAGCTGCCCTGGTCTCTGGGAGCCATGCCCCACCCCAGCCTGGCAAATGGCTGCATAATCAGGCCTTGTGCACAGAGCCTAGGGCGGTTCACTATTGGTGAGAAGGAGGCCGCAGCCCTGCAGGGGTGAGATGACACCCCAGAAGCAGCAGAGACCAGTGTGAAGTTCTCAGGGTCCGAAGGTGTGAGGGCAAGGGGCAGGGTGGGACAGGTGGCAGCCCGCACAGTGGAGCTCAGCGCTGGGATCTGGAGCTTGATGCTCCCACCACTGGCCCCGTGGGAGTCCAGACAGGCTCAACACCTGGCCCCAGTTATCCTCACCTTCATCTTAGCTGAGCCTCCCTTCCCAGCGCAGCTGGTGTCAGACGAAGCTGAACCCAAGAGATAGGAACCCTGCTGGGGGGACCTTCAGAGTGCAGAACCCAGCTCTCCTCCGGAGGGTGGGGCGGGCTGGTCAGTAGAGGCGACAGCAGACAGAAGAAGGGGCATGAGGACAGACAGAGCCACAGTGGGGCCGGAGGCAGCGAGGGGCTCTCAGTGAGAGGCGCAGAAAGAGATGGGGGAAGCTCCAAGCCAAAGAGGACTCAACAGAGCCGCCTGGCTAAGAGAGTGGAGAGGGTGGGGAGATGGAGTTGGGGGGACAGGCCAAGAGGGGCAGGGGGGACAATGCTGGCTGCCAGGGGTCCCAGTGACCAGCCCCCGCCCCTGCCTCCTGAATGCCAGCAGGCTTAGCAGGGTCCTACCCGCACCCAGCGAGCTCCACATGAGCCGCATCAGCCCTTGGGGCCTCCAAGCTCCAGGTAGAGGGAGTCACAGGCACTTCTGCAAAGGTGACATCAGCCCCTAGCCTGCAGCTCACAACTTCCTCTCCAGGGCTGACCCCCACCTCCCCATCCCCCAAACCTGGTGTTTACCAGGGATCAGGCGCCATGGGCTGACTCAGGCTCAGGGAAAGTTCACAGGCAGGAAAGAGCCGGCACTGAGCGCAGAAATACCCTTGGCTCCAGCCACTGGGAATTCATGGAGGGGGTTGGGCTGGCCAAAGCTAGAGCCACCTACTCCCTCACTCTGGCTCCAAGGGCAGAGGTAGGGAGCAACCTTTCACTCCTTACTTCGTAGGACACTCCCTAGCTCCCCAGGGCCTTTAAGGTTTTCTAATTCCTTGTCCTGTATTGACCTTTCCTGTCAACCCATCCAAAAAAACAGAAATTAACTAACTTTCCCCAAGGGAAATCGGAGTAACTCAGCACAAGCTTTCCTAGTGCACATCAGTGAGTGGTGACGGGAGCTTTCCAGGCAGCGGCAGCGGTGAATGCGGAGGCCCAGAGGGGAGGCAGCGCGACGGTGGAAACCCTGGAGGAGGGCGAAGGGGCTTGGTCAGAGCCGCCAGAAGAAAATCCTGCAAGCACCTTGCAGGGGGCATGATTGGAGACCTGGAGGTGAGGGCCCGAGGTCGTGCTGCAGGCGGGCAAGGAGCCGTCCAGGGTGAGGCTGGCGGTGAGGGCGGGATTGAGCCGAGCTGGCCTCGGCCTGGGGAACATCGCCACCTGGAGGGTGCTCTGCAGAACTGCACCCTCTCTCGGTGGTTCCTCACCGGACGATCTCTTGGTGTGTCCCTCATCGTTCCAAATGTACTTCACACTAGAGGACCATTTTCCAATGCCTCCTTCTTATAAAACAAAATTACTTTCAGCACTAATGATGACATGAAGCAAATAATAATGATGACCATAAAAGAAATGAAAGTCACAGTTTATTTACTCTCTGATATCATATTTTACATAATAATGTAAGTCATTGTTCAGAGACTCACAAGTGAATTTTTATAAAACTGAACTATCTGCAAACCATACGATTTAAGAAACCACTAAATTAACTGATGTAATTTTTTAATTCTTTCATTAGTTTTTAAAACAATTAATTTAAAAACAATGTTTGCATGTTGGTAATTTTCAAATTCAGTAATGCAGTTCATGTGGAAGATAATATGTGCATCCACCAATGAAAAAGACTATATCTCGTGATGTGCAAGCCACCCCTGGGGTGGTGAAGGCCCCAGCTTGATGGGGGCAGGTTTAGCGCTTGTTAAAATTGCTCCAGGTGATCCTAACGTGCACCTGGCACAGAGCACACCCAGCTCCACACAAGTAGGGCAGCCAGGCACGCAGCCCTTGGGCCCACATCCACTTGGCCTCAGGTTCTGCACTCCACCCCAGCCCCTCACTCCAATGAAGCTGCCCCCAGGGTGGAGAGTGGGACCCAGCCCCATCTTCCCAGGGGTCAATTCCAGGTCAGTCCACACAAGGACATTCACCTCCATGCACTTCTCATAACCCACCTGTCACGGCCCCTCCCCTCACCCCGGAAAAGATGAGGGTACTCAGACTAGAGGGAAGCTAAGTTTATTCCAGTGATCTACACCTGACCACCTGAGGACGCCCAGGCCCCACTGTCAGGGCCCAGAGTAAGGCGTGCACGCAGGCAACGCCATCAGCTCAGGGCCCTCGGGGAGCCGCCAGCCCAGGACAGCCTGCACAGCCCCACCCTCGGGGCCTCCCCGCTCCCCAGCCAGAGAGGACGGGTGCCAGGCAGGGAATGCAAGGCCTGAGACACTTCCCACCACAGCCCAGCTGTGTGTGGAGACAACCAAGCGGGCTCCGCCAGACTGCAGGCCCTGGGGTGGGGCTGAGGGCAGGGGAGAGCCAGCGTGGAAGGCTGCAGGCCCTGGGCAGCGGGAGCTCAGGCACAGGCAGCCTCGGTCTTCTGTTTGCAGCCCAGGGACCCCTCGCCTTTACAGGCCAGGCTGTAGTAACAGGCCCGCATGCGCTGCTCCACGGTCAGGAAGTCAGGGCGATCCTCCCACCTGTGAGGGATGGGGTACATCCAGGCTGCTGGCTACGCCCCTGGGACCCAGCTTCACCAGAGGGCAGGAATGCATGGTGCATGGCTGAGGTGGACTTTCAGGACTCAGAAAGTCAGCAGGGCTGCTGGGGTGGCAGGACAATGGGTGGTGGAGAGGCCTCTGGGATGTGAGAGCGTTGGGCAATGCGGCACAGCCTAAGAGGCAGAGCTCCCACACACGGAGTGCTGGGTGACCTTCTACCGAGCGTTGACCGGTGAGGACTCAGGAGACTGAGTGGACTGGGTGTCAGAGTGGCAGCTATTGACCATGGGAACCTGGGATACGGAAAGCTGCTGATGCTCTGCGCATGCACCCGGGGGGCAGGGTGTCGGAATGCTAGGCGCAGGCTTAGACGGGAGGGAGGGCGTGCCTGGTCATCAGCAGAAGCCTGGAGCACTCCAGTGGGACTGGCCAGTGAGGAGCTGCAGTATTAAAGGTACTGTGCATGGGGTATCCATGGACTGTGTTGGGGTGCTAGGTGCTGGCCTCTTTGTGTACTGGGGTGTAGTGCACTGGGTGTCTCCTGGAGGTCAAATTAACACATGTCGCAGTGGGGTGGACCAGCCAGAGAGGGTGTCTATCTGTTGGACTGCTTGGGCGTTTCAGTGTCACCGTCTTTAGCGCTGGCCGGCAGGGTTAGTGTGGCCATGCGTTGCGGGGGCAGTGTAGGGCGTCCGCTTGCCCGGGTGTGTCGCCTGTTGTCTGATGGGAAGTTGGGATATTGACAGTGCTAGGAGTTGAGATGTTTGAAGGTTGAGCTTCAACCAGGCAGATGTGGGGGCTGGACTAGATGAGCATTTGGTACCTCGGTGCCAGCCTGTCTGGTATTTGGGTGCTGCGTGCTGGCTGGTGGGGACTGGAGTGCTGGGTGCTGGAGAATCATCTCATGCCCTGAGTGTCGGTGTCATAGGTTGAGTAGCAGAGTATGGACCTGTTTGCATGTTGCAAGGTCCATGTGTTGAGGATGGCTGAGGTTTTAGATGCTGAAGCACGGGGCCACAGGCAGGGTGGCAGGGTGTGGCACGCTGGAGCAGGACAGGGGTGGTGTGTTGGAGAGCTGGGTGTGCGGATAAGGTGCGGCTGCAAAGGCCATGAACTGGGTGAAACGTTATGGGTGGGATGACATTGGGTAGAGCTAGGTTAACAACTCATCCGGCACCAGGACTTCCCAGGGGTCGGTCTGCCCGGGTCCCCTCCCCTCCCGCACTCACTTGTAGATCCAGCAGTCACTCATGAGTGCGTACAGTTCGGGCGGACACTCTGCTGGGCACTCCATCCGCTTGCCCTGCTCGATGAAGGCCATGACCTCCGGCCCTTTCATCTTCTGCTCAAGCCGGGGCCGAGACATATGTGAGTGACCAGGGTCCTCCTCCTCCCGCCCCCCACCACACCGCCCACCGCCTCTGCCTGCGCCTGCCTTGTAGGGCTTCTGGCCATAGGACAAGGCCTCCCACATGGTGACCCCATAGCTCCAGACATCGCTGCGGCTGGAGAACTTGCGGAAGTTGATGCACTCGGGTGCTTACCACTTGAGCGGCCACTTCCCTGCTGAGCGGGCCTGGGGAGGGGGAGATGCTGCCAGAATAGGGCTCGGGGACCCTCTACCCACCCCGCCCATCCACCCAGGCATCACAGTGGCAGAGGCTCACAGTATAGTAGCTGTCGTCAGCACCCAGTGCTTTGGAGAGGCCAAAGTCGCTGATCTTGGCATAGTGCCGGTTGACCAGCAGGACGTTGCGGGCCGCCAAGTCACGGTGCACGAAGTTCTTCTCCTCCAAGTACTTCATCCCCATGGACACCTGGTGCAGCAGCTCAGCCACGTTGCTCACGGGGATCTCCTCCCTGGGGTGGTGGGGAAGGCGGGCTCATCGGGGAGAAGACCACCCAAGTTCCCAGAGGCAAAGCACGCTTCTCTGACCCAGCTGGGCATGAGCCAGGTGACCACGTGTTCAAAAACGATTATTGAGCACCTGCTGTGTACCAGGCATGGGGCTGGGGACACAGCAGTGAACAAACTGGCAAACCCCCACCTTCATCCAATCTATCTAGTGCGAGGCTTTAGGGGTCACCCTTACGCCACGACTCCCAAATCTAGATCTCCACCTGCACCCTCCACATGCTGGAGTATCACAGGCATCTCAAAGATGTGGCCTGATGTCCCTCTCCCCATGTGCACATACATGTGGCTCCTCCACCGTCCTCTCCGGCAGCTCCTCTTTCTCTCACACCCAATCCGTCAGCAAACCCTGGCAGCTCTGGTGTCAGAATCTCTCCAGAACCCACCCCACCGCTCACTTCTCCATCTGCCGCTGGGAGGCAGCCACAGCATCACTTGCCTGGACCCCCGCTTCCCCCGCCACACACACACACACACACACACACACACACAGCCAGCTCCGCCCAGTTCCCGGGCTCCCTCCTCACTGTCTCCCACTGTCTTGTCCTCTCTGCCCCTGAGTCAGGTCCTCCCTCTCCTCTGCTCACAGTACCGCCCCCACCAGCTCCTATCCAACTCAGAGTAAAACTCCTCCTCCTCCTGGCAGCCCCCAAGCCTTGGCACGATCTGCTCATCCCCTCCCTGCACGGAGCCACCTCAGGGCCTGTGCGTGGGCGTGCCCTCTGCCCGGAATGCCCTTCCCCACATCTGGGCGAGGTGGCCTCCCTCAGTTTGTTCAAACCTCCCTGCCCACTGCACCTCGCACCCCGACACTCCCAATGCCTGGAGCTGCGGCATGCCATGTCCACAGCACCATCTTCCCACAGGCTCTAGATTTCATCAGGATGGTTATTGTCTCTCTCCTTCAACCAGAATACAGGGCAGGGATCTCTGCCTCGTTTATTTGCTAATGAATCCCAAGTGCTACTAACAGTTCCTGTCACTGAGAAACTGTCCAATAAACACCTGTCAAATAACTGAGTGTGGGAGCCAGGGGCACACTGGGAAGGTGTGTGCACCGGCCGGAGGACACAGATCAGCAAAAATGTGCCTTGGGGAACGCAGAACTTGTGTCTGTGAGGGCAAAAGAATGGGGATGAGGGACCACTAATGAAACTGCCGAACTTTCCACTAAAGGGCCAGATAGTAAGGATTTTAGCCCTTGCAGGCCACAAGTGATCTCTGTCATATCTTTGTTTTTGTTTCTGGTTTGTTTTCTTAAAAAAAAAAAAAACCCTTTAAAAATAGAAAACCATTCAGTACATAAACAAAGTGCAGGTTCCAGATAACTGGCGATGGGCCCTTTCCCAGGGGCCATGAATTTGGCCCGGGGAGTCTGGGTAGCACGGATGCGTACAAAGCTGTTATCATCAGTGCCTTTATAGGTGCCGACTCATTCGATCCTCGCAGGGGCCCTGGAGGCAAGCACTGTTATCAACGCCGAGGTGCAATGGCAGAACCGAGGGTTAGCTCTGCTTTGCAGGCATGGGTATGGGTGTGGGTGTGCCAGGTGCGAGTGTGTCCACGAAGGTGTGAAAGTGCTCAGCTCCCCACACATGCGTGCGTGCAGGTGCACGGCCACCATGCCCAGGATAAGCCCTGGCCCCAACCACCCGATGGTCGGGGCCACCCAGCGCTCACTTCTTGCCGACGAGGAACTTGTGCAGTGGCCCGCCACCGGCCATCTCCATGACCAGCATGAGGGCCTCGGCCTGGCAGACGCCGATGAGCCGCACGATGTAGGGGTTGTCCAGCTGGTGCATGATCTGTGCCTCACGCATCATCTCGTCGGTGTCTGCCTTCTCCGTGCCCTGCTTCAGCACCTTGATGGCCACGTCAATCTGCTTCCTGCCCGACCCGGCCACGGGAGACGTGTGGGCGAGGGGCACCGGCCCTGCTCGACCCCACACCTGCACCCACCCATCGCTCTTCTCCCTTGAGTTGTGCGGTGGACACTGGTTGCCACCCAGGTTGGGACCAAGGCGCTCAGTGTCCCTGCAGCCAGGAGCGTCTGCTGAGGACACAGCCGGGTCGGTCACCAGGAACCACCCATCACCAAAAAGAACACAAAGTGACACCCTCCCCAGGGGCAGCCTGTCAGGGACTAGTGGACTCAGGGATCGGGGACCCCACTGTCGCTCCCCTGGGATGGTTAACTGTAGTTCAGCCATCTCCCCCTGCCCAGGCCCACATCCCATCCCCCTCAGGTGTCCCGGGCTCTCTCAGGGAACCCTCCAGCATGCAGTGTTCTGCCCCAGAGTCTGTTTCCCAGGCAAACTGCTGTGAGACAGACATCCCAGCTCCCACCCCACAGCCTGGTGAAGCCACACTCCTCTGCCCCCATGCGGCAGTGCCCCCGCCACGGCAGGGCGGCCATACTTGCGCATGCGGTACACGCCCTGGCGCACTGAGCCAAAGTTGCCACAACCAAGTTCAATGTCGGCTATGAGGAGGTTATCGCGCTTCAGGAAGAGCTTCTTGTCCTTGAGCTCCTCTGGGTCGCTGTAGGGGCTCTCGTACACACTCGTGTCCATGGGCATCGGCCGCGGTTTGTCTGGGGACGTTACGCGCGCTGGACACACACAGCCATGCACTCCCAGGTCAGGGGCAGGGGCATGGGGGACAGGGCAGCCTCAGCCCCCACAAGCACCTGCCCCAGACAAGGGTACCCTCCTCGGAGCATGCCTAGGCAGGTGGGTGTGCATGAGTGTTCCTGCACATTGACACGCACGCACAGGCATATGGTCCTGGGCACAGCTGTGGGTGCTCTGGGAAGCCACATGAGGGTGGACTCTAGGGGTGTGGGCATTGGTATCCACGTGGCACCGTTACTGTGCCAGCTGGGGTGTGCATGTGTGCACATTCGTACATGTACACCTATGGCCAGGCCTGTCCCTGTCTGCATATACAACACACATGTGGAGACCTCCAAAGGTGAGCATGTGGGTGCACATGTAACTGTGTGTGTCTTCTTCTCTGTGAACACACATGTCCAGGTCTGCACCCACCCATGAGACATAGGAGCACGCACAGCAGAGCATTTTAGGAATGTGGGCTCCGGAGCCCATCCTGGGTTCACATCTCGCCTCCAGCACTGTCTCACCTCCCCATAGACAGAGCCCTCCCTTTCCCATATGTAGAGTGAGGTAATCACCATGGCCACTTCATAAGGCCTGTCAGGAGGGTTCGATGGCTCATACACACAGTGACCTCAGAATGTGACTGACACATAGTAGGTGCTCAACAAACGTGTGTCTGGGTAGCCCCAGGAGGGGCCAGGTGTGCTCCCTGCACATCAGTACACACTGGAAGGCGTGATGGGTGTGGGCATGTGTGCACAGGGATAAACCAAGCCAACTGCCGCAGCCTGGCCAATTCCATGGCGTTCCCTGTGAAACCCCACAGCCCCTGTGACGGGGCCCTGCTCTCGGCTTGGCATGAGCCCCAACCCACGTCCCCAGCTTTGCCCGCTCACCTGGCTCCGGGGTGTATCCATCTGAGTTGAGGGTGTCCATCCGTCTCTGAGGCTAAAGGTCACAGGGTCAGCAAGGCCTGAGCTGGGATGCCCAGCCCCTCTCATGAGACCCATATCCACTGAGCATTGAGAGCCTCTTCCACTCCACAGGCACCTCAGCCTTCCCCAGAGCCACCCCCAGCTCCATCCCTAAGGTCATACTCCAGGTGCCACTAACTCACGTGAGTGAACGTAGATGGGTGCGCTGGGAGCGTGGGAGCAGCGGCCCCTGGGAAAACAGAACGGACAGTGAGGGCGGGCGCCTGGTCTCCTGCCGCCCCCGCCCACCGCCCGCCCACCCACTGCAGGCACCTGAGGCGTTGCTGGCACTGCTGTTGGGGCAGGCCTCCTTCAGGCAGTAGATGAGCCCGTCTGCCTTCAGCTTCAGATACTCCACCAGCTGCAGGGAGCAGGCAGCTAGCAGGGGCTCCTCTCCTCCCCAGAGCCCGGCACCCCCCCAAGCACAGCATCTCCCAGAACAAGTTGCATGGGCGGCCTACCTGCCAGAGCGTGTCAAACTTGGTGCCCTCGGGAATGCAGTACTTGCCCGCCTTGTCCTGGCTGATGAGGTAGTGGTACACTGTCTTCCCATAGATGAGGGACAGAGCATACGTGCCCTGCTCCTTCCGTGGCCTCAGCCTGGTGGAGAAAGGAGGGGATGTCACCCCTAGGCCACCCAGGGGCCTCTACTGTGCCCAGGTTCCACACACACACACCCCATGGGCTCCACACCCAGGAACCTTGCAGAGAAGTGCAGGGACTAGGAAAGCCAGGCCAGGCTCCCTCACCTCAGCAGATCTGCTGATAATGGTCCAAGGGGCAGAGAGCAGTGGAGGGGCCATGGCTGTGTTCCCAGGAAAATGCATAGTCCTCCAAGAGCCAACAGATGGCCATTCATGGGGAATACCCAACCACACATGGCGAACACTCAGCCATGGGAGGAGGGGGACACCCATCTATTGAGGAACACCTGGTCCACCATGGCTGAACACTTGACTATCCATGGCCAGACACTTGTCATCCATGGGGAGATAGTACAGTCATCCACAGGCACTCAGCCATTGGAGGTACACTCGACCACACATCAACCACCCATGGGAGGCATTTGGCCTTCTAAAACAGACACAGAGCCTTCAACATGTAGACCAGCACCATTCTCCTGGGGAGAGAAAGCCTTTTCCACACAGACCCACACAGGTGGGCACAGCTCCATGACCAGCTGACAGGGCACCCCTGTGCAAATCAGAACAAGTCACTTTCTCATCACAAGGCTGACCAGCTCCATAATAGACAGACTTTTCCTAGAAAAAGACCCTCGATTGCCTTCTGCTGGAATTTTGTCAAAATAAACATATAAACCTTTCATATCTATGATGGGAATGGAGCCCCTCAAAGATGGTACATTTGTGGGGTGAGAACCTGTTCCCCCATCCCCTTCAGCCCTGAGTACACACACATCCCCACACATATAGAGACCAACCATGTCAGACACCAGTACTCTCGCATGAAACACCACAGTGACAGTCATCATCCCCCACAAAACAGTTTTGTTTGGGGTCATTGGCACAAGCCTCTATTGCAGGGTCAAGTGTAGCTTTCCAGTGAGGAGGGAGGGCAGCTGGCCCAGTGAAAACTGTGGAGGCCGGAGGCAGCCAACTCCTGAGCTCAGGGATTGCATTAAGCTACAGAGGAACCCTTGCAATAGCCTGCGAGCTACACCCTCCAAGGTGCAAATTCTCAGACCAGGCTTGGCCCTGCCTGTGGATGTTCATTCACTGGACAAATCTTTACTGGCTGTGGACCACAGGTCAGGCACTGTTCTGAGTGCAGGGATACGGCAGTGAGCAAGGCAGCTGTGGGCCCACCTTGCAATGAGGCCCTTCCTTAGGAAATGTCCCCTGAGTGAGGGAGAGAGGTGCAGCTGTGACCATCCCATCCATTCCTGGACAGCACATTCCCCAAAGAACAGTGCAGTGAAGGGTGGGGTAGTTCCCAGGCTAGCCCATAACAATCTGGAGATAATGTGGAGAGATAGGAAATCAGGGCGCGGGGCAATGAGGGCTCACCAAAGGGCAAGGAAGAGAACCCCCCCGTCCCCCACATACTAACTAGGAAACAAACGTCCCACAGAGACATTAGGCTGGGAGAGCAGATGCAATGCCATCACAGTGACTCCAGCCAACGTCTCCCACAAAACATTTCTATTTTGAGTCACTGGCACAAGACCCTGTTAAATGCAGCTTTCCGGTGAGGAGGGAGGACTACTGGCCCTGGGGGTCTCAGAACTATGGAAGTCAGAGGCAGCTGGCAGGCTGTCCTGGAGGAGATGGTCTCCAGAGACTGTGAGAAGTGAAAACACCTCCTAAGGGTCACAACCTGAAGTTTTAAACTGACAACAGAGACTTGATGCCAAGTGGCTACTCACCAGCAAACAGGAAACCTCCCCCCCCCATCTCTATCCTCCTCTGTCTGTCTCTTTCTTTCTTTCTTCTGGAACTAATAATTTCCTCCGTGTTTGTTTATTTAAACTTCCATGTGGAATATTGGGGGAAAAACAGCCACAATATTAGGGAGCTCTTCCCATCAGTAGGTGGAGTCTCCTCCTCTATCTCCTGAATCAGGGCTTGGCCATATGCCTTGCTATGGCTAATTGGACACTAGCAAACATAACACAAACTTGAAAAGTGGTTGAGCATTGAGGTCTGCCTGCCCTCTCTTACTTTTCCTGACAGCTCTGCAAACACCATGGGAATGAGTCCAAGCTAGCCTGCTAGAGAAGGCCCATGGAGAAGAACCAAGGCACCCCAGCCTGCCATAGCCACTCATGTGAGTGAGGCCATCCCAGAGACCATCCAGCTCCAGCCAACCTTCCAGCTGACTGTGGCCACATGAGTAAACTCAAAAATCCAGCAGAAGAGGCACCCAGCTGAACTCAGCCCAAATTGCCAAGCAACCCCCACAAACTGCCAAGCAAAACACGAGTGAATAAATAACACATTTGTTTTGTTTGTTTGTTTTGGGTTTGTTTGGTTGATTGGTTGGGTTTTTTTGTTTTGGTTTGGTTTGGGTTTTTTTGTTTGTTTGTTGTTTGTTTGAAGACAGAGTTCTGCTCCTGTTGCCCAGGCTGGAGTGTAATGGTGCAATCAGCTCCTTGCAGCCTCTGCCTCCTGGGTTCAAGTGATTCTCCTACCTCAGCCTCCCGAGTAGCTGGGATTGTATGCATGTGCCGCTACACCTAGCTAATTTTTGTATTTGTAGTAGAGATGGGATTTCACCATATTGGGCAGGCTGGTCTCGAACTCCTAACCTTAGGTGATCTACCTGCCTTAGCTGCCCAAAGTGCTGAGATTACAGGCATGAGCCACCTCACCTGGCTGTAAATGACCATTGCTTTAAGCCACTAAGCTTCAGGGTGTGAATACAGCAAGTTGTTACATGGCAAACGCTAACCGATACACTCTTTTGAAAGAGCCATGTGAGTTCATAAAGACCAGCCACAAATTCCCAGATAATAACCCACAGGCTAAGACATTGGTGTTATCACCACATATATTTCAGTACCATAAGTTCTACTTTATTTACAAAAAAAAATACTAGGTGGTGGCAATTCTTTGTTCTTGCAGTTGAAACTTGCACTTAAGCCAGAAGTACAGGCTACAAAATCAATTTGTATCTCCCTTCTATGTATAATATAAAATAATACATAGAACCTATAAGAGCTACATCTGTCTCTGGTTCAGGCCTATTTAAAAAAAAAAAAAAAAAAAAAAAAGCTACTTGGCCAGGTGCAGTGGCTCAAGCCTGTAATCTCAGCACTTTGGGAGACTGAGGAGGGTGGATCACCTGAGGTCAGGAGTTCGAGACCAGCCCGACCAATATGGTGAAACCTCATCTCTAATACAAATGCAAAAATTAGCCGGAAATAATGGTGTGCACCTGTAATCCCAGCTACTCGGGAGGCTGAGGCAGGAGAATCGTTTGAACCCTGGAGGCAGAGGCTGCAGCAAGCCAAGATTACACCATTGCACCCCAGCCTGGGCAACAAGAGTAAAAGTCCATCTCAAAAAAAAAAAAAAAAGAGCTACCATTTATTATTAAAGTATTGGTTCTAAATTCTTCACATATTTGTCCTATAATCACAGCACTCCCCACAAAGTAGGTACTATCGTTATCTCCATTTTGCAGTTGAGGAAAATGAGACACAAGTTTATGTATCTTGCCTGAACTGCAGAGTTGGTAAGAGGTGGGAGGTGGAGCCAGGATGTAAATGCATTTCTGACTTTACAGTTAATTGCTACCTAGGACTACACACCCAGCTCTGTCACAGATTATCTGTGGAACACTGAATACACTGCTTATCCTTACTGTGCTCGGTTTCCTTATGTATGAAATGAAATAACTGGTCTAAATCATAAGTTCTTGACCTGAAAAGTCTCCAGCAATGAGGTTCAGGATCAACCATGATCTCGTATAACTGTCTGCAAAGTCTTTTAGGTGAATATGTTTGGAGGGATTGTGAAAGCAGCAGTCAGTAGGATTCCAAAGAGGTCTTCAGTCAGGAGAGGTTAGAAACACTTAACACGTCGGGCGTGATGGCTCATGCCTGTAATCCCAGCACTTTGGGAGGAGCAGACGGGCGGATCACCTGAGATCAGGAGTTTGAGACCAGCCTGACCAACATGGGAAAACTCCATCTCTACTAAAAACAGAAAAATTAGCCAGGCATGGTGGTGCACACCTGTAGTACCAGCTACTTGGGGAGGCTGAGGCAGGAGAATCACTTGAACCCAGGAGGCAGAGGTTATAGTAAGCCAAAAATGGCTGCCTGCATTCCTCTCCCTCAGGGAGTCCCTTTCCCACAGTGACTTTGGTTTTGGTGATGTGACTTGCTTTGGCCAATAGGACATTAGTGATATTACACAAAGGCTTGAACTTGCCCTCTCCTCTCCGAGTGTTCTTGGGAACCCTGCATCACCACTACACAAACAAGCCCCAGCCAGCTTGCTAGATGATGACTGCACAGGGCCAGCTCGTCCCCTTCGCCCAGGTGACACTGAGTTAATGGTCAGTCACGTGAGTGTGTCCATCCTAACCTATTCAGGCCCAGCTCAGACCCAAACCAGAAGTGCTTAGTTAGCTCACAGAATCAGAAAAGTGATAAACTGGTATTTTGAGCCAATAAGTCTTCGGGCTGTTTGCTATGTAGCAAAAGCTAACTGATACAAATGCAAAGGTTTCCTTTTTGAGAAAACAGCCCTGTCCCAAACTGTTCAGAAGCTGTGCTGGCAGCTGACTATTATCTGTAACATATCTAAGAGCTCCCTCAGAAGCTTTGGAAACTCCACTCCAATTAATAGTCCAGCCAAATCTGAATTTTTATGGTAGGGTGAGTTATTTCATCAGCCCACAACAGAATATTGGAGAAGGAGCTGCATCTTGCAAGAGGCCTGCAGGCAATCTACAGAAACTTCACATGGGTGAGGCAAATCAAGGGAAGTGGTCATTTCCTCCAAGTGGGTTGACCGAAGGAGAGGTAAAAGCCCTGGGGGAGGCAGGGGACTCAAGGGATTTGGCAGGCAGGGGCTCAGACCAGGAATTGTCCCCACAGATTTCTTGGGGGAAAACACTGGGCTTCCTGAGGTCATGGGAGAAAAGCAGGCACCAATTTCTCTGTATCTTGAGGCCCAAGTGACCTCAGCTGCATCTGGATCCCATTGGTTATAGAAAAGATCCCGTGTCCAAACCAGACAGCAACAGCCCTAGCCGGGCTGTCAAACACTTGCCAGAGTTTTAAAAAGAGCTTTTGAGAGATTCTTTTCACATTAACAAACTCACAAACAGCCACACGGCCTCAGCTGTGGCTCAGACACGCACATTCACCCACATATAAAAGCTAGTATTTACCACATTTTTCCTATGTCAGTTACCGTCCTATTGCTTCACTGCTTCACACGTATTAATCATGTACTCCTCATAGAGGACCCTGGAGGGAGGTACTGCTGTCAACCACCGGACAGTTAGGGGGACGGCTTCAACACTCTCCCAGGGATCCCACCTCACTTGGGGGAAAAGCTAAAGTCCCTGCCCTGCCCTCACCTCCTCCCATTCTCCCCCTCACTTACTCAGCTCCAGGCACACGGCCTCCACAATGTTTCTAGAACACGCCAAATAGACTCCTGCCTCCTCATCTTTGCACTTGCCATCGCATTTTCCAGGAACACCCTTCCCCCGAAAGTTGCATAGCTCACTCCTCAACTTCTTTCCTTTACTCAAAAGTCACCTTCTCAGGAAGGCCTCTTCTGACCACCTAATCTAAAATTGCAGCCCTTTCCCACCTGCACACAGGGCACTTAGCACCATCTGACAGCGTCTCTATTTTATTGATTCCTTTTCTTGTCTACCTGCCCCATGAGGACAGGCACTGTGTCTGTTTGGCTCACTGCCATGTCCTCAGTGCCTGGTACACAGTAGGTATTCAGTAAATATTTGTTGATTGAAAGAGAGGAAACTGAGGCAGGCAAACAAGGTCCACTACTTGCCCAAGGGCCGCAGCCAGCAGGTGGCAGAAGGGCGGGGGCAGATTCCAAGCCAGGCCAAGGGACCGACTCTGGAGGTCTTCCTAATCACTGCTACTACTTCCCCATGTCCAAGTCCCTTTGCACAACAGAAACGCACAACCCACGTGCACATGTGAACACAGGCACACCCTCACAGCCCACCTGCACACTCACGTCTGCCCCAGTCCCCAGGATCCCGGCCAACAAGCCACAGTCCTCACCGCACCCAAATCCCGGGCCCCACATACAGGAACTTGCCGTCGGTCTGCGTCCCAGAGTAAAGTTTGCGCTCGGCCTCCTCGCGCGTCAAGTTGCTGTGGTACCAGGGCATCCGCTCATGGGCCGTCGTGGCAATGAGCTTCTCCACCTGCGGGGCCTGGCTGATGATGGCCTGCTCCAGGGCCTCGCCCTAGGAAAGAAGCGGGGAGGAGGGTTGTAGGTTGTAGGAGTGAGTGTTTAACCCATTCATGCCTGAGGATGCAGTTTTTTGAATTTTTGCAATCAGACCTTGGCGATGACCTTGAGCAGTAGGATATAAATAACTCCCGCATGCTTAGCATTCCAATAATGGAATACCAGGCATAAATGGGTTTGATGGGGACAATATTTCAGTTTTGCAACAAGCAAAAGCTCTGGGGATTGGTTACATAGCAATCTGAATGCACCTACTACTCAACAGTACACTTAACAGTGGTTAAGATGATTATTGTGATGTTCTGTGTATTTTACCAGAATTAAAAGAATCAAAAAGTATGTTTTGGCAGGGCAGGGTGGCTCACTCCTGTAATCCCAGCACTTTGGGAGGCTGAGGCGTGTGGATCACCTGAGGTCATAAGTTCGAGACCAGCCTGGACAACATGCTGAAACCCCGTCTCTACTAAAAATACAAAAATTAGCCAGGCATGGTAGTGCGTGCCTATAATCCCACCTACTCAGGAGGCTGAGACAGGAGAATCACTTGAACCCAGGAGGTGGAGGGCCGAGGCTGCAGTGAGCCAAGATCATGCCATTACACTCCAGCGTGGGTCAAAAGAATGAAACTCTATCTCAAAATAAAAGTCAGTTTCCACCTTTCCAGAACTTATCTGTGTCCCCCTGTGCAGGCGAGCCACCTCATGGAGGACTGCTCGTTTGGGGAAAAGCTGCAGAATGTTTTCCATGACTCATGAGTCACCGTCCAGCTGAGACAAGAGACCCATGGAGCAGGCACCGGGAGAGGCAAGGAGATCCTTGGCCTCCCTCTGGGAAGATGGTGACTGCCACAAGTCGGGTACCCTGCCCAGAGAGCAGGCATTGTGTAGTGGGGTGGCAAGTTATCAGTGACAAAGGAAGGAAAGGAGATACAATTTCTAGGAAATGTGCCTTTTGGGGCTGACCTTCAAGAAAAACTGAGGGAGAAAACTCCAAGGTCAACAACATGAGAGTGAAGCCACCAGATGTCACCACAGCCTGCGCTCTGGTCACTGAGTCCCCAGACAGAGCAAAGAGTGCCTGCACAGACATGGGAAAGCTGGCTAAGACATGCACACGGATCCAGGACATTGCAGAATTCCATTTTCCTATGGTTAATATTTATGTCACAAAAATGCAGTAGCTACAGTTTAAGACTGATTCACTGACAGAGACATGTGACACTTGAAATTGTCCCTCTAAATGTGGATACTGTCCACATCTTACTGGACTAAGCATCCAGCCAAGACTTGGGAGACTTTCCGCAGGCCCAGCCGGTCCCTTCCACCTGCTCTCTCGAATCCCACCTCACAAGGTGCAGGCTGTGTTCTCCCAGGACAACCTGCTCTGCTGTATTCCCTGGGAACCATTTTGCCTTGGCTCCTGCCAGAAGCTGCCCTTTCCCTTCAGGCTGGTGTAGAGTGGTTACCTGAAAGTGCTCCCCATCCCAATAGGGTTGGGGCATGCAGAGATCCAGGTTTTGTCGTAAGAAACAGAAGACGGAGTGCCTTCCCCAAAGCGCCTTTTCCTGCCCAGGGCTGCGTTATCTCGGCATCATTCCCTGGGGCCGTCTGCACTTAGCTGCACAATGTTTCTCTTAGCTACCTCTATGAATTGCACACACACGCATTCCTGAGTGAATATGCATGCAGCAGTTCCTAATTCTAAAATCTTCTACAGGAAACTCTTTTCCCCGAAGATAAATATTAACCTATGCTCATGTTCTTAAGTTTTGCAATGCACAATAACTGAAAATACTCCATAAACAAGCTTGCATCACTGTTGTTGGTGGGTCCTCAGTAGGAACAGAACTGGCCCACCTCCCTGCTGCCATACAGGGCGATGGACTTCCTGGGCCAGCAATACCTGAACGCCTGCCGCATGCAAGCAGGATAGGAGAGCCTCGGATCCCACAGTCCACGTCTCTTGTACCACTGTGGGCCAAGTGCCCCTCTGGGATCCCAGGAGCACGTGATTAAATTGCTCAGTTACTTCATCCTAGGGGTTCAATTCAAGGGCCCAAATGCGAGACTGACTAAACTTAAATCCTGGCTCTGCCCTATGCCAGCTACGTCACCATGGGCAAGTAACTTAACCTCTCTCACCAGATTTCTGACCTGTACAGCAGGAATAATATAGCCACTGCATATTGTGACAAGCATGTATAATAGTTGCTGGTGTGTACTGCAATTGCTCAATGGATGTTAGTATAAGCCATTATTTGGATCACAGCTAATAATGAGAAGAGTTGCCTCAATGTGTCACTTGCTGAACCTACATGTCCTTGTGAAGATAGTCCTATCGATTAGAATTGCTGCCATCTTAAAGTGACACATTGGTAACTCTACCACTCTACTTTTGTATGTGCTGTTTTTCATTTTCTCAGCCCTTTTAAATCTAAAATTTTTTCTTAATTCTTTGTACCTATTTGGAGCCATGCAATAACTCTAAGAAATAAAGTTTTATTCTTCTAGGTGAGCCAATTCAATGTAATGACACCAAAAAGCTGTTTTCTCCAACATTCCCGCTGCCCTTCCACCTGAAATGATCCACAGAACTAAACTGTGCTCCTGTTTTTTCACCTGGCATGTCAGCCCCTTTGCAAGTTGACCCCAACTCGCTTTCCAACCTGACCCTCTGCTCTGGTCCCCTCTTCCTCATCTCTATGCCTTTGACCATACTCTGTCCCTAGCCTTGGAATGCCCTTTCCCTCCTCCCCAAAAGGCCAAATCCTACTTGGCTGCAAGGCCTAGCTCAAATCTCATCTGTTCTACAAAGCTTCCTCGGCCAGGGCAGTGCTGGCTGCAGAGAAGCCATGTGCTACGCTGGCTACCTAGTTGTAAGCCTCTTTCCAAATCCTATTTGGAAACTCATAGGTAACTAATCATGTCATGGGGATTCCTTGTCACTCTCTGAATGGGGCTCCCCATTTGTGTTCTCTTTAGAAGTCTGAGTCAAGTTAGTAAATTCACGTCACTGCTTCCTCCTGGACTCACTTCTTAAGAAAGTTCACAATAAGGAGGAAGTGAGGAAAGACTTTAATGGTAAGAGGAAGGTATCAATACTGCTCGCTTTGATTTTTTAGAGATCTTGGCCAACATGGCAGTCTCTCAGTCTCAGCAGGAGGGAGGATTTTACTCACACGATTCCCTGGAGCTTAGAGGTGGACTGGAAAATGCCACCAAAAGGCCTAGAAGCGAGATGATCATTGATTAGACCCAGGTGCCCAAGCCTGTGCTTCCTACCACACTCTGAATCCTTACCTGTGAAGACCTAGTGCCAAGTGACCCTTTCTTTTCTTCAATCTATCTGTTCTGTCTACCTGTATCTATCTGTTTAGAGATAGGAATCTTGCTATATTGCCCAGGTTGGTCTCCAACTCTTGGCCTCAAGTGATCCTTCTGCCTCAGCCTCCCAAAGTGCTGGATTAGAGGCGTGAGCCACTATGCCCGGCTCAAGTGACCCTTTTCAAACAGAAAAGCTCCAAACCGATTTTTAGTTTCAGTTATTAGCACCATGCCAGTCTTGTCTAGCTTAATTTTACTATTTCCTTAGCACTCCATTGTGAATAGCAAAAGTGAGTGTAACAGAGACAGCAGTTAGACGCTGAGAGGCAACAGGGTAAGAAATAAGGACACCTTGGCAGACTTGCTCAAGAATTTTATGATGAAAATATCTGGTTTTAAATTCCCCTAGAGAGAAATTGAAAACAAAAAGAAGGAAAAAAAAAAGTCTTTTATACTTCCCAGAAAAAAATACCAAGGCTAATCTTGTGCACACAGAAATGTCATACATTGCAGTAAAATGTTGATAAACATGCAAGATTAGGCCCACACACTTCCTTTCTGGTTTGATATTTTTCCATTTCAGAAACATTCCTAACATGGGCTGTGCTTGTTGTTTAGCTCCAAATGTGTCCTTTTTGAAACTTTGGTTGAGCCTTAGCGGCAAGTGGCCTGGAGGGAGCCCTGGACCCCTCAACTAATGGAAGGTGGCTCTGGGTGGCAGGTCACCCAGACTGAAGCAGCTGGCTCTCATCCTCCCTCCTTCACACCCCAATCCACCTGGGCTGGGACCAACCATTCTTCAAATCCACACAATTTCACTTCGGAAATGGACTCTTGTGTCATCCATGCTCAGCATTATGAAAAGATATTCTATGCTTTAAGCTCATCAGGCTTCCAACTGTACATTCTTTCAAATCCTTACAAATGAAGATGTGGAAAAATGAACAGCAGAAATGACAGCTCTGTGTTGGCCCTTCACAGGTGTTCCCTAGACGTTAACTCACTCAGTTCCCCTGACAGTCCCTTGAGCTAGGAACCCCAGTTTATAGACGTGGAAACTGAGACTTATAGATGGCAGGCCTTGTCCCCTGGTGCAGCTCGTTGAAGGTGGAGCCAGGCAGATTTGGCTCCGGGGTCCGGCCTTGGTGCATGAGGCGTCACTGCTGGGCGCTGTGCACTCTGCTGCTGTGCCTTGTGGCTGAACTTTTGGTTTCATGCGCTGACAGGTCCTTCTTATGGACTTCATCCAGACAGCTTTGCTCCTGATCCTAGGACCCTGCTTGATTAAATTCCCTTCAGAAACAGATTTTTGTCTTGTAGGAGGAAATCCAAATAAATACACGTTTTAAGTGCACGTTACAAACTCTGTGAACAAATTCTACATGGAAGATTTAAAAAGGTAATTTGCTCATTGAGAACTTAAAAACCATCCCAATAAATAAAAAAGCACCAGGTTGGCAGGCTGGACTGTGAGAATGTGACTGGAGTAGGCGCTCTTCCCAGAAAAAGGTCCAGAAAGACCAGCGGGAGAGGCCTCTGTCACACCAAGGACAGAAGGAGGAATTTTTCAGACCTGACCTTACACCTTTCACTAGCTTTGGTCAGAAACCTTCCAAAATATACCAGGGACATCTAGATTTAACCTGAATGTGTGGAAACCTTCGTCTCCTATTTCAGAGCTCCACCAGGTTGCTTTCTGCCAAAATACCAATGAACTTTTCTGTCCATTACCAAACATTAACTGATACTTTTACAGCATGATGGATAAACTTGTGTCAATTTGATCATCACTTCAATGTCTCCTATTTAATTAACTACAAAAGCTGGAAACAGAGTTTGAGAAACGACTTGAGCCTCAATTCTGCAATGTAATCATCACCGTCTAAAGGGGCCCGGGAGAAGAGTAGGGGCCTTTGAATGAAAGTCACTTGATAGAGGCCAGGTGGTCATCACCTCTTACTCTTAAGGACTGACCAAATCTGGCCCGAGAGTTGCATAGACAGGGCCCTGCCCGAGGCTGCAGGTGACAGGCAGCATTGCATGCTGGGAGAGGACCTGCTGGGTCTGGGCTCCAATTGTATCTCAGCTACTTCCTAATTCCGTTAACCCTTGGCAAGATCCTCATCCTCTCTAGGCCTCAGCAGCTTCACCATAAAATGGAACGAAAAAAGTTCCTACCTAAAGGGTGTTAGGAGGAATTTAGATCATGCAGTTTAGGCATTTACAATATGCCTGGAACAAGTCATCATGTGATACACAGTGGTTCCAATGACTACCACTGGAAACGAAACCCTGAATGCAAGTTTTTGATCTGCAGATCTTTCGTTTTTGTTCATTATTATTTTTTTCTCTTCGTAGCACCCTCTAAGTACAAGGGTAGGTGTGGCAGTCTGTCCGATTTCATGGGATTGCTGGCAAAGTCATGGAATATTCAAAGTCTGAGTTAGGTGTGTCGCCCAGGGCTGAAAATCACCAATTTGTTAAATGCACAGTATTAATAACCATCTCTGGAGTTATTGGTTAGCCTATTTTTTTCTTTTTTAAGATGGAGTCTTCATTGTCACCCAGACTGGAATGCAGTGGTGCGATCTCAGCTCACTGCAACCTCCACCTCCTGGGTTCAAGTGATTCTCCTGCCTCAGCCTCCCAAGTAGATGCAACTCCAGGCACACTCCACCATGCCCAGCTAATTTTTGTATTTTTAGTAGAGACGGGGTTTCACTATGTTGGCCAGAATGGTCTCGATCTCTTGACCTTGTGATCTGCCAGCCTTGCCCTCCCAAAGTGCTGGGATTACAGGTGTGAGCCACCATGCCCGGCCTTAGTTCCAAATAATTTAAATCACCTTTAAGATCCCATCTTGTCGTTTAATCCCAAAACACGTCAACTGCAGCACTGCAGGACAACCACAGATGCACAGGCTAGAATGGCTGATGGCCTCACGCCCATCAATCACACCAGTGTGGGGACAGAGGGAGACCGCATCCTGCGTGCTACTGCTCCACCATGCCTTCCCTGAGGGAGTTCTGAACACTTCTACACCTACAAAATGAAAACACCCACTTTCGCTCATGGCAGGGTTCTTCTCTCTCCTCCCAAGTGCCGATCGCTGTTGACTCTTTTGGATATCTGAGGTGCCTATGACCCCCCACCCCCATGCTGGCCTTTCCCTTGGCGTCCAGCAACTTCCATGAATGACTGGCCACCTCCTTCTCACTTCAGTCCTGCCTCTCTGTGGGGTTTCTCTGGTGCACTGCAAGAGGACTCTGTCCCAAGAGGCTTGCACACTTCCTTCTGCTTCATTCATTGACTGCTGGCTTCTTACTGGTTCCAAAAGTTGTATTAACCCAAACAGACAGGTCTATTTCCTTGTTGACTGACAAGCTCCATATTTACATACTACAAGGACATTCTGACATTAATTCTGTTTAGCCATGAAAAGAAGGCCACTGCTTCTGCCACAGATGTCCCTCACCTCACTCAGGACCATATGCCTGGAGGATCTTGAGGCTGCAGACAGAATCGGGGCAGTAAAGGCTTGGGTCATGAAGTCTGAGTACGAGTGTGAAGTCTTGAGTTCACACCAGGTGTGACACTACCCATGAGCACTGGGTTGGACCTGGGAGACCAGATGCTTCTCCAGACCCCTCGTGACATCCCCATGCAGGGGGCATGTTTAACTGCAAGAGGAAAGCCAAGACTCCCAGGAGCAAAGCAGTGATCAAATCTTAGAAAAGGGAGAATGACAGCTGGTGGGGAGAATTTTTAAGTAGATGTTACAAGAGAGCTATAGTAGTAGGGTTTTCTAGAGAAGTAGAACCAATAAGAGATATACATTGATTTATTGCAATGATATAGCTCATGCAATTACAAAGGTAAAAAAGTTCCAAGACCTGCAGTCAGCAGGCTGGAGACCCAGGAGAGCCAATGGTGCAAGCTGCAGTCTGAAAACAGCAGACTCTATAGACCCAAGAAGAGCCAATGTTTCAGTCTGAGTCCAAAGGCAGAAAGGACAAATGTCCCAGCTCAAGCAGTCCAGTTGGAGGAGTTCCCTCTTCCTCAGTCTTCCTGTTCTATTCAGGCCTTCAACTGTTTCGACAAGGCCCCTCACATTATGGAGAGCAACCTGCTTTAACTCAGTGTACCCACTCAGATGTACATCTCATCCAAAACACCCTCCCAGACACACCCAGAACACATGACCAAATGTTTGGGCACCACATGGCCAGTCAAGCTGACACATGAAAGTAACCATCACAGGAGCTAAAACTGAAATCCACAATTCAGGATGACAGAGGAAATTCACTTGACTCACCCCAAAGTCAAAATGCCAGCCTAGTCTCCAGGAAGACTCAGTTCTCAGCCACTAGTGAGAGCACATGCATTTTGCTTCAGATGGTCATCTTGAGGAAGTGACCTCAGTATAATGCAACCTGAGATGAACACTTAATAAATGTGGCTTTGATAAAATTCTCATGATAAAACTACACAGAAGAACTCAACGTCTCATGTTTCCATTCACCCAAGCTCAAGGAACTTTGTACCTCATGGCATCTGAGTCAAGAGAACAGCTTACCAACTCAAGCCCTACGCTGACGGAGGAGGCAGACTGAGTCACAGAGACTGAGTAACTGGCCCTCGGCACAAGACAGGAGTAAACTCCTCCTAATTAGCCAGTCTGATTTTTTTTTTTTTGGCAATATTCTACTGGGTGTTTTTGACTGCAATTTAAACAGCTTTCAGTACTGGAAGTGGTTTAACAAGCAATCTTGGGTCAAAGTATTCAGCATAAGGCCTCACAGAAATATTCAAATGTTTTTTAAAAAAAGAAATGTTCAAATGTTCCTCCCTTGGTGTGTTTAGTGGTTAGAACTCAGGTTATTAAGTTAAGCTGCCTGGGGTCAGATCTCAGGGCTACCATTTAGAGGCTGAAAAACCCTGAGTTAAAGTTGCTTTGATCTTTGTTTTCAGTGTCTTTACCTGTAAAAATGAGGCTATCAAATATGTATACACTGTCTATGATGTGCAGGCTTTTAAACAACCTGCCAAAAAGACAACAGCATTGTCCCCGTTTCCCAGTGGAGGAAATGGAGACACCACAAGATTAAGTGACTTGGCCCACACTGCACAGGCTGAGAAACCCAGATGTGAATTCAGGCCGCCTAGATGCAGTCCCCAGCATCCTCTAGCCTACCGCATCTCCCTGTGGCTGTTTGTGAGACGGTAAACTAAAATGAGGAGGAACCTATGTGCCCAGAACAGTTCCTGCTCTGTAGTATGCCCATCAACAGCCTTCATTGACTTGTGACCGTGGAAATGCATTTTAAACTATGGCAGGCTAATAAACACCATGGAAAACACAATTCTATGCATTCATTGATGGTCTTCTAAATTGTGGGGTGATCTAAATCTAGTAACACTTGAAAAAAATTTATATAAATGCACAATAAAACGTTCTTTGAGTTTGGTTTTGTTAAAGTTTAATTGGTAGACTTTAATTGATAGGAATTCCTGTACTACTAAGACTTCCTGCAAATGTTTTTTGGTTTTTTGTTTTGTTTTGTTTTGTTTGTTTGTTTTGTCTAAAACACCTTCAGGATAGTGTTTTTAGTATTTTTTACTTTCCTTTATTATTATAAGACACTCATTAGTAGAGTCAGCACCAAATATGTGAGATGTATTTGGAGTTGTTTTAAAGACAGTTCTCCTGATTCCAAGCCCAAATTTTGATTTATTACCTTCCAAAATATGTGGAAGGGAGTGCGGGACTTAAGTTCAGCGCTAAGTTCACTACTGCGTGGAGGCCAGCCACACATTTCAGCTAACAGGGTTAGCCTAGTTCCATTGAAAACCCCATTGGAGATATGAAAGTAAATATGACTGATTCATTTAAAATCAGAAAAACACTCAATATTTTCTTCCCTCAATTTCTGGTAGGCAAAGATATCACATGAGTGTGACTTAAGAAAAACTTAATCTTTTTCATTTAAAATAAGCCATTTTTTAAAAACCAAATGGTTCAGTTACTAAACGTCTATCCGAGTCAAGGAGCGAGGTCACACTGCAAACTCCACTTATTTCTACTAAAGAAAAATAGCCCGGACACCCCCGCGCAGACCACCATGCCAGGACAACCCGCTCGGGAGTCGGGCCTGGAAGCAGGGGGACAGCGTCGCCTCCCTGCAGCCGCCGGCTGGGACCCGCGGCCAGCCTTTGCCCAGGCTCGCCCGGCCCCTGCCCGCATGGCGGTGCCCCACCTGGTGAGGACGTGGACTGCAGTCCTCCCTCTGGGGATGGGTCGGTGGGCTCCTCTGAGCTCCGGCGCCCCCAGAGTCTACCCCCCTCCCACTGCTCCTCTCCCCTCTCCCCAAGGTCTTTCCACCCCGCACCCCCAGGGATCGGCGCCCCTCTCCCGGGTGTACCTCACAGCTCAGCTCCTTTCTCCCGGCTTCTCCCCGCACGGTTCGGCTCCCCTCTCCCCGTGGTCTCCCCGACCCCAGCTCTGCTCTCCTCTCCCCAGCTCCCCAACTCCGGCTCTGCTCCCCTCTCGCCCGGTCTCGCACGGGGATTCGGCCGCCTCTTCCGAGCCCCGGTGCCTAAGCCCCTCGCCCTCCCTCCGGGGCGCCGGGGGTTGGAGGTACTCACGGCGCCGAAGCGGGCCGGAGACTCCGGACCGGGCGGGCGGGCGGCTGGTGACTGCAGCTCCGGGGCCGGCCGAGTGCAGCCCAGCGCGGCTCCCGCCCTCGAGAACCCCCGCCGTGTCATTTGACCATATAAGGAGACGCACGCCTGCGCTCGCTGGCACCGGGCGTGGGGCGCGGGGGACGGGCGCCCCCAGGCCTCGCGGTCGCCGGGCCCCCGCCCCAGGCTGCGGCGCTCCCGGCCCGTCCCCTTTGTTCGCCAGGGCTCTTTCTTCGTGCCCTCCGGGTCCTTGGAGCACCGTGGTTATCCCGAGCGTCGCCTCGGGCGTGGGCTCTCGGGCGCGAGTTTCGGACGAGGCCGGGGCGCAGTGGCAGGGGTCTGCTCACGCCGGGACCTCTGCCTGCTCCCAGGAGCGGCGGGTAGTGGGGGGCCGTGGAGGGGGAGCTGGCGAAACCCGAGGAGGGGCGGGGGGCGGCGGAGGGAGGAAGGATAGGGCCACTTCTCAGGAGGCCTGTGCCTGGCATATATTTGCATCTTGGACTTTTTTCTTTCTTACCCTGAAGATGCTTCTTCGTGAAATGAACCCCACAGATGACCGTAAAGAATCCTTTGTGCCGGGCGCGGTGGCTCACGCCTGTAATCCCAGCACTTTGGGAGGCCGAGGCAGGTGGATCACGAGGTCAAGAGATCGAGACCATCCTGGTCAACATGGTGAAATCACGTCTCTACTAAAAGTACAAAAAATTAGCTGGGCATGGTGGCGTGTGCCTGTAATCCCAGCTACTCAGGAGGCAGAGGCAGAATTGCTTGAACCCAGGAGGCGGAGGTTGCGGTGAGCTGAGATCGCGCCATTGCACTCCAGCCTGGGTAACAAGAGCGAAACTCCGTCACAAAAAAACAAAACAAAACAAAAAACACCTCTTAGGGCTTCCAACTCTGGACTCAGTAATTTACCAGAAAACTACGAAATGTCAGTTTCTGGAGTGGGGGAGGGAGAGTGGAGTAGAGGTAGACTAAACATAGACTAGACTCAGGAACTCTAAACAGTTGAAAGTATTACTTCCTCTGTCAGTTACTTCACCTAGGTAAACAGGAGGTAGAAAAATTGCAGCCAGTGGGTCTGAGCTGTACAAATGCTGAAATTTCATTCTCTGGGAGAGGCCAAAGGCAGAGCTTCTAGGAGTGTGCTTGAAACTGCCACCCTGTGGTGGAGTTGTGAGGGGGCTGCTGGTGGGCTAGATCCATCTGTGCAGGGACAAACAGTAGCCTCCTACCTGGATGAGGGCTACCCCAGGGGGATTAGGATGACCTCATCATTGCCAGGAAGAAAGTGAACACATGAAAATATGAGCTGGGAGGGTCAGACCTCCCTAAGTTTGTTACCCTGACTGACCACTGCCATTAAGATTTTTAAGCATTTTGTCACCGTTAAAGGATTTCACACAAGCTGTTCCTCCCACTCAAACCTTGGCCAAGAAACTGGTGGATGATTTGCGCTTGATTCAGAGGTAGTCGTTCTTAATTGCCTCACATGGTTGGAAGGTGAGAAAGTGTCTAAGATCATAAAGGCTGGCGGGAAGGGGTCAGGAATGATCAAACCAGCTCCCCTCCTGGCAGCGGGGTCAGGAGGTAGGACCCTGCATGTCTTCTTATGACACAGTAGCAGATCCCAGGGCGGTGGCTCAGAAAGCTGGATTCGCTTTTTCTGAAAACACTATTTGCCCAGATCCAACAGGAAAGTCTATGGAAGATGACTCTACAGGCAGGGTCTGCACCTGCCTGTGCCCGTGGGCTGGGTGCAGTTGTGATGGCAGACCCAAGGGCCTCCAGCAAACAGGAGAAACTTGATCTGGTTACAGCGATGATCTTGCAGGATTCAAACTTTGTTCCTTTGCCTGTCAGACTTTCAGGAAAAGCTCAGCTTTCCACAAAGGGCAGGCTTTTTTCCTTCCCTTTCGGCTTCTGCCCTGCTCTGGTTAGGAAGGAACATGCTTGGCTCTCTCTCGAGATAGAAAATTTCCATATCCCGTTTCTTCCCTCTCTCCTTTTTCACAAACTGATTTATTGGATGTAAATAGTGTTTAAAGCCTCAAAACATGCCTGACTTTGAGCCAAATCCACAAACAACTCCATGATTCCGAGTTTCCCATCCGTGGTTAGAGTTTATTTGGAGCACTGGATACAAGTTTCCAGTGTGGCTTTGATACCGCATTAAGAAAGGCTATGTTTGGTGCATCAGTGACCAATAAAATGAAAGTGTTCACACTCACAGTTCATTTGGGCTAGTAAATGTTGCTGGATGGTTTCAGACGAAAAGTATTTCTAAGGTAGACTCTAAAAAATTTTGCTTCTTGTTTGAGATCTCTTTGTCTCTAATTTCAGTCCTTTTCAGCAGCAATCTATTCATGTGTCTGCTTGCCTTCTCTTGCAGTTTTACTTCTGTTTTTCCTCTGTCAATGATTCCGAAATCCATTTAAAGGAAGTATTAATGTCCAAAGTCTGTGCAAACCTAGCAAAATTCTCTTTTGAATGAACTATTTGCTTCCCTAAAATACCTGAAATACCAGGAATTTCTGAAATGGGAGTTTTATGCCTCACTTATTTTTCAGAATGTTTATTTTATTTATTACTATTATTTTTGAGATGGAATCTCACTGTTACCCAGGCTGGAATGCAGTGGGGCAATCTCTGCTCACCCTGGTTCAAACGATTCTCCTGCCTTGGCCTCCGAAAGCGCTGGGATTACACGCGTGAGCCACCATGCCCAGCAAGAATGTTTATTTTAAACCACACTGAAATCTGTTAGTCTTTGTGAATTAACTTTATGAGTCAACATTAAAAATTTGAAATCCCAGGTTCTCTCTCCACTGCCACCAGTCATTTTGTGCTATTTCAGCTTTGATTAGGGTCATTAACAGAAAATCCAAATGGTCTGGCCAGAAAGAACCTGGACTGGCCAAGCTCTAGGAGGGAGGGGCGAACTCCAGGCGCAGGAGCTCCTATGGAGCAGTGTGTGTGGCCACAGGTAACACCCTTCACTTTTTGTGTCTTCTTTACCTTACCTGTGAAACAAACAATGTACCACCTCTCTTCTTACTTTAAAGAGTCACTTCCCATTATCTATTTTTTCTTCAAGCCATTTTTATGGCTGATTGACAATTGAGAATGTCTCCTGTGGCTAATTCTGCCCCATGGTACAGATTTGTGTGTGATGAAAAGCTATGCTTTAAGTTCTTCTAGAGAGCAAGTTTAGGAATATCCTTCATGTATTTCAGAAGGTGCTTTAAAATTGGACCTGGAAGTCATAACAGAGCTTCCTGGAACAACCAAGCTTCTTTCTCCCTCATTGCATAGTAGTTGACTGCCGAAATACCAGAAACAGATTTTCTAAAATACCTGACCTTCAGCATCTCCTGGCAAGACTATTTGCCAAAAATAAAAAACCTTCAAAAATTCTGGGTCATCCTAACTCTATAAATATCTCTGAAATCATATGCAGAGTCAGAGATTCTGAGCAATTACTCCTCAGTAAGACCAGAAAAGTCACTGTCTCCACGGGGGCTAGAGGGGGTCCAGCGGTGAATCAGTATCAGATATCTCAACTATTCATGTAGCCGTCTTTAAACTTGAGGGCTTTTTCTTTTCTTTTCTTTTTTTGCCTTCCTTTTAATAACTTGAAATTTGATTTCCATTTGGCACATGGCTGTAATGTAATCTAGCTAACATTTTCTGGACTCAGTTCTGTTTCCCACCCTCTTGGCATGGAGGGTCTATCTGTATTGCTGTATTGCTTCTGGTCCCTTGAGTTTCCAGGTCAGGCCAGAAGCAGATGGAGAGAATGCTTGAGAGGTTTTCTTTTTCTAAGAATACATTTGGAAAATGATGAGGACACGGAAGCAGATACTGCGATCCTGTGCAGGAGAGTCTTTGAGAACCCTCCCCGCTCATTCCCTTTGCACCTCACACCTTCCACCTTTGGCCAGTGAGGGGAGACACCTTTCATCCTGTGACTCCTGGAACTCCCTTCCTCACTCTCTTCCACCTGGCAGACTCCTGTTTATCCTTAGATCAAATAAAGTATTCCCACTAGGAAGGCTGAATGGGTAGCCATCATAGCCTCATTTTTGACCAGTCCACACCGTCTTTCCCATATTTATAATAACAGAGGAAAGACTGTGAGCAAGAACTGAGACATTTGTATCTGTGTTCACAGCACTTTGTAACTTTATCAGTATCACTGAATTTAATTCAGTTTCCTTGAAAATGCCTAAGCCAATAAAAGGCTGCTATCCATTGGCTCTATATGGCCCTGCTCAGATCAAACACATCAGGCCCATTTCCCATTTAGGCAGTTGAATTATTTGGGCTTTGCTCTGAGATCCAGTTGGCAATTAACCTGAATTAAAGCAAAGCCAAGAGTCTGGCCTTCCAGATGTCAGCAGATGCAAAGTGGGAATCTCTGCCTGAATTAATGGAAGTAACCCCCAGGTTATAGCATCCACAGGTACAATGAAGAGCTGAAAATGAGGCTGCAGGGAAGTGTGCATGTGGACGTTCTGAGGGTGGTGCTTCTGTCTCAGAGTCCAGCTTTTCTTCACTAGTGAGGGGCTGCTTCTCCTTCCCCAATCCTTCTCCACCACCACCAGCACCACCATCAGCCTAGGCCTTAATCACAGAGAAGATCACTCATGGAGGGACTTCCTTGAAGTCTGCATTCTGCAAACTGAAGCCACCATCTTCATTTTTAGGAGTCTATCTGGGGAATTCATGTCTTTAGTTTCTGCTTGGGGTGTGTTGATTTTCTAACAAATGCTTAAAAAAAACTTTCTGTACAAATGTCACATACAAAGTTAAACAAAAATTCTGTCTCCCAGAGAAATTGCATAAAGTTTCTTTCATCTCTACCAGCATGAGTATGTGTCATTTGTGGAAGCAGGCCTACTTGCCATGACAACAACTCTTCTGTGGCTTTGCAGAGGCACCCTCCACAGTCGGGGTGTGCTTTTGCTAGGCAGCCGGCAGGGATGGCCCACATAGGACCATTGCCTTTCAACCCTACCTATTTTAAGGTGGATTCACTTGGATTGAGAAATTGGTATTTTCCCCTCACTTGCACATATTTTGGATGTGTAAATATTTTCAAAAGATAGATTAGACTAATACATGCACACCTTCCTTGACCGTCAGCATCCGAACCCACAGGGATGACTGGGAATTTCCAAGTCATGTAATCCTAATGTTGACGTGAGCATGCGCAGGCTGCCTTAGAACACTGTCTGGCCAACGCTGGAACCAGCACTTTGGCACTTGCAGAATCACAGCCTTCCTTTACGAGAAGAACACCTTCACCCAGCCAGTTGGCTTTGTATCTAGAATTCATTTATTTTGGACAGGTCTTTCTTCCTCATTTACAACTGGCACACGGATGCAGAGAAAGGACAGCAGGTCCTGGCTGGAGCAGAACTAATGGGGCAGACAGTTAGCGAGTACTGCTGATGGCCCGGATCCTAGATGTGGAGTTTGGGGGAGCAATCATTCATCATCACTACTACGACCATGATGTTCATCTTATCAGTATATTTCAACTGCTGATAGGGTGGCATTTTTGGTGTAGGAAGCTGAGACCTGGAGTGGGTTTAGACTCAGAGTCTTGAAAGATTACTTTCTTTCCCTTTCCATCTGAAGCTCTCAGAAGAGAGGCAGCAGTTTCAGAGGGACCCTACATCCAACGTGAGACCAGGCTGAGCAGAGGGGAGACCAGGCTGAGCTGAGGAAGCACCAGGCCATGGTACCCTCTCTGTGGGTGCAAGAAAGCAGCAGGAGGTGGCGGTAGGAATGGCTGAGGGGAGGGGCTGTGGCCCAGTGGAGGAGAATGCCTTCAGGCTACGAGGTTTTAGCTCACAGAGAAGGAACCTCAGAGTCCACCTGGGAAGAGCAGGCCCAGTGAGAACAACAGGAGACCCTCTGCAGGAAAAATGGGCAAGTGAGGGAAAGAAAGACTATGGGGAAAGCAAGCCAAAGGAAGTTTTTGTTGGGGAAATATTCAAGGATTCTGTACTTGGCAGGTGTGCAATTTATATGTGCAAACACGGCGCTGGGTATAATTCACCTGCTGATTTCTGAAAGTCGACAATCGTTTCAGAAGAAGAAGGTGAAGTTGCCCCCGATGGTCTCCCGTGATGCCCATGTGTGGCTGTGGCCATTCCAAGTAGGCCCTGGCATTATAAGCCCAGCAAGATAGCCAGATAGGGAAGGAGAGGGGAGATTTGCCAGCTCTTCATGTCAGCCTCCAAGTTAATGGTAGATTTTACATTTTTGTGCAATAAAGGCATTAACATAATTAACAGCTTGGTGCCAGTTTAAATATGCGTGTGTGCTTAGGAACAATAATACCACTTTGTTCATAGTTTGAGAGAGCCCCATTTCTGATGTGCTAGTAAATAATGTGATATTATCGTTCACATGCCCATCTAGCCTCTTTGTCCCAGAAAAATAACACAAAGGGGTGACATAAAATCCACCTTGGAGCCATCTTAGTGCTAGTTGTTCTTGATTCCCCTGAAGACCTGGAGCTGCCTGTGTGAATCAGACTGGAAAAACACGTGGCTGCACTTTTCCACGAAGCAGGTAACAAAGCCACAGTTCCTGCCTGGGAAACCTGCCCTAGCATCTCCGCCAGGAGAGCAAGCCGACTCATGCCTGGGCTCCCACAGGAGCCCTGTGCCAAGTTCACCGGAATGAAGGGACACTGCTGAGGATCAGGAATACCAGGAGCTCAGCCCAGTTACCAGGCTGGGCTGGGGATGCTGAGACGACTTTGCAAACTCAGACAGAGCTGAAAACTGAGTCTACCATCCAGAAGGCAGGACCCAGACAGAGTTCAGGAGTCACACCAGAATCAAGACACAGGAGAAGTTTGCTAACTTAAGTCCAACCTAGAATCAGATTCAGAGCAGAAGGGCAGCGAGACAGTTTTGTTTCCCAAAAGGAATCAGGCAGAGGCCAGAGAGGCAGCTTGCCAGCTGAGAGAACCCCTGGGCAGTCTTAAACCCAGGCAGGTTATTGGGAGTTGCTTCACCTTCTCGTGGCAACATTAGGATTACATGACTTGGAAATTCCCAGTCATAACTTGCACGCCTGCTTTCCCTGAGCAGATAACCCCACACAGCTGCAAAATGAATTGTTTTCTCTTCTTCTGGAGGGTCCATGACCAGTCTCTTGGCAGTTGGAGAGGTGAGGGTTAAACTGAATGGGAGTCTGTGTCAGGGGCCATGACCTATTTTAATGGAGGGTCTCTGACAGCACCAGTCTCTCAGTAGATATCACCTGAATGGTGCTAAGCCACCTGTTAGCAGATTTAGCAGGGTGATGCCTTTTGAAGTCTAAAGTTTTGACTGCTCATCTCTGGGAAATGTGTTGCATCCTATGCTATTATTTGGTGGTGGCGTCCAAAACCAACACTTTGGTCTTTCTCAGACGAGAAGGATTCTTGGCACAGGCAAGCAGAGGGAAGTGTGTGGTATGTGCGTCTTCCTGTATCAGCTTGTGTGTTGTGCTGGAAACCTGAGGTGTCCTCACTGGTGGACAAAAATGCTGCCAGATTTAAGGTGAGGAGCAATGGAATGAGTAATCCTTCCAGAGAGAAGTTAGCAGTGCTGGACCCTTGGGGTGGCAGTCACAGCTGCCAACATTCGAAAATGGACTTAGTTATTCTAGGAAGCCAAGTGCTGCACGTTGAGCCAACCTCAGGGGAGACGTCATGGGGCCAGTACATAGAAGGTTTTTAAGATTCTACATTCCATTTCATCATTTACAAAATGTCCGCCGTTTTGACCCTGAACCTACAGCTTGCTAACTGAATCTTCGTGAAATTTAAAAGGGAGAGGGAAACAGTAATGAGACCCAACAGAAGAGAAGTACCAGTGAGCCTCTGTGGACACAGGTGTGTATATAACCATCATCATGCTAATCTCTAGATCCATTATTTCTTGTTTCAGCCAAAAAACAGATTCTAAAATTAAGGCAGACTGACACCCACTATGTCCTAAACTGTAGACACATTAAAGGTTATCAGCACAATTTCCTAGTATTGTCTTTGAGTTTGATTTAAAATGTAACTTTTTAAGATAAAAACTGTCAATGCTGTCATATACCGAGTTTTTTTTTTTTAAAAAAACAAAGTATAATGTACAATGTTTTTTCCCTCATTCTTTTTCAAGCACAGCTTGATAAACCTTGTCTCTTACTCCTGGTTTTAGATAAATTCTTTTTTTCTACTTACCTAGAATCCTGACCTTAGAAATGAAGAATTTGTAAATGGTCCTGAACTTAGGACCTTTTTGACTTTAAAAGTTCTCATGGTTCCCAGCACTTTGGGAAGCCGAGGCGCGCGGATCATTTGAGGTCAGAAGTTCAAGATCAGCCTGACCAACATGATAAAATCCTGTCTCTACTCAAAGTACGAAAATTAGCTGGGCATGGTGGTGGGTATCTGTAATCCCAGCTTCTCAGAAAGCTGAGGCAGGATAATGGCTTGAACCCGGAGGCGTTCAAGGGAGGCGGAGGTTGCGGTGAGCTGAGATTGCGTCATTGCACTCCAGCCTGGGTGACAGAGCAAGACTCCATTTCAAAAAAACAAAAAAAAAGTTCACAGGGTGTCCTTCTCCTAGTACTTGGATTGAGTAGAGTGCCAGGAGAAAACTATTCAGCAGGAAGTTGTTTGCTAAGTGACTCATCCTCACAATGCCACCAAGGTGAATAAATCTCAACCATCGCTTCTAAGGCTTAAAGTCCAGTGTGACTGGAAGGGAGGGAGCCAGTTGGGTAACGATGAAATTCCATTTAGTTCTGGTCAAGGTTAAGATATGGAAAGTATACTCCCTAATAGAATCGAAAGCAGGGTTTGGAAGAAATACTTGGACACTCATGTTCACAGCAGCATTATTCACAATAGTCAACAGGTGGATGCAACCCAAGCTTCCGTAGATAGGTGAATGCCTGAGCAACATGTAGTACATCCATACAATGGGCTCTTATTCACACTGAAAAAGGAAGGAAATTCTGACACACGCTCCAACACAGATGAGCCTTGAGATCATTATGCTAAGCTTGAACGAGAATTGCTTGAACCCAGAAGGCAAAGGTATCTTAGATAACCAAAAGGTATAATCATCAGGAAAATAGAAAAAACAGGCTGGTGGTGGAGATGAATTCAAATTTGACCAATTGAAGCAGAAGCAGTTTGGGGACAGCCATCCAAATAGAAAAATTTCCTAAACTTGTAGAAACGTGAGATTCAGGGGGAAGGTTGGAGCTGGTGGTATGAACATAGGGGTCATTAGCCAAATGGTAGGTAAAAATCAGTAAAGCAAAAGAGCAAATAAATAAACCAGGAAAGTGAGTGAGGTCATGCAAGAAAGAATGTGAATGGTTAAGAGTGGGTCGAAGGTCAAGTTCCAGGGCAGCCTAAGGTTTAGGGGGCAGTATCCACAGAGGTGACTGAGAAGGAAGCATCAAGGAAGGAGAGGGAGAAAGAGCCAGGAGCCAGTACAGTGAAGTCAGTGACTGACATAGCCAAGGAGTGGTGGCCAGGGGCTGCTGGGAGTGTGTTGCATGTGGCAGCACAGTGGCTGTTGGTGACATCTGGATGTGCTCAGTGGCATCATGGGGACAGAAGCACATTGCAGTGGGCTGAGGGTCAGTGGCAATGGAGGGTGTGGAGATGGTGGTATAAGAGGTCTAATGGGAAAAAAGGAAGAAATTCTACATAGCTCAGTTCTACAGGTAAGGAAACTGAGGCCCAGAGAGGGCAAATAATGTGTTCAAAGTCAGAGTTAATGGTGCAGAAGGACAGGATGCAAATCAGGACAGTGTGTGATGGTGTGACTGCTCACATTTCCTGGTTCTGTCCCTTCCACCAGGCTGCCTCACGGAGCAAGGCAGTGATCAGTTTCTGAGCTCTCATGACCCATCCTTAAAGCTTCTCCTTCTCAACTAGCACAAGAAATAAAATAGTCAAAACAGCCAGGCGCGGTGCCTCACGCCTGTAATCCCAGCACTTTGGGAGGCCGAGGTGGGGGGATCACGAGGTCAAGAGATCGAGACCATCCTGGTCAACATGGTGAAACCCCGTCTCTACTAAAAATACAAAAAATAAGCTGGGCATGGTGGCACGTGCCTGTAATCCCAGCTACTCAGGAGGCTGAGGCAGGAGAATTGCTTGAATCCAGGAGGCGGAGGTTGCGGTGAGCCGAGATTGTGCCATTGCACTCCAGCCTGGGTAACAAGAGCGAAACTCCGTCTCAAAAAAAAAAAAAAAAAAATAGTCAAAACAGAAAAGCAAAGCCTCTCCTCAACCCTCTTCCTTATTTCTTCACCCTCCTGACAAAAATGGACTGAACATTTTCCAAGATCAAGAAGCATAAAGCCTGATTTCTTTTTCTAGTCAGGCTAAGGAAACTATTTTCTTTCCACTTTCTTTTAAAGAAAAGAGGAACAACACCTCTCCATGGAGCTATTCTGGCAGTTAACAACCAAGCTAAGTGCTACTTACCATATAACTTTGTAAGATATCAGAGAAAAACAGTTTACAAAAATATTTTTACAGGCGGGGTCTTGCTCTGTCACCCAGGCTGGAGTGCAGTGGCACAATCACAGCCCACTGTAACCTTAAACTCCTGGACTCAGGTGATTCTCCTACCTCAGCCTCCTGAGAAGCTGGGACCACAGGTGCGCCACCACACCCAACTAATTTACTTTTATTTTTGTTTTTGTAGAGACAAGGTCTTGCTATGTTGTCCAGGCTAGTCTTGAACTCCTGCCCAAGCAGTTTTCTCACTCTGGCTTCCTAAAGCCGTGGAATTACAGATGTGAACCACCATGCCCAACCCCAAGCTGTTTTTTTCCTATTGGATGCTCACAAAACAGAACACTTCTGTAACCCCAGATGAGTGTGATTTCTCCCCCATATACCAAGCAATTCTGCAAGTGATTCTCCAGGAGACACCAGCTGGGTGTCCTCAAATTCAATTCAATTCTGACACTATATGCCCAGAGTTAGATCCCACAGGTTGAGGGTGCAGTCCCACAAGACTGCTGCCCCAAACATCAGATGCCACATCCAAGTAGTAGGTTGTCACTTATACTTCTGACCAACAGGCTATTAATTGGGGAGGGGAGTCCTAGAACCCCTCTTTGGATTCCATTAATTTGCTAGAGCAACTCACAGAACTGAGGGAAGCACTTTATTTATGTTTACCCATGTATTATAAAGATTTGTGGGATACAGAACAAGGCAGGGGGAAGGCATGCGGTCACCACCCTCCAGGAACCTCCACATGTTCAACCATCTGGATGCCCATCTGAACCCTGTCCTTTGGGTTTTCATGGAGGCTTCATTGCATAGGCCTGATTGATTAGACCATTGGCCACTAGTGATCAACTTAACCTTGAGTGCCTCTGTCCTCCTGGGAGGTTGTGGTTGGGGCTGAAAGTCCCAACCCTCTAGTCATGCCTTGGCTTTTCCAGTGATCAGCCCCCATCCTGAAGCTGCCTAGGACTCCCCAGCCACCAGTATTTCATTAGCATACAAAAGTACTCTTATCACTCAAGAGATTTAAAGCCTTTTTGTTTTGTTTTGTTTTTGAGATAGAGTCTCACTCTGTTGCCCAAGCTGGAGTATAGTGGCAGGATCTCACTCAGCTCACTGCAACCTTCACCTCCCAAATTCAAGCAATTCTCCTGCCTCAGCCTCTCCAGTAGTTGAGATTACAGGTGCACACTACCATGCCGGGCTCATTTTGTATTTTTAGTAGTGACAGGGTTTCACCGTGTTGGCCAGGCTGGTCTCAAACTTCTGGCCTCAAGTGATGCACCTGCTTTGGCCTCTCAAAATGCTGGGATTACAAGTGTGAGCCACTGCACCTGGCCAGATTTAAAGGATTTTAGGAGATGTACATCAGGAAACTGAAAGAAGACAAACTATCTATTGCACAATATCACCAGCTTCTTTAAAATTTCTCAGTAACCTAGGACTTACAATTTTCTCTAACACAACTGTAGTGTAAGTGATGTTGGCTTACATACCTTTTGATCCTGAAGTTATATTTGTATATGTTTGTTGTACACAAACACAGATGTATGCAGACACTAGAACGTTGTTTAAGGTAGCAAAAGTTGGGAAGCAATCTAAATGTTTATAGGTAGGGGGAAGAGTCAAGTCATTCGTCCATACAATGGACAAGCACTACACCGCTATAAATAGTGAGGCAAACTCTCTCTCTCCGGGCCAATCTCCAAGACAGGGTGCTAAGTGAAAGAAGAAAGTTCAAGTCATTGTGTGGAGTATCCTACCATTTGTTAGAAAAGGGTGCGTGGCCATTACACGTTTGGAATATCTCTGAAAGGATGCACAAGGAGTTGGCAATAGTAGTTGCTTCTGAGGAGAACTAAGGAAGACTTCAATGTGAAGGGAAGGGGAAAATCACTTTTAATTACTCTCTTCTGGTACCTTCTGAATTTTGCACCATGTGCATTGATTATCTGGTTAATAACTAAAATAATATAAAACAAATAAATAATTCACATCTCTTACCACAGCAAAGGCGGTTTAAATAATGCCTTTAAACAACTAAATTCAATAACACTTTTAAACAGAGATTGAAGGTGGCTTCACAATGGGCAGGGAAATATGTGACACTATTTGCAAGAAAAAAAACGCGTGTCTGTAAAAATAACATTAAAATGTGTTGGGAAACAGCCCGAAGAAAAGCTGTTCCTAAAATAGAACCAACAATAAATAAATAAACAAATAAAGTAAGCAATGCAAATTCCTTAAAAGCACAGAGATTCTGCATCTCTAAATTACTTCTTTGTGGCCCTAACCCCAAGTTAAGCAGCAGGGACTCCTTGGAACCGAATGGTACAACATGGTGGGAGCAGAGCCCAGAGGGTACAATTATCTAGATGCTTTTAGCAAAGAATACATCTATAACTCAGTGTTGTATATAATGGAAATATGTGGGGAATATTAACAAGAATTGAAACTGTGTGTGGAAACATATTCAATCAATTTCAAGTTTAATTAAACCAGCTACTCTCAGCCCCTATTCTCAAAGAGTGCCTCAAGTAGCACAACCCTATATATTCTTTAATACTATTAAGGATCCCAAAGGGCTTTTGTTTATTTGGGTTGTATCTATTATATTTATGGCATTAGAAATTAAAACTTAGGAGCTAACAAATTAATTCACTTAAATTTAACAACATTAAGTCTGTAACATGTAACACAGAATATTTTCATGAAAAATAACTATATTTTCCAAAACAAAACAACTAGTAAGAAGAGTGGTGTGGTTTTACGTTTTTGCAAATCTCTTTAACATTGAGCTTAATAGAAGACAGCTGGAAAGCTCAATTTTCATGTCTGCTTCTGCATTTGATCTGTTGAATATGTGGTTTTGGTTGAAATTTAAGAAGGAAATGCAATGTTATGCAGAAATGTAGTTGGAAAAGAGAAACATTTTGATAGCCATCTCAGATCATCTCTCTGTCTCTATAGATAGATAGATTTTGTTTGTTTGTGTGTGTGTGTGTGTTGTCTACCTACTGTGTTCCATGCTTCTTTATTTAAGAAAAAAGTGATACATGTGGGGATTAAAATCAAGAGCATCATTGAACTTCACCTTCCCTCTAACCAGTTGCCCCAGACTCCCCTGCCCTCACCCGTTGTGTTCCCAATCCCTTCCTTAGTGAACGAAGAACTTAATCCTAAAAGCCCTGGCACAAACCCCAGGTTCTCTTTCCCTAGCTTCTCCTCTCTCCCTGTCCCCCATTCCTAGAAGGACAGGCACCTCAGTTGAAATGCATGGGAGAGCCCAGAGTGGGGACAGAGACAGGGGGAAGGCTTCCCCCTCAGGGAAAGGGACCGAGGAGTACAGTGCAGTGAAGTGAGGGCTCCCATAGCCTGGGGTACCAAAACGGGGCCCTGGGGCCAGAGGAAAGGACACTGGTCCCCCTGAGAAAGGAGACCCAGCAGCCTCAAAATCCTCTCATTGTGCATAGTCACTGCTTGATCGCTTGCCCTTCTGGCGCCGGTTACAGAACCACACACGGACCACATTCTTCTCGAGCCCAAGCTGCTGGGCGATGTGGCTGATCTGCTGAAGTGTGGGTTTCGGGCACTGCAGGAACAAATTCTCCAGGTTGCCTCTCACTCGGTTCTCGATACTGGTTCGATTTCTCTTTCGGGCCTGCACGAGGGCTTCTGCTTTGCATATCTCCTGAAGATTTTCATTGTTGTCAGCTTCCTCCATCCACTTCTGCAGTAAAGGCCACAGCTTACACATGTTCTTGAAGCTAAGCTGCAGAGCTTCAAAGCGGCAGACGATTGTTTGGCTGAACACGTTTCCAAACAGAACCCCCAGGGTGAGCCCCACATCAGCCTGTGTATATCCCAGGGTGATCCTCTTCTGCTTCAAGAGCTTGGAAAATTGCTCGAGTTATTTCTGCAGAGCTTTGATGTCTTGGGACTCCTCCGGGGTTTGTTCCAGCTTCTCCTTCTGCAGCTTCACGGCACCAGCGGGGACGGTGCAGGGCTCCGGGGAGGCCCCCTCGGAGTTGCTCTCCACCCCGGCTCCTGCTTCACCCTCAGGCTGAGAGGTCTCCAAGCCGCCTTGGGGCACTCGCCCCAGTCCAACCTGGGGCCCACAGTATGCCATCCCCCCACAGAACTCATACGGTGGGAGGCACGGGAGTATCCCCCACACCTCAGAGCCTGGCCCAACCCCTGGCCCGATTCCTGGCCCTCCAGAAGGGCCCTGGAAGCTTAGCCAGGTCCGAAGATCAACCCAGCCCGTCTCCGGCCCCCCTGGCCCATCACCTCCACCACGTGGAGGGGGCAAGAAGGCGAAATCTGAAGCCAGGTGTCCCGCCATGGGGAAGGAAGGCGCCCCAAGCTGGGGGCCTGGTGAATAGATAGATTTTACACCAAAATTTGACAAGTAGTTGTTTCTTAACTACTTTTTAAAGATTGCAACATGGAATCTGAAACCACATCAAGAAACCACATCAAGCCACAGTTCTTTGATATGAGATCTTTAACATACACATTATTTTGTTAGATATAGAAAACAGTGCTTCTACAGATCTTTCAAATGCTGATACATTTCACTATACAATATTAACAGATTACAATAATTTTTTTTTTTTTTTTGAGACGGAGTTTCGCTCCTGTTACCCAGGCTGGAGTGCAATGGTGCGATCTCGGCTCACTGCAACCTCCGCCTCCTGGGTTCAGGCAATTCTCCTGCCTCAGCCTCCTGAGTAGCTGGGATTACAGGCACGTGCCACCATGCCCAGCTAATTTTTGTATTTTTAGTAGAGACGGGGTTTCACCATGTTGACCAGGATGGTCTCGATCTCTTGACCTCGTGATCCACCCACCTTGGCCTCCCAAAGTACTGGGATTATAGGCGTGAGCCACCGCGCCCGGCCAACAGATTACAATAATTAATATCACCATCCATCTAATCAGAGGTTTTTAAACACTGGGAAACTGCCGGGCTCACAGTTTCCCAAAATACTGATTTTCACCTGAAAACTCAAATTTTATCCTTGAAAACAAAAACAAATACTGTCCATTGTTTCCCTTAGAATGACAGGCTACTCTTCATTTTTGAGAAAATATCTACTACCAAAATCTAAGTATTTGTTTGTCAGTTGTTGTTTCCAGTGAAAATGGAAGAAATGTCTTGTTGAACTTACAACTTGGGCCATTGCACAACTGCCTTTCCTCAAGACAGCCACAGTTCTTTGATATGAGCAGAAGTGCTTGATGCATCTTCTCTTTCGTCGCTCAGAATATCAAAAAGATGGGTGTTGCTGGGTGCAGTGGCTCATGCCTATAATCCTAGCACTTTGGGAGGCTGAGGGAGTTGATTGTCTGAGCTCAGGTGTTTCAAACCAGCCTGGGCAACATGGTGAAATCCTGTCTCCAGTAAAATACAAAAAATTGGCCAGGCGTGGCAGTGTGCACCTGTAGTCCCAGCTACTAGGGAGACTGAGGCAGGAGAATTGCTTGAACCTGGGAGGTGGAAGTTGCAGTGAGTTGAGATTGTGCCACTGTACTACAGCCTGGGCAACAGAGTGAGACTGTGTCCAAAAAAGAAAATAATGTGTTTAAGGGTCCAGATTTAATAACAATAATTTTACTGTGGCCAGGCGTGGTGGCTCACATCTGTAATCCCAGCACTTTGGGAGGCTGAGGTGGGTGGATTGCCTGAGGTCAGGAGTTCAAGACCAGCCTGGCCAACATAGTGAAACCCCGTCTCTACTAAAAATACAAAAAAAAATTAGCTGGGCGTGTTGGTGGGCACCTGTAATCTCAGCTACTTGGGAGGCTGAGGCAGGAGAATCCCTTGAACCTGGGAGGCGGAGGTTGCGGTGAGCCGAGATCATGTCATTGCACTCCAGCCTGGGCAACAAGAGTAAGAATACATCTCAAAAAAAAAAAATTGTTACTGTTTCATCAAGGTCGTTCTGGAATGCGACGGGGCTTTTCTTTTCCCTCTTAGTGCTTGGTGATGAAGAATATTATGAATACTGGTTTGGTTTGGAACCACCACCTTGATTCTTGCTAAGGCACTAGGAGTTTTCCCACCGTGACTTTAGTACCAGCATAAATGTCAACACAGTGAAAAGACAAGTAATATATCCTACTAGTATTAAAACAGCTTTGACCACACAAACTCTTTGAAAGGGACTCAGGGTGTAAGAACCACATATTGAGAAACATTGAATTAAAACACTTTAGTCTGGGGAAGTCATTATGCTTTGTAATAGAAGTGGAAGTAGTATATTTTCCATCATATGGGTAAATGGTGGGGATTCAGACAGTCTGGAAAGCTAGTGTCTCATATCTGTTCCCATTCTTGACTCTGCAAATGGTCACCCAAGGCTGCCAAGGGCTCATCATTGAGATGGTGGTGGGCTTATTGAGCTGGATATCCTAACACCTGGACCTTCTGGTCTGAAAGATGTGGGGTAGCCAGACAGGTAAGCACCAGGGCGAGCCACCTGAGTCACAGGGATACACTCTCTCCAACAGAAATTATTTATTTTATTCCTATTGGAAATAAGCCACAGAGACCCAGAGGGTCAAACAACATCAACAAAAACAAACAAAAAACACACTTTAATCTCTTAAGTAGGTCAGAGTTGCACATTTCATGAGAATTGGATCCAAAAGACCAGGTACCACTAATTCTCCAGATATTTCAGTTGAGCTGATTTAGCGAGCAGCTTCTGTTCTGCACTTTACATTTTTATGAATACAGCTGTGGATAAAGTATGTGCAGACATAGAGTGTTCTATTTCTTCTTTAAGGTTATATCTGTCTATAAAATGTATTTATTCATACAGTAGCTGACCCTGCCACCCCACCTTATCTGCAGTTTCTCTTTCCATGCTTTCAGTTACTCATGGTCCACAGTGGGGCTGAAAATAGATTAAGTACAATACAATAAAATATTTTGACAGAGAGCGGCCACATTCACATGTGTTTTATTACAGTATATTGTTATAATTATTCTATTTTACTAGTACTGTTAATCTCTTGCTGTGACTAGTTTATAAGTTAAAATGTATCATGGGTATGTATACATAGGAAAAAACATAGTATATGCGGGTTTTGGGACTACCCACAGTTTCAGGCATCCACTGTGAGTCTTGGAAAATATCCCCAGCAGATAAGGCGGGACTACTGTGTAGTATTTGTATACGAATATTTTATTTAGTATATGTCAGTCTACAAAGTAGGCTTTCCTGTACCCATACATCAGAAAGCCAGACATGCAGATCTATAGAAGGCCACTGGAGGATCAGAATATGTCACACCAAAATATGCCACTTTGGCATAAAGATTTAAATTTTTTTTTTCATAGGTTTTTGGGGGAATAGCTGGTGGTTGGTTACATAAGTGAGTTCTTTAGTGGTGATTTGTGAGATTTTGGTGCACTCATCACCCAAGCAGTACACACTGAACCCAATCTGTAGTCTTTTATCCCTCACTCCCTTCCCACCCTTTCTCCCAGAGTCTCCAAAGTCCATTGTATCATTCTCATAAGGATTGCTTTGAAGTGAAGGCAATTAAGAAGCAGCAAATGCAGAAAAAGCAGGACATAGATTTCCCTTTGTGAAGGTGTTTCTCCTCTCCTCTTCCATACTAAGAGGAGAACAACTCTTGTCACTAGAGGCAGAAAGTCTGGACCAAGACAGTTCTGCATAAACATATCACCCCTACCTTTCATTGGATTCCCCTATATGTGTACTCTTCCACTCCTAGAAGCCCAGGTTGCTTTTTGATTCTTTTGAAACCCCATCTCTACTTAAAAATACAAAAATTAGCCTGGTGTGGTGGCGTGCATCTGTCATCCCAGCTACTTGGGAGGCTGAGGCAGGAGAATTGCTTTAACCAGGGAGGCGGAGGTTGTGGTGAGCTGAGAGCAGGCCATTGCATTCCAGCCTGGGTGACAGAGAGTGACTCTGTCTCAAAAAAAAAAAAAGAAAAAGAAAAAGAAAAAGCCAACAGAGCAATGATGTTTCCAAAAAAGGCAAGATGCAGCTTTTAGAATGATTGGAAATTACAGTTGAATTTTGAATTATTTGCAAGCCACTTGAAGATTTCAAAAACTAATTTCATCAATTCGAACAATAGCCCTTACTGGTATAATTATCTGCATTTTACAAGAGTAGAGATTGAGGTACAAAGAGAGGATACACTATACTTGCCTGAGGGTCCCATGAAGCTTCTGACAATATCGGGGGACATACTGATACTCCTAACAGTATTTTTAGCTATTCAGTGGAAAACAATTGCATCACTTTTTTAAGATCACAGTCATTAAGGAATCCACCATATTTCTGTAATAGGAAGAATGTTTATCTCTGTGTCTTGTCCTTCTGGTTAAAGGGTATTTGCTTCCTCTTTGGCAATGTAATGACCACACTATGTCATCACTGGGGCTGTCTTTCTATCTTGGATGCAAGATTTTACCCTGTGCATTTGTCAAACTGCTCTTAGCTCTTGGAAAAACAGGTTCTCTGCTCCCATAAGGAAGTGAGAATAAAAGAATTTTCCAGCTTTCTAAAAGGCAATGTGCGTTCTGTCTTAGCCACTTCCCATCACCCCTAGCCCCACCAGGAAAAGCCAGTATTCATTTTAGATGTCTAAAAGTAATTGCAACTAAGTTACCTTAACCAGACTCCATAATTCAAGTCAAAAGTAACCAAAAGCGGAATGAAAAACACATGGTAAAGAACGGAAACAGCACGTCTATTAAAACACCTTTGCAGTTTGCTTTTATCTCTCCTTCCAGACATCCTGCCTAGGGTCGCTGTCTTCTGCTCTGCACTATGTTCCCCCTCCTCCCTTCCCTGAGCCAGCAGTCCTGGAAGGCAGCCTTTGACGTGAGGGCTCCCCACTCCTGCATCTACCTTCTGCAAAATTACAGGAAGAGGCTGGAAGCCCCTGCACTGCTGCAGAGATCCTGAAAGAATGCAGAAGTGGGGCCAGGCACTCAGGCAGGGATATTTCCTCTTATTTTGTGGCACAGAAGGGAGGTGCATGAGAAAACACGCACTCCCACACTTAGGCACAAATAGTGCTGGGGTGCAGATGCTGCCGAGGAGGTGTGGGGTTGCTGAGAATTAGCCGAGTTGCTTTGAAGCTTCTCAGAGATCTCTCCTCACATGGCCCGATCCGTCTTTTGTGAATGGTGCGAGGTTTTGGCTGTTTCTTTCTTTTCCTTTTTTTTTTTTTTTTTTTGAGACGGAGTTTCGCTCTCGTTACCCAGACTGGAGTGCAATGGCGCGATCTCGACTCACCGCAACCTCCGCCTCCTGGGTTCAGGCAATTCTCCTGCCTCAGCCTCCCGAGTAGCTGGGACTACAGGCGTGCGCCACCATGCCCAGCTAATTTTTTGTATTTTTAGTAGAGACGGGGCTTCACCATGTTGACCAGGATGGTCTCGATCTCTTGACCTCGTGATCCACCCGCCTCGGCCTCCCGAAGTGCTGGGATTACAGGCGTGAGCCACAGCGCCCGGCCTCTTTTCTTTTTTTGATAAAGATTTATGTTTCGGGCGCGGTGGCTCACGCCTGTAATCCCAGCACTTCGGGAGGCCGAGGCGGGTGGATCACGAGGTCAAGAGATCGAGACCATCCTGGTCAACATGGTGAAGCCCCGTCTCTACTAAAAATACAAAAAATTAGCTGGGCATGGTGGCGCACGCCTGTAGTCCCAGCTACTCGGGAGGCTGAGGCAGGAGAATTGCCTGAACCCAGGAGGCGGAGGTTGCGGTGAGCCGAGATCGCGCCATTGCACTCCAGTCTGGGTAACGAGAGCGAAACTCCGTCTCAAAAAAAAAAAAAAAAGATTTATGTTTATAGAACTGATCACATAGGAAGGCATTTCATTGACTCTAGCCTAAAGGATCAAACTAAGCCATCTGCAGCGAATGGAGGATGACTGAGAGGGGTGCGTGGGAGTAAGAGAGCTGTCTCTGGCACTGTAAGAATCCAGGAAAGGAAAAAGAAAACCTGCAAAGATGGTTTATAGCAGGACTGCAAACTTTGGTGGCAGCCCACACCAGGAAGTGCATTTTTACATCACAACCACTTCAAAGACCCTCACATTCAGTGCTACAAAAATATACTGTCATGAAAAAATTATGGAATTTCTTACTATGTGAAAAGCATTCTATCCCCTTTCATTCTATTTTTTCCTACTCTAGTTAATGTCATTTTGTTGTTAAAAATATACTGCCCTCAATCCAATGAACTGATTTCATAACCCATAACATGCACTATGAAACTGACCCTGAGCTTGAAACACTTTTGTTTCAGTGAAGCCTGGACAAGAGAGAGTGCCTTGTGAACTTGTGGAGAGGGTGGCAGAAAAGCACCCCAATTTAGAACAATGTCACACACACACACACAAAGAGCTCTGGGGGTTGGGGTTGGAGATGCAACTCTCAAATGTCAATAATCAATAGGAGAAACGTGTGCCTGACTTTCAAATGGAGGCCCTTGTGAGGGAATTACTTTGTCGATCTGCCTTCTAAGAAATTGTACTTTGGCATTTCTTGTCTATCATGTGAAAGGAATAAGAGTGTTTGAGGTTGCAGGCAAGTACTTAGATGTTGAATAATCCCTCTAAAACATTATGCTTACAGCTAAGGCAGCGTCACGACAGCCTGGGTGCTTGGGTGTGAGGCTTTGGACCCTGAGAACCTGCAGTTACACCTGTGGACCTGACATACTTATTAAAAGTGCTCTCAAAAGCACCTCAGTTTGGACCATAAATTCAAAGGTTACCCTAAGTATGAATAGCTGAGGAAAGTGTATCTAGAGTATGCAATCTACTTTATTCTTACTGCTTTGTCACATAAGTACACAGCCCATGCGAATTCACCTCTGATTTCTAACACCATGTTGCTCACATTCAGGAAAGGATCAAAGTAATGCAACTGGATACCAAGTCATCCTGTCCCCAGAACTCACGGTCGTAACAGGTCCCAGGCGGCTAGAAGGCTGCTTAGGGTGTTCCCTAGTCCTTCCCACCTGGAGGAATAAAGGCCCTTTACGATTCCAGCCCTTGAGGCCCTGAGCCATCCCTGACTGGGTGGAGGTTTGTGTATACATGTAGGGGCGGCCTGTGCCACTCACAGGTAGAGTAGAGGCCTGGACATAGTTCAGCTGACATAGCTTTGGGAGCCAGGGGCTTCCCGAGCTGTGAACACCCCATCTTCCCCAAACTGCAGCTCATCTCCAGCTTCTACTTTCCCTGCAACCCCACTTCTTTTGTACCCAAATAAGGCTCGTGTCCTGTTGGCTTGCCCCCTCCCTGGTGGATCAGAGCTGGCTCTTTTGCTGGGCCTTGGAACCACGTTTGGGATCTTTCCAGCCCTGAGAGGTTAGGCTCCTCAAAGGCCGCCAGCCTGACTTGGAGCCCGCCCGCCCACTGCCCCCTCCTGTGGGCAGGTCCACCCATGGCTGCCACATGACCACACTTGTCCTGTCCCTTGGCTCTGTATGCATCAGCTTGTTCGCCACCTTACTGGGCTGGTTCCTGGAGCTTCTATCTGTTGTGACCTGGGTCATCACCTTCTCCCTGGTCACCTGTGTGGCCAGACCTTGTGTCCTTCACTGGAGCATCCTGAGCTAGGTTGCCCCAGCTTTTCCTCACCTGCTCCTCTTTCTGTGGGGATCCTGCTTCCAGGTCTGCGCTTGGTGGCTGCGCTACACTCTGCACAGACACTCTGTTGGACAAGACGGATGTCATGGCCTGTCCCCACACTGAGCTTTCATTTCTACTTTGTAAACTACTTTTACCGAACATCTGTGGTTGCTTAAGAGTCAATAATATATTTGGAGATGAGGTGAAATGGATTGTTTTAAACCCTACCTTGATGAGATAAAACAATATTGAAAGTTAACTGTGAGACTTTGGCATCCTATACTGCCGAGGAGAAGGACAGAAGGGGATGACCTGTCTTGTTTAACGTGGCATGCAAAACCCGAATCTGGGATCCACAGCTTACCATACTCCCTCCACTGCCACAAGGGAGGAAAAGCACTTCATAAACACCAAAGACTTTACTTCAAGAAATAGGCCAGGATTCAAATCACAGTTCTGCCTCTTAGTAATTGGTAGCAAAATGATGGTCTCCCAAGATATGCACGTCTGAATTCCTGGACCCATGAATGTGACACCTTACTTGACAAGAGTGGCTTTGCAAATGTGATTAAGGATCATGAGATAGGGAGATTATTCTACATTATCTGGGCAGCCTCCAATGTAATCACCAGCGTCCTTATATATGAAAGATGGAGTCAGGAGAAGCAGAGTGAAAGAGACATGTGAAGATGCTGTGCTCTGGACTTTGAAGATGGAAGACCATGAGCCAAGGAATGCAGGCATTTTCCAGAAGCTGGGCAGGGTGAGGAAACATTTCTTCCCTAGAGCCTCCAGAATGCAGCCCTGCTGATACCTCGATTCTGGCCGAGTAAGATCTGTTTCAGATTTCTGTCCTCCAAAACTGTAAGATAGTAAATTTGTGTTGCTTTAAGACAGTAAGTTTATGGTAATTTGCTACGGCAGCCATAGGAAACTAGTAAAGCAACTATAGCTTCTTAGTTCAGATACTTTTTTGGATTTGTTTCCTCATCTGCAACCTAGGAATTGTAATTGTCCCTGCACCAGGTGGCTGCTGTGAAGACGGGACAGTGCAATGCAAGTCAAGCGCACCATGTACTTTCTTCCACATGGCGTGGGCTCAGTTGATGGTAGCCATGGTTATTAGCGCCTCCTTGAATCCCTACAAGTGGCTGACAAGGTTACTATATTATTCCCATTTTACAAATATGGTTCTGGGAAGTTAAAATCTTGCCTGTGGCCCGTGTGAGTGGCAGAACTAGGACCTTGCGCCCTGGCAGCCTGACTCATCAACTCCCACCCTCCTTCCTTGACAAAATGCGAGTGTAGTGGAAGTTTTTAAAATGAATTTTAAGTGGTGAACAAGGGACATTAGACTTGGATCCTAACAAGACCTCTGTGTCCAGTGATAGGCATTGTTGGGGCTCAGCAAACAACACCCCAAAGTGTGGCGCTGTGGCTCGCTGAGTGCTTGGAACCGAAGCACACTGGAAAGGCCTCTGAAGCAAAGTCTCTCTCTGATCTTCTTCTGTCCTCCTTCTGTTTTGTTGCCTCCCTTAAGGCAGGTCAGAGAAACCAGAACCACTCTTTCCCCAAAATAAAACCTAGAAATAGGCCAGGTGCGGTGGCTCATGCCTGTAATCCCACAACTTTGGTAGGCCAAGGAAGGCGGATCACCTGAGGTCAGGAGATCGAGACCAGCCTGGCCAACATGGTGAAACCCCATCTCTACTAAAAATACAAAAAATTAGCTGGACGTGGTGGCACATGCCTGTAGTCCCAGCTACTCAGAAGGCTGAGGCAGGAGAATCGCTTGAACTCAGAAGGTGGAGGTTGCAGTGAGCCGACTTTGCGCCTTTGCACCCCATCCTGGGCAACAAGAGTGAAACTCGTTTAAAAAAAAAACCCTAGAAATATTACTCTAAGCTTTCCCCTGCCTTTTTGTGTAGGAGTTGGCCATAAAGAAATTCCCGGACCTACCTTGTCTGAAAGGAGATCCTAAGACCTCATTCCAGAGAGGTCCTGCCCTGTGTCTGGGAGGAAAGACTGCCCCATAGAAAGGCCAATTTGAATGAGAGCAGAGAGGCCTTGCTGGGGTTCCCCACTCAGTCTGTTACCATTAGGTCATACCGATCATGTCCAATCACATTTTTACACAACTATACACTCTTAATCAAATCTAACCATAAAAATGACCAGTTTTCTGTTGGATCTTTGGGTCTTCATTTCTGAAGCCTCCCATGTCATGAAATAAATTAGTTGGCTATTCTCTTGTTAATCTAGATTTTGTAATAAGAATGCCAGCCATGACCCTTATGATGAGGAGGAAGAGTTTTGTACCATTCCGACTCTACAATATGAATTACAGTCAAAAAGTTTCTAAGATCTCAAATTAAATGTATAAAAATAGATTATTCACACCTTCATCCTTCAAGAGACATTTATTTAGTACCTAGTAGGCAGCACTCACTGTTGCAGGTATTGGGGATACCTCGCTGAACAAAATAGAGTCTCTGCATTCATTGGAGTGCACATTTTGTTGGAAGAGAGATAAACATATACAGATATGCAGGTGTGTATATGTGTGAGAAGACAAGTAAATCAGCATTACAGAGCTAGAGATTGATAAGGAGTGTCATTTTAGATGAAGTATTTAGGGGTAGTTCTCATGCTGGGCGTGAATGAATGAAGGCTAATGATTGTCTTAGGGAAGAATCTGGCAGAGATGCCAGCAATTGTGAAAGCCCTGGGGCAGGCAGGGCAGTACTTGGCATAACTGGATCAGGGCAGTGTGGCTGGATCCCCTCTAGATGGACAGGGAAAGACAGAAGAGATGAGGCCCCAGATTCCTGGGGCCCTGATTATGTAGGGCTCTGTCAGCTATGGTTAGAGTTAGGATTTTATTTTGACTCGGGAAGCCATTGGAAAATTTTGGGGAAAGGAGACACACTATCTAATTTAAGTTACAAATGCGATCGCAAATTTTAAACAGAGGCCTGCAGTTAAATTGAGCTCACGTTGGCCTCTGGGGTTGCTTGGCTGCTCCTGCCCGAGGCCGGTGGAGGTTTGCTGACACGTCCCAGGAAAGAGTGAAGCACAGCAGACAAAAGTAGAAGCAGCTCAGGGCAGCGTGCCAGGATCCTGCCAGAGCTCATCAGCAGCCACGGTGGAGGATATGCTGCCACTGGGTGGAGGATATGCTGCCACTGCTGCTTAATAATGGCAGCTGAAGGGTTTATCAATCCTTCTACCCAACTTTCATGATTTAAACAAAGTTGAACTTGCCACTATTCATTTCCAAACTGTCTGACTTGTGGAGAGCCCTGTCTTAATTAGAAGGTCCTTATCCCGCTCTTCCTTGCTGCCTGCAGAGCTTTTCTTCCTGAGAGTGTTTGTAGACATGGAACCGTGGGTGTGCAGATTCCTCCCCTCACTTGGATGATTGCCCATGCTCGTTAATTTGAGTGCCAACACATTTGCACCTGCTCATAGGTTTTTGCATTTTCAGTTTGCAGGAGTAGAGAGACAGGGACCCAAAAGGAGTTTGTCTCATGCACTTTCCAGATCTCAGCTTTATGTCTTACACACGCTATTATTTTTTCACTGAACCTAACTGATCTGAATGTCTTGTTTGACCTCTGTCTTTTGATTTTGGGATTGGAAGAGCATAACATTTAACCACTGGTCCTCTATTCGATATAAATAAAGTTGAAGTAAAGAGACTATTCTCTCTCACCTGCTTTTTTGGTTCCTAAATTATATTTAAAGAGAGCAAAATATTACTGTTTCCTAGTAAGTTAATTAAAAGATTCTGAAGAAAATTGGACAGCTTTTCAAAAAGAATTTTGCAGAGTTTAGAATATTTTAGCATTTTCATCCTATTCTCTTCCTCCAACACAGACAGACTCATACAGAGACACACACAGACACACGCAGAGACATATATACACAGAGACACATGTGCACATAGACACACCCACACAGACTGATACATTAGTAAATGGAAGATTCCAAATCAAAGAATCTACTCTTTAAGTAGATTATCATCAAATGTTAGTACTTATTGCATCCAAAAAATTCCATTTAAAAACCACGTCCTTGTGCTATGTATCCAAAGGTAGGGAGTGAATATGAAACCTGGTTCCCAGCCAGGATTGCAGAAGGGAAAAGTACTGGGCAAGAAGAAAAACTTGTAGCTCCTTCCTTTGGATTTCGACACTCCTAGAACTCAACTGAATTACACACAACAGTTTGGTTCAGCAAATATTTATTAGGCAGCTGTACACTGTGTGCAAGTTACAGTGCTAGCTCTCAGGGCTTGAGTAGGGTGATGAATACCCTTCCCAACCTCTTGAGAAGGTGCTGGAACTAAAGGGAGAATTAAAAATGAAAAATAAAAATAAGGTCAAAGTCCTCATTTTTCTTTTTTTTTTTTGAGATGGAGTCTCTCTCTGTTGCCCAGGTTGGAGTGCAGTGGCATGATCTCGGCTCACTGCAACCTCTGCCTCTCGAGTTTAAGCAATTCTCCTGCCTCAGCCTCCCAGGTAACTGGGATTACAGGCACATGCCATCACACCCAGTTAATTTTTGTATTTTTTAGTAGAGATGGGGTTTCGCCATGTTGGCCAGGCTGGTCTTAAACACCTGACCTCAGGTGATTCACCCACCTTGGCCTCCCAAAGTGCTGGGATGACAGGCGTGAGCCACCGTGTCTGGCTTCATTTTTAAGATGAGGTCCTTTCTCCATTGTGGGGGCTTTTCCAAGTGTCTAGTGGGATTAGTGTGAAGCTGGTATTGCACTGCCTGCATTCAAATTCAGCTTCCCCTGTACTGCCTCTGTGCCCCTTTGCTTCTCAGTGCCTCAGCGTCCTCATCTATAAACAAGGAAACTGTTAGCATTCCTTGTGGAGCCACCCACCCTGCACATCCTGAGTGTGTGTGTGTGTGTGTGTGTAGCACTCACAACGCTGCTGCACTCGCCATGAGCACTTGAACGCCAACAAATATTATCTCTCTAATTCAGAGCTTCATTTTATTTTAAATCTGGAATCCAAATTAGTCTTATTCCAGATACTTAATGAAAACCATGTTTTTCTTTTTTCCCCTTTTATTTTGGGGAGCCAAGAAACTTCCTTATTTCGTCTTACAAAATGTTGGGTTTTAGAAATATCCCAAAAAGAACAAAGAGAAGTGAGGCAGCCCTTGTCCTTAAGTCATTACCCAGCCCTCAACACATTTAGCATGTTTTCTGGTACCTTGGAAGGAATCTTATCACTTTCCATCTCCGTATTGTTCACATTCCTTCCCACCTGTAATGTTCTCAGCCTCTGCTAATTCCTCCTTTTGTCCAGGTGCCATGTCCCTTGCTCTGTAAACTTTATGCCAGGTATTTAAAAACATCCATAGATTTTTGCCCTCAATGCCTGCAGCATTCATTTATGTCATTCAAACCATGCTGCCCATTGCATATGGTAAGAGGGTTGCTTTTTTGCCATTCAAGTCTAAAGCCAACTGGATTGGAAAGTACCAGAAAGAAAGACATAGGCCAGGTGCGGTGGCTCATGCCTGTAATCCCAACACATTGGGAGGCCAAGGTGAGCAGATCACCTGAGGTCAGGAAGTCAAGACCAGCCTGGCCAACATGGTGAAACCTCGTCTCTACTAAAAATACAAAAATTAGCTGGGTGTGGTGGTGCATGCCTGTAATCCCAGCTACTCAGGAGGCTGAGGCACAAGAATCGCTTGAACCCAAGAGATGGAGGTTGCCATGAGCCAGATTGCACCACTGCACTCCAGTCTGGGCAACAGAGTGAGATTCCATCTCAAAACAAACAAACAAGCAAAAAATCCCAACAACAACAAAAAAGACATTATCTTTAACTTGGTTGCACCCTCAGCAATGAATAGCATGGTCCTAAGCTTCAGTTTCCTTCTCTGAAAATAGGACTAATAATAAAATTAATAATAACATTTGCCTATAGGGCTGTTGTGTTAAATGAGCTAAAACATAGTTCCTGAATATAACGATCATTTAATAAATTTTAACCTTTTTTTTTCCAGTTCGGGTCTTGTTTTCTTGCCCAGGCTGTTTTCTAACTCTAGGCTCAAGCAATCTTCTCCCTTCGGCCTCCCAAACTAGCCATTATTCTTAATAGGCTAAATCATTCTGATTGGTTATTTACAATTTTTATAATTGGTGGTAATAATTAGAGTGTTTTATGTTTGCATAGAATTTTGCATTACTAAAACTTTTATCATTAGTTTTCATGTAGAACATTTAGTAAACCATTTAAAATGTAAAGAAAAATATAAAATTACTACTAATCTTATCCTTCAGAAATGATAATTGTATATATTTTGGTGTATTTTTTCAGTTCATATATTATGAATATTGCTTTGTATTTAGAGCTTTAAAAATTGAAAGTTCTATGTAAACTTTATTTTTGATGGTTGCCTATATTCCATGCTATGGCTATATTATATTTTATTTAACCATACTCCACTTTTGAGCTATTGCACTGTTTATTAGTTATTACATATTATTACATATATATACACACACACACACACACAATGTTTTTATGTAACCCATTGTGCCTTCATCTTAACCATTTCATCTTCTTATAAAGGATACGACTTGAAGTAGAATATTCAAATCATGTCATTTTCTATTTTGTGTTCATATGAAACCACGGGCTGATATTTTGAAATTAGTTTAGATTTAGCTGAACAGAACTAAGCCCAGGCAAAAAGCACTATGATGGCTTTTACTTAATATGAAAATAGGTGGTCCCCACAGCCACTTCAGATACCATCTAGACATGCTTACTCTTTAAACACCAGAATAACAGCACTTTGGCAGGCAGAGGCAGGCAGATCACCTGGAGTCAGGAGTTCGTGATCAGCCTGGCCAACATGGTGAAACACTGTCTCTGCTAAAACTATGAAAATTAGCAGGGTGTGGTAGTACATGCCTGTAGTTCCAGCTACTTGGGAGGCTGAGGCAGGAGAATCACTTGAACCTGGGAGGCAGAGGTTGCAGTGAGCTGAGATTGCACCACTGCACTCCAGTCTGGGCGACAGAGCAAAACTCTGTCTCAAAAAAAAAAAAAAAAAGTAATAATAATAATAATAATAAAAGAGCAGAATGAAATTCTTGCACTTTCCTCTTCATATCTAATTGTATGCTCCCCCTTAATAAAACACATCAAGTATGTTTTATGAATTGTTGGCTTCAGATGGTTTTAGTTCAGTTTAATTTTTCAGTATTGCTCTTTAACTGCAACAAAAGTCCTGTGTTAAAATGGATTTTTATTCCTCTTTTCCCTATCTAAAATGTATCCATTAAATTCAAATAAAGTCCCAAATTGTAACACATTAAATTACTCAGCACTTATGTTGGTTCTTCTCTATTTTTCATCCATATTTTAGTGTATTAGAGACTAAGTGAGGAGGTGCTGACAAATCAATGGTAATAAAAAAAAAAATCAGTAAACCAGATTTTGTAAGGCATGGCGGGCATGCAGATCAAGGCACAAGATGGTTGAGTTTTTCCTGATTCAAAAGGGACCAGTACTAGGGTAGGAATCAATTACCAGATCATACTTCAAACTGATGTTATATCGCTATATTCTAATAAAATATCTTATCTAAATCTTTATGCCCTTTGACTCTTCATCTATCCAACTATTGTGGCTATTTTAATATATTGACTAACCAAAATGGGTCATAATGATGTATAGAGATAACTGATTTTCAAGGAATTAGATTTTGAATCAGCAGTAAAAGACATTGACCATAAATTGGAGAGAAAGCAGATTACCAAATAACTTGATTGATATATATGTTTCTGCTAATTGTAATTTACAGTTTCCCAAATAACTTAATGTTTTTGGATTCACCTTAAAATATCTCGTACTATGAAGTGAATGGTTAGTCTTTCAATCAAAGATACCTAAGAATCAATAAATAATTAAAATGAACAATAAATTGCAAGAATAGTTACCTTTGAGTAATAAGAGTATATATAATTTTCCATTTTCTTCTTGTTGCTGGCCTGTATTTTCTATAGTAAACACAGATTATTTGTAGAGTAAAAAAAAAAGAAAATGTAAACACTCAATATAATTTTACCTCATCCTTTGGTGGGGAGAGAATGAATTAAAATCAGTCTCTGGGCCATGTATTGTAAACATGAAATATTTTAGAGATCAGTGGAAAGTGTGTAGGTCCCTGTGCTTCAGGTCATGGGAATGCAGTGAGAGGCATGGCTTGGCCTGACCTTGGGGATTTGAAATCAATGGAGAACTCTGGAAGCTCTAAATAGAACAATGAAACTTAAAAGTATGAGATGTTCTAAAAGACAAGGTGGTGGGTGAGCAGTCAGGGAAACCTATGTTGGAAAATATGCAACTTTTCATGGAAGTAATATATTAAAATATTTTTTAATATAAGAAAGAGCCTCCAAAATGTAATCATTTGAGTGGATTACTCAGCTATTCAATTAAATATAAAAACTTGGGTCGGATGGATCTCAACATATAATAAACCTTATTCCAGCCCATCCTGGATATCCCAAAACCCTGATTTGATCATTACACATTCTGTGTATGTACTGAACACTCACAGGTACCCCATAAATATGTAAAATATCACGTATCAATAAAATTGTAAAAGCCTAGCAATAAAATAAAATTCAAATAATATTCTTCAAGAAACAAATAAAACGATGAAAATAAACTTACATACAGCAAATGTGAGCTACGATAGCATTAACCTGTAATGCAGGTGCTTATTAACACTCTTCGTACTCCAGAATAATTTAGAAACAAAAACTGGACTGACAACTCTTTCTTTTCTTTATAGATTAGACTTGATAAAGTGTCTTGCATGGAGTCTGGCTAGAGGATATTTATATAGATGATGTCTATTATCATATATATGGCATCCTATCAGTATTGAGATTATTACACAATTGGCCAGGGCATTACTCAGGACTGTGCATCCTGGAGTTTGCCCTGCTCTGGAAATTGTAAAATATTCATGCATTTCCTTTTTAAAGCACGCAACAGCTCTCTGGACTTTCAAACCATCAGCCACGAAGAGTCATGTTGTATAAACACACTTTCCCAGGGTAATCAGACTCATCAGTAATTTGCCATTTCAGCCCAGGCTTTCCGGAAATTCTGTCAGGGAGAAAAAATTCAAGTGCACTGTGGTTTTCCCCCTTTCCAATGTTTATAATATTTCTTCTTTTGCTTTCCCCTTAAAAAATGTTTTCCGGTGTTCAAATCTGATTCGCACTGAGTGGGGGCAGGGGTTCAATTTCATTTAAACCTCTCCTTATTCCCAATGAGCAGGGTTCTCTATCTTCAAGCCGACACCCCTGTATCTCTGGGCAGGGTGGCTTCTCTTCCTGGGCTTTGCCATTGGTAGGAGCCAGCAGCCAGCACCACCTGCATCTCTGCTGGGGTCAGTGAGCTCCCAGTGCCTGAGAGCCTTCTCCCAGGCCTGGGACACTCCCTGTGCATGGAGCAAGATGCCTACATGGCTGCTGTCCAAGCCTGCTGCAGAGTCAGGCTGGGAAGGATGGCAAGAGTGAGAGAAGGGCACGGGGAACCAGTGGTCCTTACCTGCAGTGTCAGGGTTCTGTCTTCTGTCCTCCAGCCTGTTGAGGAGGGACAGCGGCTGTGCAGGCAGACGGCCTGGTTAGATGGCCCCAACGTTCTGTGCAGCTGCCGGCCAGTTGCGCTGCCCTTGTCAGTGGCACTATAAATAAGGTACGTCTGGACATTGGCCAGGCTCAGGAGATAAGAACCCAGCCCCTGGCTCCTACATGCCATTTAAGGTCTTCACATTAAAGGAGCCTCAGCTCCCAGATGGGAAAGGGCTGCCATGTCCTCATTTGTCCTGCCTGCCTCAAGGACACCTCAGGCCTGACATTTTCCAGTAATCCAAAGGGTAGCTGAAGTGGAAAGGCCACCAGTGCCAGAAAGGGACCTTACTTTGGCAAACAAGAGGCAAAGCCTCCAACAGGCTGCCCAGCTGCACTTCTGTGCACCCCTCAGATTAGATGCCTGGCATGGAGGCCCAGGAGTGGAAGGACACTTCCGCCACACAGCCCCTTTGTGAGCTAGGAAATGTGGATTCCTAGTTCTGCCTTTTGGAAAGAGCTCACTGACCTTCTCTTTGGCTTATGAGGTCATTTGCTTCGCTGAGAGGATGTTAGGGAAGACCGAACAATCGGCTTAATAAATGGCAGGCATGTGGGAAGCCATGGCGTGAAATACATTTGCAGAAAGGTCTCTCCCTCCCTTCCTCCCTGCTCATGCATGATTATAAGGGTTTCTTTTTTTTTTTTGAGACGGAGTTTCGCTTGTTACCCAGGCTGGAGTGCAATGGCGCGATCTCGGCTCACCGGAACCTCCGCCTCCTGGGTTCAGGCAATTCTCCTGCCTCAGCCTCCTGAGTAGCTGGGATTACAGGCACGCGCCACCATGCCCAGCTAATTTTTTGTGTTAGTAGAGACGGGGTTTCACCATGTTGACCGGGATGGTCTCGATCTCTTGACCTCGTGATCCACCCACCTCGGCCTCCCAAAGTGCTGGGATTACAGGCTTGAGCCACCGCGCCCGGCCTATAAGGGTTTCTTGAGCCACACATTGTTTTCTCTATGGAATTAAAACAGTGAAATCTTCCCAGAGCCTTTTAAAAGCCATATGCTGGGAGAGGAAAGAGAAAACTAATTTGGAAGACCAACAGCTCCTGCTTCTTTTTAAATTTCTTACTTACGAGTATGCTGAAAAGGCACTCGCCCACGGCGAGGGCCAACTTCTTCCGATGATTATTTGGTGACAGCTGTCTGCATCACCAAAACAATTCTAGGCCTGCAGATTTATCCCGAGGAAAGAATAGTGTATGTGGGCAGAGATAGAGCTGCAAGGACATTTCTTGAAGCTCTTTTTTTCCTCAAAATCAGGAAAAGTTGGAAACAACGTAAATAGCTCACAAGAGGGGACTGATTAAATGAGAAATTGTGTATGGTCTGGGCGGGGTGGCTCACGCCTGTAATCCCAACACTTTGGGAGGCCGAGGCAGGTGGCTCACGAGGTCAAGAGATCGAGACCATCCTGGTCAACATGGTGAAACCCCGTCTCTACGAAAAATACAAAAATTAGCTGGGCATGGTGGTGCATGCCTGTAGTCCCAGCTGTTCGGGAGGTGGAGATTGCGGTGAGCCGAGATCGCGCCATTGCACTCCAGCCTGGGTAACAAGAGCGAAACTTTGTCTCAAAAAAAAAAAAAAAAAAAGAGAAATAGTGTATGAAGAAGCAAAACAGACCAGTCGCAGTGCTTTATGCCTGTAATCCCAGCATTATAGGAGGCCGTGTCAGGAGGATCACTTGAGCCCGGGAGTTCGCAGCTGCAGCAAGTTATGATTGCATCAGTGCACTCCAGTCTGGGCAACAGAGCAAGATCCTGTCTCTAAAAATAAAATAAAAAATGAAGCAAAACATGCTGCAACCTTTAGAAATGTCAAAGGAGAATATTTAATAATATAGGAACAGTACGTATACTGTGTTGATAATAAAAAGCAGGTCATGGCTTACGCCTGTAATCCCAACACTTTGGGAGACTGAGGCGGGCAGGTCACCTAAGGTCAGGAGTTTGGGACCAGCCTGGCCAACATGGTGAAACCCTGTTCCTACAGAAAATACGAAAACAATTAGCTGGGCGTGGTGGCAAGCGCCTGTAATCCCAGCTACTTGGGAAACTGAGACAGCAGAATTGTTTAACCCCAGGAGGCAGAGGTTGCAGTGAGCCAAGATCGCAGTACTGCACTCCAGCTTGGACGACGACAGTGGTCGCCCTTGAGGAAAAAAGGGTGTAGGTGTAATATGAAGTTATTACACGCAGGTAAGCACCCCCCTCCCCCCACCCCACACAAACATCTTGAAAGGATATGCCACAAATGTGGAAGGTGGTGATGGCTGGAGGAATGGATATGGCTGATTTATTTTCTCCTTTGTCTTATATGCAATCTCTAAATTATTTACAATAATGTCTTCCTTTTATAAGAAAATTAACTTCATCTAAAATCTTAGTTTCTGAGAATCAGAAGATAACTTTCTATGTTTCTGCATGAATGAATCTGAGTTTATTTTAAGATTACAGTAGTCCTTGGGGTTTCCTCAGTCTTTGGGAAACCTATGTAAGGCCTGAAGCTTTTTTTCATGCCAGGTCCAGTGATCTGATGCAGCTGGACCTGCCGAATCCTCTGAGTGCCCCTGTCACGGCAAAGGCAAGGCAAGAAAAACAGAAAGAAAAGGAAATAAAAGAGAACTAAAAAAAAGAAGGAAAAGGAAAATAAACTTTATGTAATATATGTGATCATAATACATATTCTTATCATGCTGAGTCACTTTTATTTGACCTAACATGCCTCAAGTTATGCTCCGAACAGGACATTAGAAAGGCATTTAGTGAGCCTTTTATTTAAAGGAGGTGTGTGTTCTGATGATTACTTTGTTTTTAAAAAATTGTTTTTAACTGAAGTAATGACCTCCCCATCTGACTATGTGATACAGAGGAATTCTTCTTTTACCAGAACTCATTTTCAGTGATATGTATGATGGAAGAGGGGGCTCCTCTCCCAACCTGGCTCCTGAGGTGCAGAAGGCCCGAAATCCTTTAATTATCTCTTCTGTCTACAGAGATCAGCATGGGGTTACCTACCCACGAATAGGACCTGGCCTAAGACACAGCATGAGGTAGTTTCAATGCTTTTGTGTTGGGTCTTATTGCCAGGGGAGACTCTAGACAGACCTAGGGCAGAGTGTGCAGGTTGAGCCCCATCCTCTGGACTGTTAGTTTGAATTTGCTGTGCCAAAGCTCTGCTTGGACCATCCAAAGTCCCTCTGGAATAAGCGCTGACTGCCCACAGAGACTAGCCAGCTGAACCGTGGAATGCATCCTGTAGGTGTCCGGGAAGGAGCAGGGACTTCCAGTCTTAGATCAGCCTCTGGAGTAGGGCAGAGTATCTCAAGATACGATAAGATCAGGAAGATACAGCACTGAGAGTCCTAAGGGAGGACCTCCCTTGGAGGAAGCTTGGTCGGAGGACTAGAAATTGGGATGCCCAAATAACAAAGGACTTTTTGAGAGAGCTCCCAGTTTGCAGGGCTCATCTTTGATCTCTAGGAACAGCCCCCCAAAATGAAGAAGAGGAAAAACAGTGAACCCTTCATGAGTTCTTGGCTGGGATGCCCTGGAACACAAGACAGATCAACAGGAGAAAAATCAACAAGTTAAATACTGAATAGTGTGGATCCCTTCTATATCCATGGGAATTACACAGAGAGCTGAGCGTCTCTAGAGTAGATCCAAGAGGGAGTTGAAACTTTGGGCTGAAGTATCATCATTTTCTGAATCACAGAAAGAACGGTGTGGGAAAAACTGTTATGGGGGAGAGGAATGCCTAGGAAAAGCACAGGAAATGAACAAAATGGGTCATGTTAACTTGGCACCTTCTCCACAGAAACATCTCGAGGGATTCAGTCATCCTTCTCTTCCTGGAGCAGGAATGGAGATCTCCTTTATAGATGTGAATTCTCTTGCAAAAGGGTAACTTTTCCAGCACATTTAGAGGTGGTGTATTTTGGTCTCCAACAACGGCTTCTGTTGGGACTCAGGAATCAGTATTCCTAAATAAGGTGCTTCGGCAAATTGACTACTCAGAAGGCCTCAGAAGCAGCCTCAGCAGCAAGCCTCTGTGACCATTTTCTGTCCTCCTACCTCCCACCTCTTTTCTTCCTCTGCAGCTTTCAAAGAAACCAGAATCCTCCTCCCAAAGTGGGTTATAGAAATCAGAACTCTCCCACAAAGCCAACCATAAAACCTGAAAGTATTACTCTAACCTTCTCCTGCCTTTCTGGACAAGAGCTGGCTGTAAAGAAATTCTCTGTGCTGCCATATCTGAAAGTTGATCATAAGATCTTCATTCCAGAAGGGCCCTGCTCTATAGCTGGGAGGAAGGATTGCCACACAGAGAGGCCAAGAAGAATCTGAGCAGACAGGCCTTGCTGGGTTTTCTCACTCAGCCTATTAGCATTAGAAATTCCCTTTTCATCATATTTCCCTGGAACTGTCCATCCCTCATCAGATCTAAGCATACCAATGGGCAGCTTTCCTTGGGCCTTTTGAGTCTTCATTCTCAAGGTTTCCATGTCACATAAAGCTTTGATGAAATCATTTTTTTTTTTTTAGACAGGTCTCTTTCTGTCATTCAGGCTGGAGTGCAGTGGGGTGATCATACCTTATGAACTGCTATCTCAAGCTCCTGAACTCAAGCAATCCTCCTGCCTTAGCGTCCCAAGCAGCTGTAACCACAGGCATGCACCAGCATGCCTGGGTAATTTTTTCTTTTTCTTTTTTTTTCTTTCTTTTTTTTTTTTTTTTGAGACGGAGTTTCACTCTTATTACCCAGGCTGGAGTGCAATGGCACGATCTCGGCTCACCGCAACCTCCGCCTCCCGGGTTCAGGCAATTCTCCTGCCTCAGCCTCCTGAGTAGCTGGGATTACAGGCATGCACCACCACACCCAGCTAATTTTTTGTATTTTTAGTAGAGACGGGGTTTCACCATGTTGACCAGGATGGTCTCGATCTCTTGACTTCGTGATCCACCCGTCTCGGCCTCCCAAAGTGCTGGGATTACAGGCGTGAGCCACCGCGCCCGGCTATTTTAATTTTTTTTTCATAGAGACAGGGGTCTTGCTATGTTTGCCCAGGCTGGCCTCAAACTCCTGGGCTCAAGTGATCCTCTTGCCTCAGCCTCCCAAAGTGCTGAGATTATAGATGTGAGCCACTACACCAAGCTTATTATGCTTTTCTCTTGTTGGCCTGTCTTTTGTTAGAGAAGTATTGGCTGTGGCCCTGCTGAAGGGGAGGAAAGGTATTGTATGTTTCTGCCCCTATGCAGCCCTGGTTGACATTCTTCCTGCTCTACACCGACTCACTCTCACAGTCCTGGGGATGGATGAGGTGTGAGGGCGGGTGCCTGCCTGACATTCACTACCCACAGTAGACACTGTGGGAAGGAGCCACATCTGCAGGGGGTGCCATGGCCAGGACTCGGGGCTGTGGTCAGGACTGGGCATGCCAAGGAGAGGAACTGACCATGAATGTGGCACTTGCCTGTCTTTCATGGGATCATAGAGGAAAGGTGGACAGATACTTCTTGGTCATGTTTTCAAAAGCTTGGAGAGCAAAACCACAAGACAGATAGATCTGAAACAAGCATGCTTTATTCAATTTGGGAAATATGTACTGAGCCTCCACTAGGAGGCAGACACAAGGATGGACAGAGGACAGAGACTCACAGATGGCCGTGAGCTCTGGCATTTTATCCCCAGCTGCCAGCCTGGGTGAGGGCACCCCCACCACGGGCAGTGTCTCCTGCAAAATCTCAGCACCCCCAGGCCCATACACTCAGGCATTTTGCCCGTGGGACATAAAATCTTGTTCATCCACCGGTACTGTTCATTCACTTTTTTTTCAAGAACCGTCCATGGAACTTCCTCCATGTGCCAAGCATTTTGCTGGGTCTTGGAGACTCAGCCCTGAACATAACAGAAGAACTTCAGCTCAAGGAGCTTGCAGTGAACTAACTGTGCACTGTTGTCACAGCCTGAGGCTCTCACCTTGAACCTGGAGCACCTTTCCCTTATGGTCATTAACCTACCAATGGTGCCATGCCACCATCATCTTTGAGGGAGTCACTAACACTACAGCTTCTTGCTCTGGGGTGGGCAGCCTTAATCTTTCTGTGAACCTACTTCTGTACCTCCTGGAGCCTGCCAGAGCTGAGCTTTGTACGTGGGATGGGGTGCATTGTCCAGTCAGCCACCTGTGTGCAGCATAGGCCCACTGAGGTAAGCCTAGTGTTGCTGAGCCTACCATGGGTTGTTTGTGCTTCTCATCTGTCACAAGGGCCAGCCAGGCCCTTTTTAAAATTTCATCCAGCTTGACTGCTGCTGGGACAGCCTTTTCTTCTCCCTCCCTGAGCTGAAAAGGCCTGGGGTTGGGGGTAACACACCTGGCCTCTGGCTGTAGGGATCTGGGTCTCTTTCACCATGGACAGCCTTTTCCCTGCTGGCCTGATGGTTTGCATGTCAGAGGAAGACAGCTAGCCAAGGAGCCAGAGAAGGATAGCAGAGAGGTAAGAGGGAAGCACTTAGTGTTGGGGCAGAGAGAATAGGGTTTTAGGAGGGAGTGCATGGAATGGTATCACTTTTTGTAAGCTGAGAAGAGTGTAGACCAAGGAAAGCCTTGTTTTTCTGGACTGGAAAGTCCTCAGATGCAGAACCAGTATGTGTTGGGGTACAGAGGATGAGTGGTTTGTGAACCACATTGCCTATCAAGCATCTGTCTGCAGAATCTGTGAGGACAAGCCCAGCCTCGTTTTCAAGTGAATACCTTTCATTGCCTAACCCCTGCATTTGTTATTCCTGAAACCTCTACATAAAATTCATTCTGCACTTCCCAGAACAATAAACAGTCAGGAACGGCTGTATAAATGTCCAGTAAGTGTAAATACTTCTATGATCAGCTCTGGGAAGTCTCAACCTGAAAAACAGCACCATCATTTGCTGGTGTACAGAATCCAGGCACCTCTTCTTTTTAAACTTGGCTTATGCTGACATAGTTTGCGTGTTGAAATGAACCATATTACCCCATCAGGGAACTGACCCAGTAATAATCTCAGCATGATGTTAAGGAGTTAGGGCCATAATCTGGAAAGATACAGTCCCAAAAGCCATAATCCTGAATGCTGAATTCCCAAAAGACCCAAATCCCTAAAGTTTAAATCCCTAAAATTTCAATCCTTAGAGATCAAAATCCCCAACATATAATTCTGGAAAAAAAATTGGAAATTCTTTACATTTATTTACATTTTAAAAGGGGACTTATGACAAGATGGTGCCGCCGGTGCAGGTCTCTCCACTCATCAAGGTGATTCAGGCTTCGCAGCCGCCGTCCAGTGCCTTGGCCCCCTCGTGTCCCTCCCCGCAGCTCCGAACCTGTGGGCTGCGACCCTCGACCCCCTCCCCTCCCATGATCCCCGCCTGGCGACCTCTGACCCGCACAGTTCCTGCGATCTCTACCCCGCGACCCTACCCCATCTCTTCCCGTGACCCCTGCCCCGTGAGCCTCGTCCCCCGCCGCCTCTGACCGTCCTCTCCCACAGCTCGGCCGCTACTCCTTCTTGTTCCTCGGCATGGCCTACGGAGCCACGCGCTACAGTTACCTAAAACCTCGGGCAGAAGAGGAGAGGAGGATAGCGGCAGAGGAGGAGAAGAAGCAGGATGAACTGAAACGGATTGCCAAAGAATTGGCAGAAGCCCAAGAGGACACCGTATTTAAATGAGTGACCCTCCCAACCTCTCTTTGGAGCAGCAGCAGATGAATAAAGCTTCCTGTGTTGTACTATTAAAAAAAAAAGGGGGGGGGGCGACTTATTAGAGAAACATAAAAAAACCCCACAACAGACCACTTCATAGGCCACTAAATGCAATAAAATAAGCAATAACAACATACATCATTTTTTTTTTTTTGAGACGGAGTTTCGTTCGTTACCCAGGCTGGAGTGCAATGGCGCGATCTCGGCTCACCGCAACCTCCGCCTCCTGGGTTCGGGCAATTCTCCTGCCTCAGCCTTCTGAGTAGCTGGGATTACAGGCACGCGCCACCGTGCCCAGCTAATTTTTTGTATTTTTACTAGAGACGGGGTTTCACCATGTTGACCAGGATGGTCTCGATCTCTCGACCTCGTGATCCACCCGCCTTGGCCTCCCAAAGTGCTGGGATTACAGGAGTGAGCCACCGCGCCCGGCCCTTACTCTATTTCTTTATGTGTTCAACACCATTTTGGGAGCATAAGCCAATCTGTTAAAAGATGCAACATGGGAGGCACTATGGCTAAAATTCTGCCTGAGTATGCGGCTGGAAGGGGGGTTGAGACGTGCAGTGGGCCCCAGTTGACAGAGGCATGCATCTCACTGTCAGAGAGCTTGGAGCAGCGTCAGCCGCCTGCATCATATGGACTGTGTTGGTGCCTGGAGAAGGAAGGCTGGGACCCTGGCTTGGGCCTTTGCCTTCGGTGCTGGTGATTCCTAAGAACGCAATGGCCTCACAGGATGCTGTGTGCCTCCTGCACAGAACTTGCATTTTAGCGGCCTAGTAACTCACTGGCCTCCCTCAGAAAACCTCCTTGAAGGAGGGATTGTGTCTTTCTTATTGACCTAGCCCAGTGTGTGCCACCAAAAAAGGGGCCTTAAGTAGTCTATATCTCTATTCTTTCCTTTTCCTCCTCTTCAAATCCTGACTTACCAGTGTATGGTCACTTCCCTGCTAGGACGGCAGGGCTAGCTCACTGCTGCCCCTCAGCACCTAGAGAGGGCCTTCGAATCACGAATTTGTTACACGAAAGAAGGAATGAACGGATGGATGTGTGACCATGAACCTTTTAGAACCAGCTTGCTATTTCCTAGCTTGGTGGGGGGGACACAAGAACCATTTATGATTCCTACTACCCCGATGTTAACCTGACTCCACTAGCCCTCACCAATAAATACCCTCATTCCCCGGCCCCTTCTCACCCTGACCACCTGTTTCCTACCTGAAGTGGGAGTGGGGTGTTCAGCCCCGTATTAGTCAAGGTTCTCCAGGGAAACAGGACCAGTGGGTTGTGTAGACAAAGAGATACATTTATTTTAAGGTTTGGCATGTGAAATTGTCAAGGCTGCACGTCTGAATAGACAAAGATACATTTATTTTAAGGTTTGACTTGTGAAATTGTCAAGGCTGCAAGTCTGAAATCTGTAGGGCAGGCCAGCAGCATGCAGCTCCCAGGAAGGGTGGATGTTGCGCTAAGTGGAAGGTGATCTGAAAAAGCAGAATTCTCTCTTCTCTCTTTCTCAGGGAAGTTCAATCTTTTTCCCACTCACTGACTAGATGAGATCCTCTCACATTATGGAGGGTCATCTGCTTTACTCAAAGTTTACTGAATTCAATGTTCATCTCATCCAAAATATACCTTCACAGCAACATTCTGATTGATGTTGGACCAAGTAGGTATTGTGGCCTCACCAAGTTGGCACATAAATTTACCAGCTTTACCAACACATCCACCATGGTGAGCCTCCAGCTAGTCCTGCCTGTAAAGTGCACCCTACTTTTCACTACACTTAATTCCAATGTGGGAAGAGCCAAGTGAGCCCCTCATTGTCCTCATTTTTACAAATTTCTTATAGAAACTCCATGAAAATATGACTCTGACTTTCTCTGGGGAACACAAACCACCTTTCCCTCAAAGTCCAACGACTGTTTTGTGCATGTTTTACATTAAATGTTTTCAGGAACACAAAGACGCCCTCACATGGTTTATATTAGCTTCTCAAAGGTATCGGTGGAAGTTATTTTGAACAGAGATATCGGGTATTCCATTTCCCTGGGCCCAGCTGGCTTCGCCTACCCTCTCATTTCCTGCCGGTCTTCCAGCAGGTCGGGAAACAGGCCGTCCTGGGATGCTCCCGAGGCACATTCACATCAGATAAGCAGAAGGACTGCAAAGCCCAGAGGGAGAACAAGCAGGCGTATTCACTCCTTTTCTTCCAGCAGGTCGGGAAACAGGCCGTCCTGGGATGCTCCCAAGGCACGTTCACATCAGATAAGCAGAAGGACTGCAAAGCCCAGAGTGAGAACAAGCAGGCGTATTCACTCCTTTATCTCCTCCAATCCACGTGGTCACTGCAGAAAGCTTTCCATTGCTGGTGGCGGGTTTGCCGGACTCAGAAGCTCATAACATATGTAAAGGAAAGATCAAATGAAACAAATGCAAAAAGTGCCTCGTGGCTTAATGGTTTGCAAAAGTCCCTCCTTACTTTCTTAATCATGGGCCGTGGTACTTTTCCTTCTTACAACTGTCCTACAACCCACTCTTTGCTCCAGGGTGTGTGACAGTTGCCTGAGCCTGTTTCCCACCCAGGGCCCCCCTCTCTGTTTTAAGAGCCCACATTTCCTCCCTCATGACCATTTTGAGTGTTGCCCCAGCTGGCCTCATAACCGTGGGCGCCATGTATGGAAAGCCCATATGGAGAGTCAGCCTCCAAATTTTGTTTTCATCCTTGCAACAAGCTTGGCCACAGATATTTCCTCCCCTCTTATAGATAAGTAAACTGATTCTGAAAGCTTAGGTACCTCGGCCACAGCTACCCAAGCAGACAGGGCCAAGGCAAGATCAGGACTCAGGTTGGCCGATCCCAAAGCCCTGTGGTCCCCGGCATGCTGAGGCAGAAGTGGAGAGTGTCCTTCCCGTTCCTCTTTCTCTCTCCTTCTTCTCTATAAGACACCTGATCTCAAGAGCTGAAACTCTCCAGCTCCTCCCCTTCTGCCCAACATTGCTTTATTTCAGATCAGATTAATAAAGTTATCCATGATGAGGTGTGAATAACTGAGGTTGATAATGTATTCCTTCTCCCTGGGGTAGTACGGGAGCTTGGCAAACTGTTTATCTCTGCCTGAGGCCCAAGGAGTGACACCTTCTCATCACCCCAAAACATTACAGTTCTGCATGAACCAGTGGGTTCGTATCTAGTAATGAAATTTGGTGTAAGGGCATGTGGCTAGGGGAGGTTTTGTTTAATTTCTATTTGTGGGAACACAAAAGAAACTTCCTTCCTCCTCTAGGAGGCATCACCCTGTACCATGTTTTGCTCAAAAGCTTGCCTGAGAGCCTCTCTTTGGAAGAGGTCAGGGACATATTCTCTGAATTTGAGGCAGGAATGCAGTCTCATTTATTTCTATGTGCCCACAGGGTCTGGCACATCAGAGAGGCCCAAGAAATCCTCGGTGAGCAACTCTCGAGTTAATGAATAGGCTCATTTGGTTGCTCATCCAAAACAAGGTGATTGAGTATCTCTGGTATGTTGGCCACTCTGCAATGTGCTGGGGACACAGGTGAAAAGATAGATATGATTTCTGCCCTGAAAAGATAGACACAAATCAGGGGAAGCAAGACAGTGTGAATGTGACATACGGCAGTGACCTACCCCTGCCTGAGGCTCACGGAAGGCTGTGGCAGGGCTCAGTAGATGCAGGGCAAGCAAGGAACTGTAAGAAAAGAGAACAGCACACACAAAGGGCTGGAGGTGGTGGACGCTGCATGGTTGAGATACTGCAGGTGTCCGGATATTGCAGATTCTACATTGTAACCAGAGAATGTTGCAAAATGGGAGAAGTAAGAGAGGATTCTAGAGTGTTGGGCCAGATCCCAAAAGGTCTTGTCTGCTAGTATTTTTCAAACTTGTCTTGACCGTAATTCACAGGTTAAAAACAATACATCTTACAATCAAACTCAGGGCACACACCTAGGCATGAATCCACAGTCACAAACAACACTTGCCCTCATCATGCGCAAACCACTCTAAAGTATTTCTATTCTATTCTGCTTTTTAAGTGCTGGTTATTGATTTTACAGCCTATGACTCTGCACACACCCTTGTACATCATGGAAGGGCATCTGGACTTTATCCCAAGGTGAAGAGGGAGCCATTGATGGATTTTAAACCGAGGAGTGATGTGGTCTAGCTTCATTGGTGATAGGACACTCCAGCCGCTGCAGAGGGTGGACTGTGGTGGGTGTGAGGAGGGGTGATGGTGGGATTCTGGGGGAATTTTTGGCTTTTCTGTTTTCTATAATGTAACACTTTTATAGTGAGTATGTATTTTTATAATCGAAGAGAATAAAGATTTAAAAAAGTGCTTTAAGAAAAAATAATCAGAGGGCAAGCCTTGGTTTTGTGCTCGGATAGTGCTTTCTGTCTCTTCCATCATTATACTGTCATCGGGCTTGCATTTCAAAGAGGAGAACTGATTTCTAATTCCAGTTTCTCACTGAGCACTCTTGAAGACTCTGGCCAGGTAAAACTAGAGTTTGGAGCACACGAGAAAGTTGGGACAAATGGCTCCCAGCAACATGAGTCATTACTTCCAGACTTTGAACTGCTTCCTCTAACTAGTCACTGATTTACACACACAATGCAGATGATTCAAGTGCCAACAGCCAATAACCTATAAGCCAAATGACATTAGGCTGGGGCTGAAAGAAGTCAGGCAGCAGGCAGGCAAATCTTTTGAAGAAAACTGAATCCAAGATCCACAACCCTGGAACTATGTGCCATTGGATCTCCAACAACTCTGAGGATCATGGGTTGGACAAAAGAAATTTTTATTAAAACATGTTTAATTGGCTATTCGTGTACTTTATGTCAGAATTTCCTGTTTTGTTGTTGACTTCTTTTTACAACTGTAAATCTCCACTTTCATTCTCCTACCCTCAGATAGCGATCATGAGGATCATTCACTCTCTTCCTATATTTTCATTGCTTCTAATTTCTAGCTAGGGTGTTTGTGTTCAGGGCAGTGCCATGCGCACACAACATGGGAGGCAGGAAAGTCAGTTAACAATGTGTTCAAGAAACAAAAGCCAATAAAGAAGCATTAATATGATTGATTTGCCTTTGAGTCAGTGAACAAATATCATCCCCTCCACGCTTTGCCTCACCTGTCTTTTCTAATGATTTCATCAGTTAGTAGAGACCTGTTTAATGAGAAACAAAATATGTTAACAGCCTAGTAATACAATTTTGTTACCTTTCAGATTTTTTTTTCATTTGTCAGCATACATTCTTGTTTTGTTTTTGAGATGGAGTCACCCTGTTGCTCAGGCTGGAATGCACTGTCCTGATCTTAGCTCACTGAAACCTCTGCCTCCTGAGTTCTGTGATTCTCCCACCTCAGCCTCCTGTGTAGCTGAGACTACAGGTATTCAACACCATGCCCAGTTAATTTTTGTATTTTTAGTAGTGACAGGGTTTCACAATATTGGCCAGACTGGTCTTGAACTGACCTCAAGTGATCTGCCCGCCTCAGCCTCCCAAAGTGCTGGGATTACAGGCATGAGCCACTGCACCCGGTCAGCACATATTCTTGTAATGCCCCAAAACCTAAAATTCAATTAAAAAAAAAAAAAAAAGAGGAGAGAGATCCAAGATGGCTGATCACTAGCAGCTCAGGCTCGTAGCTCCCAGTGAAAGCACAGAGAACGAGAGGACGCCACACTTTCAGGTGAATATTTGTTGCTCACGGACCAAGAGATTCCCAGCGGAGGAGGCCCATGGGTCGCTAGGGCGTCTCTTGTGGCTGGCACAGCAGTTTTGCTGGCACCTTAGTGCGGCAGTTCTTGGTGCAGAGTCCAGATATTCCCGGGCAGAAAAGCACCATCAATCTTAACACCGCTGTTTTGGCCGGCGCAGTGGATTGCTCAGATTTCGGCGCTGGGAATCGACAAGTTGGACGTCTGCTCAGAGACCTAGTTAGAAAGTTGGTAATTACAAAGATGACAGAGGGATAAATATATAATGAAGGGAAGAAACCAGCCTAAAAAGGCAGAGAATACTCAAAATCAGAATGCCTCTCCCTCTGCAGGGGATTGCAATTCCTCATCAGTAATGGAACAAGGCTTAATGGAGAACGAGTGTGTTCCAATAACAGAAGCAGGTTTCAAAAGGTGGGTGATAAGAAACTTCTGTGAATTCAAAGAACTTGTTCTAACCCAATGCAAACTAAGAACCTTGAAAAAAGGTTTGATGAAATGTTAACGAGAATGGACAATTTAGAGAGGAATATAAGTGAATTGATGGAGCTGAAAAACACAACACGAGAACTTCGTGAAGTATGCACAAGTTTAAATAGTCGAATTGATCAAGCAGAAGAAAGGATATCAGAAGTTGAGGACCAGCTCAGTGAAATGAAACGAGAAGACAAGATTGGAGAAAAAAGGATAAAAAGGAATGAGCAGTCTCCAGGAAATATGGGACTATGTGAAAAGACCTAATTTACGGTTGATAGGTGTACCTGAATGTGACGAAGAGAATGAATCCAAGTTGGAAAATACTCTTCAGGATATCATTCAGGAAAACTTTCCCAACCTAGCAAGGCAGGGTAATATTCAACTCCAGGTAATACAGAGAACACCACAAAGATATTCTTCAAGAAGACCAACCCCAAGGCACATAATCGCCAGATTTAGTAGGGTTGAAATGAAGGAGAAAATACTAAGGGCAGCCAGAGAGAAAGGTCAGGTTACCCATAAAGGGAAACCTATCAGACTTACAGCAGATCTCTCAGGAGAAACCCTACTAGCCAGAAAAGAGTGGGGACCAATATTTAACATCCTTAAAGAAAAGAACTTTCAACCCAGAATTTCATATCCAGCCAAACTAACCTTTATAAGTGAAGGAAAAATTAAATCTTTTGCCAACAAACAAGTACTTAGAGACTTCACCACCACCAGGCCAGCTTTACAAGAGCTTCTGAAAGAAGCACTATACATATAAAGGAACAACCAATATCAGCCTTTCCAAAAATATATCAAAAAGCAAAGAGCATTAACACAATGAAAAATTTACACCAACTAATGGGCAAAATAGCCAGCTAGCATCAAATGCCAGTATTAAACTTATATATATTCTAATTGGATAAAAAGCCAAAACCCATCGGTATGCTGCATCCAGACCCATCTCACATGCAACGATACACAAAGATTCAAAACAAAGAGGAGGAAGATTTACCAACCAACCAGAGAGTAAAAATGAACAAATAAACAAAAAGCAGGAGATGCAATTCTCGCCTCTGATAAAGTAGACTTTAAAGCAACAAAGGTCAAAAGAGGCAAAGAAGGACATTACATAATGGCAAAAGGATCAATGTAACAAGAAGAGCTAACGATTCTATAGATCAACGAGACAGAAAATTAACAAGGACATCCAGGACTTGAACTCAGACCCAGAACAAGTAAACTTAATAAACATTTATAGAACTCTCCACTTCAAATATACAAAACATACATTGCCACCTCACACCTATTCCAAAAGTGACTACATAATTGGAAGTAAATCACTCCTCAGTAATCGCATAGCATTTCGTAGGTTTAAATGAAATATTGGGGCCGGGCGCGGTGGCTCAAGCCTGTAATCCCAGCACTTTGGGAGGCCGAGGCGGGTGGATCACGAGGTCAAGAGATCGAGACCATCCTGGTCAACATGGTGAAACCCCGTCTCTACTAATACAAAAAACTAGCTGGGCACGGTGGCGCGTGCCTGTAATCCCGGCTACTCAGGAGGCTGAGGCAGGAGAATTGCCTGAACCCAGGAGGCGGAGATTGCGGTGAGCCGAGATCGCGCCATTGCGCTCCAGCCTGGGTATCAAGAGCGAAACTCCGTCTCAAAAAAAAAAAAAAAAAAATGAAATATTGGTTGGCTGCTTGTTTATTTTCTTCCCTTATTCCTTCCTGTCTACATCATTAAGTATAATTATTGGTATAAAAGAGGTTTTCAATACCCATTACTAAACTGCATTCTAGCCTGGGCAAGAAAGCAATACTCCCATTCTCTCTCTCTCTTTCTCTTCCTTTTTCTTCCTCTTCTTCATTCTTTCTTTCTTTCTTTCCTCCAAAAAAATAAAAATAAAAATAAACGAATCTGAAAAAAATTTTTTCTTTAGAACCTAAAGGTCAAGATTATTTAAATTGGCTTTTTGGGGCTTTTTATTGTCATACAGAATCAGGATAAAAAATAAATAAATAAATAAATAAATAAAGAGAGAGAGAGAGAAAAAAACAACAACTAGTTATTGATTTAGATTTTACTCATTAGTAGATTCTAGTGCAGAAGCTATAGAGCCGCAGTCCCCAACTTTTTTGGCACCAGGGACCAGTTTTGTGGAAGACAAAATTTTTCCACAGATGGGGGTTTGGGGAATGGTTTCAGGATGACTCAAGCACATTACAGTTATTGTGCACTTTATTTCCATTATTATTACATCACAACACATAATGAAATAATCATACAACTCATCATAATATAGAATCAGTGGGTGTCCTAAGCTTGTTTTTCTGCAACTAGATGGTCTCATCTTGGGGAGATGGGAGACAATGATATATCATCAGGCATTAGAGTCTCATAAGGAGCATGCAACCTAGATCCCTTGAACATGCAGTTCATGATAGGGTTTTCACTCCTCTGAGAATCTAATTCCTTCACTTATCTGACAGGAGGCAGTGCTCAGGTGGTAATGTGAGCAAGGAAGAGTGACTGTAAATACAGATGAAGCTTCACTGGCTTGACTGCCACTCACCTCCTGCTGTGCAGCGTGGCTCCCAACAGGTCTTGGACCCCTCTGTAGCCTGCGGGTTGAGGACTCCAGAAATAGAGGACCCAGATTGAAATTTAGAGGAAGATAGAATGAAAAAGAAAGAATTGTATTCTTTATCTAAATGATTTCATAGTTAGCTAAGATAAAGTCAGTAAAAGTTGAAAAGTTTACCAGCATTAATAAGAATGAAAAATATGCACAATATGCAATTACTATTAAATATAATTTGCCCATAGTTGCACACTGAATTCCTTATCATGGTAGTTAAGTATCAGAGCTTCTGGTTTTCTCACTCTTCATTCATGTATTTACCAACCATGTGCTGAGGTACTAGGACAAGCACTGGAATTACAAGATGAAGATGATACAGTCCACCACTCAACAACTGTATGCTATAATCTGAAAAACAAACAGGCAATTCCCATAGAGAGTCATAGATACAATGACAGGCATTTATCAGAAGACACAGAAGGGATACTAGCCCAGGTTTGTGTCAACATTGTAGGCTTTTTGGTGGAGGTGATTCATAGGTTGATAACTGAAGGATAAAGAAAACATACGTAGGATAGAGGGAAGAAGTAAATGCAAAGAGCTGGAGATGAGGACGATCACTGTGGAGCTCCATGTAGTCTAGTGTGGCTGGATGCTAGAACAAAGGGGCAGAGTATGGTGAGTGGTTAACAAGGCATAAGTATACTCTTTCTTATGATTATGTTTTCACATTTTTCACTAAAGGGATATCAGAAAAAATATTTAATGCAGTTTTTATTAACCAAGCAATGGAGAGGAATACAGTACACTACTTACATTTTATTTCAGAAATCAATGATTTGAATTTAATTCATAAATTTTGGCAACATACCTTCATCTACTTCTGTAGTTTCATTTTCTTGCAACACATGTTGCATCTGAAATAAATCAAATATTACTTATAATGTTTCAGTCAAACAAAAGACATTACCATGTAAACCTGTTGTAAGTCAAGGAGCAACTGTACTGTAGATTGATCATTCCTAATCTAAAAATCTGAAATTCAAAATGCTCCAAAATCTGAAACTTTTTGAGCATAGACACGACACCACAACTGCAACATTCCACACCTTACCTCATGACAGGCTGCAGTGAAAACAGTGAAAACTGCTACCTGCAAAAAATTACTGTAAAACATTGTAGAGAATTACCTTCCAGCTATGTGTATAAGATGTATAAGAAACATAAGTGAATTTCATGTTTAGGTTCAGGTACCATCCCCAAGATATTTCATTAGGTATATGCAAATATTCCAAAGTCTGAAAAAAATCTGCTTCTGGTCCCAAGCATTTTGGACAAGGGATATTCAGCCTGTCCTACTGGAAAAATAAAATTCCTTTTCAGTATGATAGAAATTAAGAGATTGGCTTACCAAAGTTGAACTTTGCATGATTTTCTGAAGCTGCTCAATTTGGTCGTCTTGCTTTTTAATTATATTTCTTATCGTGGAATTTTCTATGTGAAGCCTAAAATGTGCATTTAAAAATAATTACTCTCATATACAAATGTTTTAAAATCATGTAAATTCTAAACAAACTTCTGAAGGTATAGTTACACAAATTCTTAGAGATTTTAAAAAGATGTTTGGGCAACTGTGTCATTTTTCTACCTAGGAATAATGTAGAAAAATGCTGTGAGTCAATATAGTTTACAAATCAAACTTTTCCTTGGCTTCACAAAGGCATACTTATTATCATAACTGATAACAATTCTCATACTACAGTGCTCTTTTGCTTTATAAATACTCAAGTTATTTAGTGCTCAAACCGTACTTTTGTACATAGCCTTCTATATTCTCAGCACATCTTAAAGTCGCTGTAAGTTGATCCTGCATTTCCTGAAACTAAAACAAAGAATTAAAAACAAACCATTTACATTTGGAAATGACCTAAATGTCCATCAGTAGATGAATAAATCAACAAAATATAATATATATAAAATATTGTTTTAGACTATCACAGTCTTTTTTATTTAAAAAAGGTCATAATCCAGGAAAAATCATCCCATTACCTGTTTTTTTGTAACTAATTTTACTGGAACACTGCTATACCCCTTCAATCCACATATTGTTTATGGCTACTTTCAGGCTATAACTGCAGGTTGAGTTATTTAAGAGGGATCTTATGGCTCACAAAGCCTTAAATAATACTATCTGGCCCTGTACAGAAAAGTTGACTGATCCATTCTCTAGGACTAAAACACAATATTCTTCCTGCTTTTGAATGATATTTTATTAGATAAATACTCAAATTTACAAACTGGTAAAATGTGGAAAGATAAAGGATTACCTTATGGTAAGCATTTATATTTTTGAATTCCAAACACTACCACATCAACTATAATTTTAGTTTTTTGTATGTATGCATTTAGTTTTATTGTAGCAAAGCAACTTGCACATTTTTAATATTTAAAACTAAGCATCATCTTTCCTTTGAAGGAAAAGTTCAAGAAATTTTAAAAATAAGCAGGAACAAAATTAAAACAAAGTCCATTCCAAGTAAGATCTTACAAGATCATACTGACTCTCCCATTGAGTAGCAGGACTCAAGGCATCATTAAAAGAGAAGTCATTAAAAAGCATCATCCTAAACTGCAAGGTGTCCATTAAACATGCTAAAGGAGAAGCCCTGTTGTCTAAATGCCCACTTAACCCACCCACACATCTCAAACCCACCCTTTGCTGATCTTCTATAATCCCCTTTTTAGTTTTTTTTAATAAACAAGAGAAAATAGATACATGTTGGCAAATGCTAACTGTCCATGTTCATGTAGAAACAGAGTGTACTCTCTGAGCCCAATACAGAGTAAGGATTTTCACCAAAATAAAAATTTATTCAGTAGAATGGCCTTTCTGTACAAAATTAACCTGAAATCTATGAAATAAGTATACACAGGTTCTTTATTCATTCAGAAAAGTAGAGATTAAAAATAAGATAATTTTCTGAAACATTCCATTAGACATTATCCTCTGAATTAATCTGGCTTTTCTCATCATGGCAATAGAGAAACCACTAAAAACAGACTAACAGGAAAAAAAAAAACCTCTCTGAACTTATGTGAGAAAGGATGCATGATTCTCAACTTTCCTAAGGTTAAATATTTAAGGAAAAAATATTTGTATAAAAATGGCAGAATGAAAGCCAGAGATTAACAAATAGGTGTATTATAAAGATAATAAAATTTTTATAAAATTACTTAGAATGAAAATACAAAAGAAAGGCATCCACTATAAAATTTTAATAAAATTACTTAGAATGAAAATACAAAAGAAAGCCAGCCACTAAAATTAGTACCCCAAAAACTTTATATTAGTTAACCACCTACAGATTAACTGTTGTTGGCATGTGAAGTTTCATACATACTTGACTTCTCATCTGGCCTGCTTTCTTCTTTGAATCCTCCAGCTTACTTTCTAAATGGACGGAGTGATGCAATGACGCATCCACCAAAGTTTTTGATGTTGATGCTTTGTGTAGGGCATCATCCCGTTTTTGTTGAAGTTGTCTCACAAGTACCTGATAAGATGTTATTTTTGTTACTGGTTTTACAAATCACCTTATTATTGAACCGTTAATAATATTTAACTCTAAAGTATACACTTTGAAAAATATCACCACACAGACAGATTCACCTTCTTTTCCTCATATGTACACATTCCTGTTTATTACTGAATCCCATTAAGGATACAGAAGGTGTTATCTTCCTATCAAACTAGTATTGTTACTCACGCAACATATTCAGCTCACTAGTCATTCCTCCCCTGTTGAATTTGTAGTGCTTAAAAACCTTCTGAAGTCTCAAAAAGAAATGAGTATGTGGGTGGGACTGATGGTAGTAAATTACACATTGTGGAATGATTTCCCTCTTTTTTTTTTTTTTATTAGAAACTCAAATCAACCTCAGAGTTCCTCACATTAAATCATCTGCTTAAATCCTTCCAATAGATTTCTATCACAGAACAAAAGTAAAATTCCAATGGTTTTAGATGATCTAAGTAACCTGCCCTCCACCTCCCGACCTGACCTCAGCTGCTGTGTCTGACTACTCCATTCCTACTCTACATGAATCCTGCCACTCCTCATTAGTCTGAAATCCTCCTTAGTCTGAAAATTGGGGCATAGCATCAGAGATAGCTATGCCTCTATTTGTCCTAGACAAAGTTATATCCAAATGATAGTAATTAAGCCTTGATGTAAAAATTATAAGCAAATTTTTCATAAAAACAACAAAGTGAATTATAAATGCCAGTAGGAAGATTAAATCAAATACAGTTTGGCTAAAATTTACCACATTTTCCTCATACTATAAGTAAAGTTAGATGCCTTTAAAGGGTGGAATGATCATATCTATATATAATTTGAGATTGAAATAGTTTCAGATTTAAGACGAACAGTTTCAGATTTAAGTCAAATTGACATGAAGAAAAACAAAACTGTACTGACTAAGATATATTTAAAGCTACTGAAGAAAAATAATTATGACACAGGGAGTACACTTCGGTTCATCTGGAAAATCTGATATTAACTGTCAAAGTACCCCACTTAATTGAATAAATTTCAAAATACCATTTTAGGTATATGCATTTCCACATATCTGATTTATCATGGTCTTAAAATGTGGCAACACAAATACATTAAAATTATTATTTCAGCAGTATAAGACTACATTAATATTAGTCTATAATAACAAAATTTCATAAGTGACACATTGACTTTAATCAGAGGAAAGCATCTCTCAGTTCTAACTGATTTGCTGGAAACAAGGAATGTTTCTAAGCTGATATAGCAGATATATTTATCATATATATCCTTTTTTATATTCAACTAGATTCAACATTTAGCTGTAACCAAATATTACTTTAAATTTTACTTATATTTTTCTTGATACTCACTTCTCTTTCTGCTTTCTCTCTTTCATACTGACATTGTTTTTCTTTCAATTGATTAACTTCATTGATCAACCTCTGATTCTCTTCTTCTAGCAAAATACAGAGCTTTCTGCACTCAGCTTGAACATTTTGTACTCTAGCATCACATTTGGCTTGAATATTCATTAATGTTTTTTCTTGATTGTCAGCTTTGTTGTGAGCATCATTCAGTTCCTGTTGAAGCAACATACTTTGTCTATGTAGTTGACATAATCTTTCCTGCTTTTCTAAGCATTTTTCTACTTTATCTTGGCCATTTTTGTACATTTTTTCAATGTCCTTCATTTGACACTGTGTTTGATTTAGGTCTCTTTGCATGCATTCAAAAACCAAAGTCTTGGCTTTCAGAGCCTCTCTTGTGTAACAGAGCTCAGTTTCGAGGCCACTGGACTTACTCTCAGCTTTATAAAGTTGCTGAGAAAGAATCAGAACATGAGAATTCAAATTTTCCTGTAAATGACAACATTTATCTACTGTGCCCTGGAAAGCAAGCTCTTGGTCTCTTTCTGATGACTGACTTTGATCATGATCACGTACAACAGCATTCAGTCTACAACGGTATGATTCAATTTCTCTTTCCAGTCTTTGGTTGCTTTCCTTTTCCTTCTCCAGTTTGGAATGGAGCACTGTGTTCTCATCTGTCAGAGCAGTAAGCCGTCCACTAGAACGGGCTATCATTTTTGTTAATGTTTCCCCAATCCATTTTAGAGTCTTTTGAAGGTCTTCATTCCTCCCTTTTATAATTTCAATGTCTTTTAAATATTTCTTTTCCAGGTTTTGATTTTTAATTGTGTCTCTTTCCATCCTAAGCCTGGCAATTGCATCTTGCATCAAGTGGTTTTCATGCAACAGGTCTTCTTCTTTTCCATGACTATCAGAAATCTAAGCAAAACAAAGAAAACTTTTAACTAGTATTAGGATAACATATTATGATTGCTTCTGAAATTAAATAATAACCTGTACATTTATACAATGAGAGGTTTGCCATAACTGGATATCTAACTGGAAAAAAAAGTTGAGTCAAAACCTCAAACCTCATAGAGGTTTGAATTCCCCAAAGTTTAAAAATTTGAAGACAGTGAGTCTATGAAGGCAAAAAAGAAACCACTAAATAATTTTTTTAAATCTCAGAATTTAAAAAAAGGCTTTTACTGAATTACAACAAACCCCAAGGCATAAAGGAGTAATAACTGCGACTATTTTATAAAACTGGGTTAGCACTCTAACACCTAATCTATGCTTCTCCCTAGAGTAAGAGTTGTTAGCTTGGCAGATATTTGGACAGATGAATGAAATTTTCCAAATTCTTTAAGTTCCTTTTTCCTAAAATACTGTATAGATATTCTACTTTTCTAATATTGTCATGGTCAGTTTTAAGAATGACATTTACTGATAAATGATATATCTAGGCACTGTACTAAGTACTTCTACATGCACAAATCAATGAACTCATTTACTTATAATTCTATAGTGAAAGTTTAAAAATATAAGCAAGCTGCAGGATTTTCCCCAGGTTTTCTGACTCTACTTCTAGTGCTCTTCCACCAAATCAGTTACTTCTGTTAGGTAGATATACACATACAAAAATAGTCTTTAATTTCCAAACACCAAAAGTCAAGAAAATTAAATTTATTGAGCTCCTCTTAGAAAATACGAGATTATTTACTATTATGATAACTTTTATTTCCTTTCCATAACATTTGAAACAGTAATTAACATGAAATAGGGAAAAATATGCTGAACTATGTCACTAGGAACAACATTCTTACAATACCATTACGTATATATTATTGAATATCATTGTTTTCAAAAGGTCTTTGAACTAAAACAAAATATTGATGTCAAGATTTATTATAAATAATTGTAGCTATAAGTGCCATGATTCATTTTTTAAGATAAAATAAAATTTTTGGTTTGTTTTATGCCTAAATAATATATACTAAATTAAAGAGATATTATAACTAATATTAATAAAAGTAGAAACATGAAGTTTCACCAAACATTAATTTACCTGATTTGAATCATTTCTCACAGTCTCCAATTCCACCTCCAGTGATTTGATAGCCAGTTTAAGTTGTTTTATCTCTTTGGCGTCTATCACATATTGCTCTTCTATTATTATCTTTTCCCTAACTTTTTCGTGCAACTCTTCAGAATTTCTTCCTTTCTCTTTTTCTTGTTGTGTGGCATACCTGTAAATATACTTAACTTAGAATTTATTTTATCAGTGAAGATTAAGCTCTCTGATTTTTTATCTTGCCCAATTCCTACCTAAGGGGTCCAGGGAGTCACGTTCTACAAACCATGGATTCTTATCGGATTGGTTTTATTTGACCCTGTACATTGTGACTTGCTTTTCAATCTGACTCTGGCATAACATTATGAGAAAAGGAAGAAAATATTTAATCAAAATATACTTCTTTGTCATGCCTTGAAATTGCCCTGCAAAGTCTCTTGTGGGAAAAAGTCACATTCTATACCTTCCTTTCTTTGCAGATTCAGGAGATAATCAACAAAGAGCCAGGCACCCTTTTGGGTCCCATGAGAAACATTTTATGATCTGCTTTCTCTCTCTCTGAAATCTGCTGAGAGATTCCTCTGCAAAATAAAACTTCATCCCCACAATCATTTATCTCAACCTGAACATTCTTTTCCATTAATCCCAGGTCTTCAAATAAACTCAACCAATTGTCAACCAGAAAATGTTTAAATTTACCTATAGCCTGGAAGTCCCTGCTTTGAGTTGTCCCACCTTTCTGAACCAAACCAATGTATAAAATGTATAAAACCAAGCTGTGCCCCGACCACATTGGGCACATGTTCTTGGGACCTCCTCACGGGCCATGGTCACTCATATTTGGCTCAGAATAAATCTCTTCAAATATTTTACAGAGTTTGACTCTTTTTGTTGATATCAGAAAATAAAACATTCATATGTTGGTTTATTATCCTCACAAAGTTTCTATGTTCTTAAATATTATTTTTCTTTCTAGTTCTCATGTTTTTAATTTCTCACCTCGATCTCATCCAAAGGACATGTATAAATTGAAGAGTATTGATAAAAGAACATCCTGCTAATCTGTAAATTTCTGTTACTAGTAACTCTAGTAAATACTATTAAAAGGGATGTTGAAAATTATTCAGTAAAGTTGCAAGATAAAAATTATCTTTTTTCACACAGTAATTACTCCTCAATTAGAATGGATCATTTACAGTTAACTAATTAAAATGAAGTTACTTTTTATAAATAAGTCAATACATTCACTAGAAATAAATTTTCATCTTCATGAAACATTGCAGGTATCCCTTAGCATAATTTACATTGTACGATAGCACTTTCAGATGTCTTTATGAAATATGTATCAGCAGATTGCTGTAATCCAAGACTAGATTAAGAATCTAATATGTTACCCTACACTTTATAAGATTGCTTTTTGGGTAACATTTTCAACCTATCCTGTTGATTAGTATATATTTTATAAACAATTTTAAAATCTGTTTTAAAACAACACAAGATCTAATATTTAAACAATAAAGAATAATCTGTGTCTTCAGCATAGAACTTTGAATTAATTTTATCTATGTAGCAGAGAGAGATGATGAATAAGCTAATCAGTAATCACTTTCCATTTTACTTTTTATTCCCCGCATATTAAGAATAAAATGATAATTTTTGTTTGTTTATTTTTTGAGAGGGAGTCTGCAATGGCATGATCTCAGCTCACTGCAACCTCCACCTCCTGGATTCATGTGATTTTACTGCATCAGTCTCCCAAGTAGCTCGGATTACAGGCAAACACCACCACACAAAGCTAATTTTTTGTATTTTTAGTAGAGATGGGGTTTCACTATGTTGGCCAGACTGATCTCAAACTCCTGACCTTGTGATAAACCTGCCTCAGCCTCCCAAAGTGTTGGGATTAAAGGCATGAACCACCACACCTGGCCGATAATTTTTTAAATAATTGTTCTGGGAAGAGAAAAATATCTATTTCATGCTCTGTTGATTCAATTATAAATTAATATAAACATTCTTAAGAACAATTTAGAAACTTTGATCAAAGATCTTTTTTAAAAAGTTTCTATGCTTTAACCAGAATAATTTACTCAAAGTAAATAATTAGAAATGTAGAAAACCATGTATATGTAAAAAATGTTCTTTGCAGCATTAATACAAAAACTTTTTAAAACCTAAAATTCAATTTGTCAATTAAATAATGACATTTCCATAGGGTAAAATTCTATACACTCATTAAAACTACGATTTAAAAGAATATGCATTTAGTTATTAGGGAAGTATTCACAATTAAGAACTTGTGATATTGGCCGGGCACGGTGGCTCAAGCCTGTAATCCCAGCACTTTGGGAGGCCGAGGCGGGTGGATCACGAGGTCAAGAGATCGAGACAATCCTGGTCAACATGGTGAAACCCCGTCTCTACTAAAAATACAAAAATTAGCTGGGCATGGTGGCGCGTGCCTGTAATCCCAGCTACTCAGGAGGCTGAGGCAGGAGAATTGCCTGAACTCAGGAGGCGGAGGTTGCGGTGAGCCGAGATCCCGCCGTTGCACTTCAGCCTGGGTAACAAGAGCGAAACTCCGTCTCAAAAAAAGAAAAAAAAAAAAAAGAACTTGTGATACTATATTGAAGAATTTCGCACTCCACATGATTAAGAAGCTTTCTTTCCTGTTAAATCCTAGAAAGAAAATCAGCGATTACAAAAATTCTCCTTATACATCCTTAGTAATAAATAAATAACTCAAACATTTCTTAAAAACTAGAATGTCATACCTCAAACTGCAGAGTGCTTTTTCCCATTCATGTTTTTCATGCTCTAACTGTGATATTATTTCTTTTTCTTCAGATAGTCTCTTTTGTAGTATACTACTCTTATTTTTCATTTTTTGAATTTTTCCTGTAAGTCGCTCACAGTGATTTTCTATTGATCTTTCACGTAAATAAATTGCATTTTTAATTTTTAATAGGTGAACACAATCTGTAAACAGGAAAAAACAAAGTAGAGATAAAATACATGAGTAGATTTTTTGATATAAAGGACTGTGCATTTTAACAAGCATTGATTCATACACTGAACAAATATGTACTTATTGAATGCCTACAAGGTGGAAGATATTATAGTAAGCTCTGCAGATAAGAGAACACCTCTGCTCTTGTTTTAGCTTAAAGTATAGTGAAGAACCAAGATAAAAGGTGACAATTATAAACTCAGATAGGTACTGTGAAAAAAAACATAGTTATATGATTGCATAAGATAATTTGATCTATACTTCACCCAGGGAAGATTTCCCTGAGGAAGAGATGGCTACACGGAGAAATGAAGGATGAGAAGGAAATAGGCAAAGAGGAAAGCAAAGCATTCTGGCCAGTTTGCAGCAGGTGATGAAGCTCTGCTGCAATCTGCTACTAGCCCTGATGGAGAACAGGTACTGATTTTTCTTCTTACCTAAAAAAATATAAAAACAAAACAGACAAAATACATTAAACAATGATTTTCAACACAGTGGACTTCAGGCAATGAAGATGGTAGGTGATCACTGAAAGGCAGAAAACAAATACAGCAGGCCTTATAAATGTCCCAGCTCTTTTAACAGAGTTTTGACAGAGGTTCCAGGCCATGACAACGGGAGAAAATCTGACACAGAGCTGGGGTGATGAAGCTGAGAGGCTAGTAAAACTAAAGCAGATAGAGATGACAGGACAGAACACTGGAGAGAAGAAAGCAGTACAGGAAACAAATCCTGAAGATGTGCAGAGATTCCCATTTGAGTATTCAGGAGAGTAATGAAAAGTCCTTGTGTGCTAGGAAACTTCCTCAGAACAATGGAAAATAAAAAAAACCACTTAAGATTATCAGAAATTATTTCTGGGGTTCACACCATGCCTGGAAGAGGGTCTATTCCCATGAGCCAGGCTAAAAAACCCTCATACTTCACAGGACAATGAATAATCAGAAAGGTCTTGCCTCAGGAGTGAGGAATTACCCTAAATCTAACAGCAAAAACGGAAAGATTATAAGTAAATCGCTGTACTCCAAATAAAACTCAAGAGAGTAAGTGAAGGCATGGAAGCTATTAAAAAAAAAAAAAAAAAACCGGGCCAGGCGTGGTGGCTCACGCCTGTAATCTCAGCACTTTGGGAGGCCGAGGTGGGGGGATCACGAGGTCAAGAGATCGAGACCATCCTGGTCAACATGGTGAAACCCCATCTCTACTGAAAATACAAAAAATTAGCTGGGCATGGTGGCGCGTGCCTGTAATCCCAGCTACTCAGAAGGCTGAGGCAGGAGAATTGCCTGAACCCAGGAGGCGGAGGTTGCGGTGAGCCGAGATCGCGCCATTGCACTCCAGCCTGGGTAACAAGAGCGAAACTCCGTCTCAAAAAAAAAAAAACAAAAACAAAAACAAAAAACCGAAACCATATTTGCAAAGATGCAAATTACATTTTCAGAGGTAAAAACTACAGTGGATGGAAAAAAGACAAATTAGGGATAACAAAGGAAAAGATTCCTAAATTTGACACAATAAACTGTGAGAAACTTTCAAGCAGCTAATATAGATAACTCCGCAAATAAAAAAGAGGGGACAGAAAAAAAAATTAAAGAAAAAATGGACAAACATGTTCCAACCTTAATATAAACCATAATCCCACAGATTCAGGAAAGAAGTGTCTGGGACAGAAAAAAATGAAAGTGTATCATTGTCATCTTTTATACCATCTACGATGTATAATATTACTTGAAGGTGGACTGTGATAAGTTAAAATTATATACTAAAAATCCTAAAGTAAACATTAAGATAGCAAAACAGTTATCTCTAATAAACCCAAAAATATATAAAATTGAATCATAAAATATAGCTGACTGATCTAAAAGAAAGGAGAAAAAGAAGGGGAACAAATAACAGCTGGGACTAATAGCAATCAAACAGCATGATGACAGAAAAACATGACTATATCAATAATCACATTATAAATGACACTTGTCTAAAAACCTCAACTCAAATGCAGACTGCCAGACTCAGTAAGAAAGCAAGACCCAACTACATGCTGCCTATAAGAAATGCACTTTAAATGTAAAGACACAAATTAGTTAGAAGGTAGGAAAAAGATACATGTTAACACTTGCCAGAGGCAGCTGAGTGGGAGTGGCTGTATTAATACCAAGTAGATTTTATAGCAAAAAAAAAAAAAAAAAAAATCCAGCAATAAATAACAAAAGGTCATGTCACAATAGTAAAAGGATCAGTTAATGAGGAAAACATAACAATCTTAAGTGTTTATACCCCTAAAAACAAGCCAGCTTCAAAATATATGAGGCCAAAGTGGATAGAACTACAAAAAGAAATAGACAATTTCTAAGTAACCTGAGGTTTCAATACCCTTTACTCAATAAGTGATAGAACAAGAAGGCAGAAAATCAGCAAGAATAAACAGACTTGAACAACACTATGCTTTTCAAGTACCAATGGAACACTTACCAAAATAGACTATATTTTAGGCCATACCATAATTCTCAATTAAAGGACTGAGTCAGAAGGATTGAAGTCATACAAAGTATATGCCCTGACCACAAATCAATCAGATTAAAGACCAATAAGAAAAATAACTCTGAGAAACACTCAAATATTTGAAACTAAGTAACACACATCTAAATAATCCTGGGTCAAAGAAGTAATGAAAAATAGAAATTAGAAAATATTCTGAACTGAATAAAAATGAAAATACAATGTGTCAGAATTTGTGGAATGCAGCTACAACCGTACTTGAATACAAATGTTAGCACTGCTGAATGTCTATATTAGAAGAGTCTCAAATCAATGACCCTGACTTCTACCTTAAGCAGCTAGGTAAAAGAAGAGTGAATTAAACCCAAAGCAAGCAGAGGAAAGGAAATAATAAACATCGGCTGTGGTCTGAATGTTTGTGTTCCCCAAAATTTATATCCTGAAAGCCAATCACAGAGGCGATGGTATTAGGAGGTGGGATTTTTATAGGTAGTTAGGTCATGAGAGCCAAGCCCTCATGAATGGGATTAGGGCTCCTATACAACAGACCCCAGAGCTCCTTCACGCCTTCTGCCAAGTGAAGACAGAGAAAAAGAATGCATCTGTGAACCAGGATGTGGTCCCTAACCATACACCAAATCCAATGCATCTTGATCTTGGACTTTGCAGACTCCACAACTGCGAGAAATCAACTTCCATTGTTTGACTCAATCTATGGTATTTTGTTATACTGTTGGCTTCAGAAGAAACAATAGAGAAAGTCAACAACACAAAACACTTTGAGGAGATCAATAAATGTGATAAAACTCCATTTAGCCTGGCTGCTCAGAAAAAAGAAATAAAACAAATGACTAATTTCAGAAATAATGAGACATTATTACAGATTCTATAGATAATAAAAATATAATATTATAATTTCTATGTAAATAAACATGACAACTTAGATAAAATTAATAAATTCCTTTAAAAATGAAAATTAGCAAATCTCAAACAAGAAGCAGTAGATAACCTGAATTTCCCATATCTATAAAAGAAAGTTAAGTTATAACTGAAAACCTTCCTAAAAGAAAACTTCGGACCTAGCTAACTATGCTGGTGAATTCTCAAAACATTTCTGGAATAATACAACTGTACAAAAACTACCCCCACCAAAAAAACAAACAAACAAACAAACAAAACAGAAGTATATCTTAACTCAGTTTGTAATGTTAGCTTTACTCTGAACCAAAACCAGAAAATAGTATTACCAACAAGCAAATTCCGTCATGAACATGAATGTAAAACTTCAACCAATTTGTGATGCAAATAAGACATCCTCCAATAGCTGAGTGAATAAACTGTGGTTAAACAGTCATACAGTGGAATATCACTTTATGTGAAAAAGAAATGAGCAATCAATCTATGACAATATGTGAAGGAACCTTAAATGCATATTACCTATTGACATAAGCTAATCTGGAAAGGCTACTTAATGTATGATTCCAACTGTATGAAACTCAGGAAAAGGCAAAACTATGGATAAAGTTAAAAGGTGCCAAAGGGTTAGGGATGGCAGGAAAGGATACATAGGCAGAGTGCAGAGGATTGTACCTTTGTCCAAACCCACATATGTACAGTACCAAGTATGAACCCCCAATGCAAATTATGGGCTTTGAGTAATTGTGATATGTCAATTTAGGCTCATCTATCATAGCAACTACCACTATGGTGAAGGATATTGGTAATGAGGGAGGCTACATATGTGCTGGGGTGGGGGTATACAAAAAATGTCTGAACTTCCCTCTCAATTTTGCTGGGAACATAAAAATGGTACCTAAAAAATAAAAACCTTTATAATAAATTTTAAATGAGACTTTAGTAAATTGAATCCAACAGTATAATAAAAAGATAATATATCATAAACAAATGAGGTTTATCCTAGAAATGCAGGGTTAGCTTAACCTCAAAACATCATAATTATTTACCATATAACAAAGTACCCCAAAACCTAAAATGCAATAAAAAAATAAATAAATAAATAAATAAATAAATAAATAAATAAAAAACAAAGTAAAAGACCCATAGGATCACTCCAACAGATAGAGGCATCTGATAAAATTCACTCCTGATGTTTTAAAGCAGAAAAACTCAAGAACATAAGAATCCAAGGGAACTTCCTCAGCATGATAAGCAACACCTATGATGGATCTACAGCTAACATGCAGCATAGTGAAAAATGGAATGCATTTCCCGTCAGATGAGGAACAACAAGGGAATGTCTGCTGTCACCACTTGTAGGTAGCATTGTTCTGAAGATTCTAGTTAATACTGTCAGAAAAGAAAAAGAAATAAGAGGCATCCACGCTTAAAAAAAAAAAAGAAAGAAAATAGTCTTTATACATAACCATGGCCATACAATAGGTATGGGTAAACCCCAACCTGTGGGCCAGCTTCTTGTCTTTTATTGGAACCCAGCTGTATTCATTAATTTATAGATGGTCTATGGCTGCTCTCATACCACAATGCCAGAGTTTATCAGCTGCAAAAGAGACCCCTTTGACACGTCTAAAATATTTACCATCCTTAGTAAAAGGGTAGTTTGAGAAAGAAAGGTTTGACAACCTTTTGTCTACGTAGAAAACCTGATCAAATCTACCAAGAACGTGCCAGAACTAATAAGTGAGTTTAACAAGATTGAAGGATACAAATTCAACATAGAAAAATCAACTGTATTTCTATATGCTAGCAATAAACCATCAAATTAAAAATTTTAAACATTTTTTAGTTTTATAAAAATGTATGTTTAGATTAGCGTTGCTCAACCTGTATAAAGTCAAATACATCTACACTAACTAAAATACAATTCACAACTTCATTAAAAATGAAATACACATAAATCTGATAAAATATGGGAAGACCTATAAAAACTAAAAAATATTACTGAGAAAATTTAATATTACCTCTATAAAAGCAGACACACACTTTATTGAGGAGTAGATTCACTATTGTTAAGATGTCAATTCTCCCCAAATTAATCTACAAATATGACACAATCCCAACCTAATTTCCAACAAGCAAGCAGTCTTTATTTTATTGATAAGCTGATTTTAAAGTTCATGTGAAAATGCAAAGGATCTAGCATTGTCAAAACAGAACAAAATTAGAGGAATCATTTCAGGAATTACTATAAATCAACATTAACCAAAACAGTATGCCACAGGTACAGGTTGAGTATCCCTTATTCAAAATGTTTTGGACTAGAAGTTTTTCAGATTTTGGATTTTGGAATATTTGCATAAGCATGGTGAGATATCTTGTGGATAGGACCCAAATCTAAACACAAAATACACTTATTTTTCATATGTACCTTATACACAAAGACTGAAGGTAATTTTAAACATGACTTTTGGAGAGAGGAGCCCAGGCCGCCCGCGCTCGCGCCTCGCCGGCCCCTCCCCCGGTCGCTGCAGCCGCCGCGCCGCCGCTGCAGGTAGGAGGCTCCCCTTCCGGCGGGCCGCAGCGGGGCGGGGTCGTGGGTGGGGAGGGCGGGGCGGGGTCGTGGGTGGGGAGGGCGGGGCGGGGTCGTGGGTGGGGAGTGCAGGCCGGGCGCGCGGGGGCCGCGGGCGGGGGACCGGCATGGCGGGCTTTCGGGCCGCGCCACTGCGACCCCTGCTCTGCAAGCCGGGTGCCGGGCGGCCGCCTCCGCGCGCCGCAATGGGACTCGGATAGTTAGCAGCCATGAGAAATATAGTGGAAAATGCAAAACAACGAAATTATAAAGCCTGCCAAATACTTATCAGAATTGGAAAAGAGCATCCTGCTGGCTTTAGTAGAAAAGTACAAATATGTGCTGCAATGTAAGAAAAGTGATGCGCGAACTATTGCCCTTAAGCAGCGTACCTGGCAGGCGCTGGCCCACGAATACAACTCTCAGCTGAGCGTGTCCCTGCGGGATTTCAAACAGCTGAAGAAGTGCTGGGAGAACATAAAAGCTCGGACCAAAATAATTACGGCCCATGAAAGGAGAGAGAAGGTGAAACGGAGCGTCAGCCGGATGCTGAGTACTCACGTCCTAGGGAAGGAGAAGATCGCCAGCATGCTTCAGGAGCAGCTCTACTTCCTGCAGAGCCCCCCGAGGAGGAGCCCGAATACCACCCCGACGCGGTGTCCCAAGAATCATTTGCTGTTTCAAATAGAGAACTGTGCGATGATGAGAAAGAGTTCATACATTTTCCAGTATGTGAGGAGACCTCTCAACCTGAACCCTCTCGTGTCAGAATAACAGCCAATAAAAACTACAGGAGCAAAACCTCTCAAGAAGGTGCTTTAAAAAAGATGCATGAGGAAGAACACCATCAACAAATGTCCATCTTACAACTGCAGCTGATACAAATGAATGAGGTGCATGTGGCCAAAATCCAGCAGATAGAGCGAGAGTGTGAGATGGCAGAGGAGGAACACAGGATAAAAATGGAAGTTCTCAATAAAAAGAAGATGTATTGGGAAAGAAAACTGCAAACTTTTGCCAAGGAATGGCCTGTTTCCTCATTTAACCGGCCCTTTCCCAATTCACCCTAAGACTTTGGGGGTGGCTGTCTTGTAATTAATCTGTGTTGGCAAAGAATGTCTGGAACATGGACTTGTGGTCAGTAACCTGTAACAGAGTTACAACTAGGAAAATTAGAGTGGTAGTAGTCACTTATTTAAGAATTCATTCAGGTACCAACAGCTGCACCCTCTGTATTCCTTAAGTGGCAAAGAAGCTGTTATAGTCTTCTGAAAATTATCACTATGAGTGCTATAATTCTGAATGTAATGTCTCTTAATTAGAATTCATACAAGAACCATGAAGAAACACAGACACACACACACACACACACACACACACGCAAAACATGACTCTTAATGATTAGGGGCATGAAACAACATTTGTATACATGAGGTCAGATGTGGAATTTTTCCACTGTGGCATCCATGTTGGCAATCAAAAAGTTTTGGGTTTTAGAGTATTTCAGATTTGGGATATTTAAATTAGTGATGCTCAACTTGTAAAAAGAAAGTCAAACACAGACAATCCCCAACTTAAGGTGGTTTGACTATTGACTTTACAATGGGTTTACCACAATTTGAGGAGCACCTGGAAATTAATAAAACTCAACAGAGAGTTCAGAAATAGATAACACATATGCAACCAGCTTATGTTTGACAAAGGCAGGATGGCAATGCAGTGGAGAAAGGGTAGCCTTTTCAACATATGGTGCTAGAACAATTGGATGTTCATATCCAAAAAGTGAACTTGAATCCATACCTTACTCCATCTGCAAAAGGAAACTGAAAATGGAGCATAGATTTACATATAAGACCCAAGTCTATAAAATTTCTAGAATAAAGCATAGGAAAAAATCTTTGTTACCTTGCGCTAGGCAAACACTTTTTACATCTGACACAAAATGCAAAATCTGTAATTCAACAATTAAATTGGACTTCATCACGATTAAAACTTCTGCTCTTCAAAAGATACTACAAAGTGAGTGAAAGGTGAACCCCAAAACTGGAAAAATATCCTTATAAAAAAGTAGCTAAAAAGTAACAGCATCCAAATACATACAGAATTACTAAAATTCAACAAGTAAGTAAACATCAACCTATTTTTTAAATGGCAAAAGATTTGAAAAGACAGTTCGCCAAAGAAGATATATAGATGGCAAATAAACGCATGGAAAGATGCTCAACATTTTTAGTCATGAGGATTATGTACATTAAACCCATATTAATATACATAATACACACTCATCAGAATGGCTAAAATTAAAAAAATAAATAAATACAGCAGTAGTGTGACAACATGGCAAGCAGAATTGTCATTTGCTGCTGATGAGAAGGGAAAATAGTACAAATATTTTGGAAAACCATTTTGCAGTTTTTAAAAACAGGAATATAAAGGGGCGTGACGAGACTTTAGTGGGTGATGGATATATGTTAACTATCTTGATGGTAATAAGTTTCACAAGTGTATACATCTGTTAAAACTTATCAAATGGTACATTTTACATGTGTGCACTTTATCATATATCAATTATTTCACACTAAAGCTACTGATTATGGGAGCAAACACCTAAGGCACTGGCTGTGATATCGAGAAAGGAATGCAATGATGCAGTGCAAAGCTAGAGGATTGAGATTTGTACCTTACTGCAATAAGTGGCAGCTGAGTTTTCAGCAAGCAGGTAACATGATCAGTATTGATTTTTTACAACTATATAATTATGATTGCAGAACAGGCCATGGTTTTGGAAGGTGGAATAGTAGGAAGGACAGTTATAAGGTTACCACAGTATTTCAGGTGGGAGGAAATGGTAACCTGACCATGGGTAAATGGGTAAAGGCACAAAAGAGAAGCAGAGTAAACAAACACATTGGGAGTGCCATTCACACTGATAAAGGTACAGTGAAATGATCATAGCTCTTTAGCTGAGAGTGTACAAGATACAGTAGTTCTCATTCTTAAGGCATATTTCTGAAATGAACATTCTTATAACATATCAGCACTCTATGGTACAGTGGTAAGCAATGTGTACATACACGGCTATAGAATAGAAAAAAGCCTTATATTTATGCATTATCCTACCTTTACACTGCATTCCATGTTGATCAATGAGTAATATAACTTTCTTACAATTAGAGGAAAGAGAGTCATCATCCTCTGAGGCTATTTGAGATGACTGAATTATGCCATCAAGGTCATCCCTAAAATGTATTTGGTTTTTCATCTGCAAAATAAATAACACTGTTTCAAAATGTCCCCAAAATAGTTATAACATATACTAAATGTAGAGAAGTGGGAATTATTCGACTAGCACAAACACAGTATTTTTTTTTTTAGCAATTTCCTTTATGTTGACACTTGTTCAGAAAGTCACATGGTATATGGATAAATTAGTTTCCCAGTCCCTATGCCATTTAGAAAACTGACAGAGAGACTTGAGTTAATTAAGGAACCAGGATTAGGATAATGTCTTCCTGAGCTTGTATCATTTCAACTGCATAAACAATCTATTTCTACATACAATAAGTATTTAGATAACCTCATTCTACACAGGAGATTTTCATAAATAAAATTTTCATAAATAAAAAATTCAAATGGATCAAATAATTGGTGAAGAGAAAAAAGAGCAGCATCAAGTGACCCTCTAATTCTTTTTGAAGTTGAACTTTCTCCAAAGCCAGGAACTCTACTTTACTTGTAATATGCTTACCTCATTCTTAAATCTACGCATGTATCACTTAATTCCACTTCTAGACATACTGTTGATGTTCTGTCATCATGTGGTGGAGACTAATGCACATTTTCTAATTAAAGTTGTATGCCTTTATACTTTTCTTGCACTACAGTTGTCATATAATGGCTTCTGGAACAAATTCTGTATTGGTTTTGTATCATTGTGTTTGTAACAACAAAAAGACTATGATCTTTTTTTTTATTATTATTATCACACGCTTCATTTTTTTGAAGCAGGTAAGTCACATATCTAAAAGGCTTTTGAAATCACTAAACTGAGGTATATGTCTGATGTTTAATTTCCAATTAGCGGTACTTTGGTTCTTATTTTTTTGTCATTTGCCTAACAACCTATTAGTCTTCTTTTATTTCAACCATAACTACTTCTTGATTTCTTGCTTTTGTACTTTTCGTATTATTATAACAATTTTCCTGGTCTGGGTTAAAAACATGTTCAGTATCTGGTTTGTGGTCATTTTCACAGTCTACTTTAATTTCCATTTAAATAAAGCTTAGAAGGTGACTGGCAAGCATATTCTGGGGACCCAGAGTATGAATGAGATAGAAAGGCATTTTTGAGACTGGGTTATTTTTGTTCAGAAAATATCTGGACTACTACAGAGACAGACATGCCAGACACATCACTTTTCTGACAATCAGGTGAATCATTTGTCAAATCTGAGGGTATTTACTTAAGTTTGTTCTTCCTGTAGAGTTACTATGTAGTCACTCTTCCTCAATACAAGCAGTTTTGTAATTTTCACCAAACTCTGCTTTATTTGTGATGAATTTTAAAGCTTTTTTCACCCTAATTTGTCTTGTTTGATCCACATTCTCTCATACTTCTGCATACAAGAAAGTTCTGCATATATAAAGAAGTCCTTTCTATCACAACACTTTTTCACTACTAGTTGTTGAGACAATTTTTGCACATGCAACAGTGGAAGAGTAATTTGCTAGTTTTGTTTCTCAGATGACTTTTCTGAGTGTGTGTTTTCAAAATAACTTTAAATAATCAAGTGTAAAACGAGAAAAATTAAAAAATAATTAGAATTTAATATTAAACTTCTTAATCTATGTTTACCTACTCCCACATCACTGGATTGTAACTAAGAAGTGAAAAATAATTTGGAATAGCCTAAAATAGGTGAAAAACATAAACCATGAAACTTTCATTTGTCACTGTTTGTTTGGACTAAACTTGACTAATTCATTATGTGTTAAATTTACCAAAAATGAATTATGAGATGACCTGTGGTACTACAAAGGCACCACCACTTAAAAAGATTTTATCACTATACCTACAGTGTACACTTGAGTGTTTTTCCAAACATTACTAAATGATTAGGCAAACTTTAAATTATTAGGAGCCAAAATCAACACCAGTAAGAAAAGCAAATTCTTACATTTTAATGCTAATTATGTATTGTAATATGATTGACAGTGTTATATATTTATATAGATTATAGGCTTAAGTTCTAAGGTCCACTAATGACAGTGGATTTAATACATTTAATAATAGTTACAGATTTCCTATATTGAAATACAGCAGGAAGTTATTGTTTGTACACTAATGCCAAAGATGCCATTCTGCAAGATATGATTCTCTTGATAGACAGCTGAGTTGACTTTATGATCCATTCTCTTCCTGAACATAGTAGCTAAAGTCGGAGATCACAAGGGAAAATAAATTCTTAACTTTGGTATGACTGGCAATAAAAGAAAAAACTGCAAAGTTTGAACCACTAGCAAGAATTACTCCTTTAGAATCCAATAAAGCGGTCATCAGTGTTAAATTGTTCATAATTTCTATTGCTTCAAATTGCAATTCAATATTTGATGTACCTTCTTTATTATAATAGGAAGTTATAAAAATAGAAGTGCAAACAATATCAGGAACTTTTAACTCAATTCCAAGAGTAAAGATTAGATATAAGTTACTATAGATTCCAACACTATTTTGAGTTCTATGACTAGTTAAAATGTTTTTTAAATGGAATATTAAATTATAATCAACTGATACTAAAAGGCTAATCCAAAGGTAAATTCACTTGGAATATGCTATATTACCAAAGCAAGGAAAACAAGATTAAACCAGATATTTGGTCTAATTTATTGATTTAAAATTTTTACATACCCATGGCTGGTTATTTTCATATTCTTCAAACCTCTTTTGCTCTCCCTCTGATGCCATTTTTAAGTCTTGTTCTGCTAAAAAAAAAAATTATATATTTAGTTAAAATGAGCTACACAGAACATTTAGATAAAAGCCATAGTCTTTCTAAAAAAAAAAAAAAAAATATTTTATAAATTGAGAGTTTAAATGAAGGTTAATCTTTAGTATAATATTTACTTCTTTAAGAAATGCTTTTAATCCTCCACAACTTCAGCAAACCACTTGGGGAGGCACTAGATGTCAACAGGTTCGAACCATACAAACATTGTCAAAGATTCACTCAGAAATTCATCCATCCAACATCAATGAACAAAACCATCAGAAATAAAACAAAAGGTAAAAATCCAGTAGAAACAGATAAAAGTAACAGTACACTGTTCTTTACTTCTTAATAGTAGCTTTATAACAACACACTGAGCCTGCTGTTCATTATTAATGATTTCCAAAATGACTGCTACTGTTTACACTTTCATCAATGTGCAGTCTCTTCTTTATATCCTAAATATTTTCCTCAACTATTCTGATGAATTTCTCTCATCTTTCTTAAAAGATGAAAGACTCAGCAACGTGAAGTCTTCCTTGATTCTGGCTATCTTTCCTCAGATAAACAGTTTTATTTAATATAGGTTTTAAAAATATATATAGTTAAGATTTCAAAAGTGAGATTATGTATCAACTAACTATAATTAAAATAGAACACTGTATCTATTCCAATGTAAACATGCTGACTGATAATGAGAAAAATAGCAAATCATGATCCTGAGAGAATAAGTGTCAAAGCTGATGGGAGGATGCTATGGTCTGTCTTTAATGCAATCCATCAGGTTCAATTACACCATTATGCTACAAGTACTTATTATTTTCAACTATTTTTCCTATTATTTAGGAAGTACAAAGTTGTGAGGACACTTCCAATAAATATCTAATTTATTTCTCATCAAAGAAACTGTTTAAAATTACTCAGCTTAGATAGACAGAATAACAAAAGAACTATTCATTTTTTTTTCATTCTCAGGTGGGCTACTACTATGTCTACATTGCTCATATCCTACAGTTTGGCCCTGTCAAAAAGTTTCTTGATCCACTTATGCAAGAAGATTTTTAAAAACATCAAAATAGTGTATAATAAGTTTCAATGTGTAAATAATAGCCAAAAATGAAAATTTTAATTTTCAGACTTATTAATAACTTTTTATACTTCAAAATCAGTGCAATATTCATTGAATATATCAGTTTTGTTATTCAAATAATGAATGCTATAACTTTTTGTTTCTAAAATTAATTTGATTTGATATATCATGCTTATCTCTAAGGTACTTTCATGGAATTGCGATCTTATAAAAAATTAGGTTTCTTATTAAAATCAAAGTTTCTTAGTTCAAATACATTTACTTTGATTAATATCAAAACTTCTATATAACTTTCATGAATTATTCCCACCCCTTCTTTCCTCTTTATTTAACAGTAGTATCTTACATGTATAATTTCTATTTCCTAAATTTTTATTCCTTCCCCTCTGGCTAGAATGATGCTCAGAAATAATAGCAAAATGATACTTCTGCTTTGACTCTGTCATGTTTTGAACTGCTATCAGATGACAAACAGGTATATGGAAAGGTTCTCAGCATCTCTAATCATCACAGAAATGCAAATCAAAGCTACAATGAGGTATCTTCTCACCTCACTTAAAATGGCTTTTATCCAAATGACAGGCATTAAGAAATGCTGGTGAAGATGTGGAGAAAGTGGAACCCCTGTACACCATAGGTGGCATTGTGAATTAGTACAGCCACTATGGAGGACAGTATAGAGAGTCATCAAAAAATTAAAAATACAACTACCCACTTGATCCAACAATCCCATTGCTAGGTAACTACTCAAAAGCAAGGAAATCAGTATTATAAAAGAGAAATCTGCCCTGACATGTTTATTGCAGCACTTCTCACAATAGCCATAATTTGGAATCACTCTAAGTATACATCAACAGACAAATGGATTTAAAAAATATGAAACATATACTGCTCAGCCATATGAAAGAATGAAATCCTCTCATTCGGAATAACATGGATGGAACTGGAGGGCATTATGTCAAGTAAAATAATCCAGGCAAAGAAAGAAAAGCTTCACATGTTCTCACTCCTTTGTGGTTGTGAGAAATTTAAAAAATAGAATTCATCGGGTCGGCTGCGGGCGGCCAGGCGATCCCTCTGCGGCTGCAATCTCCTCGGGCCTTGGGTGAGACGGCGAGTGCTCAAAGGCTCCTGGGACGGTGGTGGAAAAAACCGAGTCATCGTGGGCAACCGGATGGACGCCGGCGGAATGAGTGGCAGCTTTTGGGGGTGGTTTTGGCCCGGGACACTGCGGTCGGAGAGGAGCGGTTAGAACTCGGGGAGCCTCCAGCGCCCCACCAAGAAGATCCCAGTGGAGAGGGGTGCCTTAAGACTTAAGGGAAAGGCCCAGCGCGGTGGCTCACGTCTGTGATCCCAGCACTTTGGGAGAAGGCTGAGGCCGGTGGGTCGCTTGAGCCCAGGAGACCAACCTGGGCAACATAGAGAGGCCTTGTCCCTACCAAAAAGTGAGAAATTAGCCGGGCGCTATGGCGCACACCTGTAGTTCCGAGACGCTTAGGCGGGAGGATTGCTTGAGCCCAGGAGGTGGAGGCTGCACTGAGCCCAGATGACACTACTGTACTCCAGCCTGGGCAACAGAGCGAGACCTTGTCTCAAAACAACAACAAAGACTTGTGGGAAAGAACGACGCCTTGCTGACCGAGTGGGGCCAGGCCCCTGCCCACCCTGTCTACGGTCCTGTGTGGGGCCCTGCAGCGGCTCCCGTCTGCAGCCCCCAGAGGCAGAGTCGCCCTCCCAGCCCCCTAAGAGGAGGAAGAAGAGGTAACTGCGACATGACAAGCCCCCTACACCTACTTGGCCGTGATTGCCTTGGTGAGTCAGGCCGCACCCTCCCGCAGGCTGAAGCTGGCCCACATCATCCGTCAGGTCCAGGCGGTGTTCCCTCTGTTCAGGGAAGAATACGAGGGCTGGAAAGACTCCATTCGCCACAACCTTTCCTCCAACCGATGCTTCCGCAAGGTGCCCAAGGACCCTGCAAAGTCCCAGGCCAAGGGCAACTTTTGGGTAGTCGACGTGTCTGATCCCAGCCGAGGCACTACGGCTGCAGAACACGGCCCTGTGCAGGCGCTGGCAGAACGGGGGTGCGAGAGGAGCCTTCGCCAAGGACCTGGGCCCCTACGTGCTGCACGGCCGGCCCTATCGGCCTCCCAGTCCCCTGCCGCCACCCAGCGATGGCTTCAGCATCAAGTCCTCGCTAGGGGTCTCCCGGGAGGGGGCACCCTGGCCGGGGCTAGCTCCACAGAGCAGCCCAGTTCCTACAGGCATGGAGAATAGTGGGGAAGAGGCCGTGCCCACCCCACTCCTGCCCTCCTCTGAGAGGCCTCTGTGGCCCCTCTGCCCCCTTCCGGGCCCCACAAGAGTGGAGGGGGAGGCTTCCCAGGGGGGAGCCATCGGGCCCTCCACCGTCTCCCCAGAGCCTAGGGCCTGGCCTCTCCACTTACTACAGGGCACCTCAGTTCCTGGGGGGCTGTCCAGGGGGGGACACAGGGCCTCCCTCTGGGGGCAGCTGCCTACCTCCTATTTGCCTATCTACACTCCCAATATAATGCCCTTGGCACCACCGCCCACCTCCTGTCCCGTGTCCACCGTCAACCAGCCCTGCCTACTGAGGTGTGATCTCTGAAACCCGAGGGCCCCCAGGGCTGCTCTGGGATCTAGATACCCTCTTCCAGGGGGTGCCACCCAATAAAAGCATCTATGACGTTTGGATCAGTCACCCTGGCTGATCCAGCCCTGGCAGCCCCAGCCCCAGGCTGACTGCTCTCTTGGTGCAGCCTGTGAGGCCTCTAAGGCAGGGGCTGCTCCTCCCTCCTGCTCCCACCCTCAGCTTGTTGACAGGGAGCCAAGGCTAGTGGGGAGTCTGCAACCACAGCAGCCTCAAAACAGCAGGCAGCAGCCTTGCTGGGAGTCCACGGTGTTTATTGGACTACCTGATGCGTGGCCATGGCCCACCTGGGCACAGCCCTCGCCCCGGTCAGTCATGTCTGTTTCCCTACACCCAGAGGCAAAGCTGGAGGGACAGGGCTGAGCCTGGAATTGCCCTTCCTAGTTTCCTCTTCTCAGCCCACCACCCATCCATCCGTCTCTGGCCATCACCTCCCCTCCCTCCCTTGCTCCAGGCTGCGGGAGGGAGAGCCTAATGGTGAATCCAGCCTGAAGTCCTGCCCTCTCTCATCTATCTGGGAAGGAGGTAGCACCTTTTTCAGGAAAGGGGTTAGGGAGTAAAAAGACTGGACCCTACGTGATCCTAGTGGTGGGGAAGATAACAGTAAAGGAATTTGCAACATTTAAAAAAAAAAAAAAAGAACTCATGGAGATGGAGAATAAAATCAATGTTACCACAGTATAGGAAGGGTTTGAGGGTGGTAGGAAATGAGGATGCATAATAAGTATGAACTATAGTTAGATACAATAAATAAAATGTAGCATTTTATAGTACAAAAACATGACTACAGTCAGCAATAACTTGTACATTTTAGCATTACTGAGGGAGTAAAAATTAAAAGACAGCACAAAGAAATTGTGAATGCTTGAGGTGATGGATAACCCATTAACCATGATGTGATTATTACACATTGTATGCCTCTATCAAAATATCCCATTTATTCCATAAACATAAGCACATACAATTTACACATTAAAATTAAAAACAAAAATATATATATAAAGTAACACACACACATACACAGACACACACTGTGCTAATCAAAACATCTGATTGGCTTAATATAATAAGGGTAACAAAACAGACCAGAACCTATAAAAGTTAAATATGTTACCAAGTAAAATATTTCATTAGATAAAAACTATACTTCGAATTGACTTTTAAAGCAAAACAAATATTTTAGAGTATCAAAATTGATCTCTTTAAATTGCTAAAAACTATTGAAATTCCAAATCAAAAACTTCAGAGTATCCAAATGTAAAAGTAGAAACATCTGAATACACCCTTATTTTTCAGGTCATGTGTGGTGGCTAACTCCTGTAATCCCAGCACTTTGGGAAGCCAAGGCAGACGGATCGCCTGAGGTCAGGAGTTCAAGACCAGCCTGACCAACATGGAGAAACCCCATCTTTACTAAAAATACAAAATTAGCCAGGCATGGTTGTGCATGCCTCTAATCCCAGCTACTCAGGAGGCTGAGGCAGGAGAATCCCTTGAACCCAGGAGGCAGAGGTTGCAAATTATGCCATTGCACTCCAGCCTGGAAAACAAGAGCGAAATTCCCTTTCAAAAAACAACACAAAACCTTATATTTTAAAAATATACTTTCCTTATGTGTGTAAATCTGATTTTTAAAAACATAAAAAAGATAACAGCTATATTATTTATAAGAAATCCTGAAATAAAACATAAAAAAAAATAATTGAGAATGAAAAGACTATGAGCATTACAAATAGATTAATGTACTCCTTTCCAGAGTTAAATTTGCATTGCAAAGTTTACCTGGCAAGGATGTTTGTACATCCTTCATTTTGATGGCTATATTCAGAACAGAATCGTTATTTTCAGTTGTAACCTGAATGGGTTTTAAAATAAAATGATTAGCACATGATGTATGTTGTATAGGATATGATGTTAATAATTAAATATATAAATATAAGAGTAATTACCTTCAAGGTGGGAAGATTTTCAGGATATTCTAACAAGCAAAAAAATATATATATAATCAATCATATGTGAATACGGTAAGGCCAACCATACATTCATGGAGTGTTAGCATCAAACTAAATACTCTTGCTTGTGTTAGTGTAGGATTTCATGTTTTTCTAGTTTATTTCTTTGAGACAGTAACATGACAGAAATACACTGAAGAAAATGAGAATACCGCCTTCAAAAAACATATACTTACAAGTTAAAAAGTGAGATTATGCACCATGTCTATCAATAAAAGAAAGTATTGCTATCAATGTGGATAAGCTAATAAGAGAAATGTGATCTAAAATCAGAGGAGCAACTCATACACCTGGAAATCAATGTCAAAGCAGGTGGTACATACTCCTGCACATCTTTCATGCAAGACATCAGAAGGATTTATACCATTATGCTACAAACATTCATCATGCTCTTCCACTTGCCCAATAACTAAGAAGATACACAATAACAATGACACTTCAGTTGAGTGTATACTTCACATCTCTTCAGTGGAAGTGTCCTGAATTGAGCCGTTTGGATATATGTTTGGTGAATCCTAGTAGATAATATTCCTTATTTATCATAACCATGTGGTGTAATAATGTGCCTACATTTCTTGTATCCTCTAGTTTAGCCTTCTGAAAGTTTCTTCATCCACTCATGGCAAGAAGATAAAATATATAAACCCCATCAAAAAGTACAATAAATTATACATACTTATACAAAATGGAATTGCTATAGGCATTAGATATTAATAACCTTTTATATTTGGAAATCAGTACAATATTCATTGAAAGTAACCATGTTAGGATTCAGTTAATGCATTCAACATTACTTTTTTCTAAAATTAGTCTAGTTTGGAGTATCACTTTAATCTATAAAGAATTTTCATTAAATAGCTATTTTAATAAAAAAGCTAGCAAAAAACCTAATGCTTTCATATTAAATTTTAACTCATCTGAATAACTAATAAAAAATATATCTCTGATGTCTGATAGTAATAAACAGGAATAATGAGTCACTGTGGTTTATCCCAATTCTACACTCCTTCCAGATTCCAGTAGTCATTGGAGAAGCCAGAAATCAAATCTGGTAGGCAAATATTCTAAATACATCTGAAGTGAGTTCACCCAGGTTTCCTCAGCAGAAGCCCCAAAATTACCTAAAAAACTTATTCCTTCCCCTCTTTCCTGCCTTGTAATCCCTCTTTCTTGATGAAAATAATTACATCAGTGGTCACATTGCTTCTCATTCTACAGAGTTTATGGATTATTATGACAACTTCTTCCCTCTGGTTTTAGCAGTACCATCAGACATCTATAATTTCTATTACTTCGTCTCTTTCTCCTTCCCCTCTCCAATGAAACATGCTATGAAATAAGAGCAAAATTATGCTGTCCCCTGATCCTTTTATGTCTTGAACTGCTTTCCAATAGTTCTTCTTCCTGATTTCAATGTACAGAAGTCTATAACCTGGCTATTCAGATCATGGCCAAGGACCAGCAGCATCAGCATCACCTGAGAACGTACTAGAAATGCAGAATCTCAGGCCTGCTGAATCAGAATGTGCATTTTCAAAGAGCCCCGTGCTGATTTATTCAGGGGTGGGAAGCCCTCTTCTATCTTTAGTGCACATGACATTAAATATCTATTGCTAAATTACCTGCTCCAGATTTTTCAACAACCGTTATTCCTGTGGCAATATTTGAAAGAGAAACTTTCTTTTTACTTATAGCCTGAATGGAATGAGAAACAAAATAATCAATAAATAATATATACTTCATAGATTATATAATTAGTAATTCAACATATAAATGAAAGAGTCATTACCTTCCAGGCCGGTTGTTTCTGAGAAGACACTGAAAAGCAAAATGGATATATAATCAATCATATGTAACTATGATAAAGCCAACCATACATTAATGCAGTGTTAGCATCAAGCTGTATCCTCCTGCCTGTACTGAAGCAGGAGATGAGGGCAGAAAAACAAATTTTCCTCCTTGCCTTTGGTATAAGCAAACTTCCCTGAGTCCTTCCCCCTCCTGTGGAACTGTACCCTGCTCTGCAAGTTTTATGAGTTTATAGATTCTTGTATTCTTGTTCTCTATAGCTAATAACTGCAAGTTTTGTTTTTCATCTAAGCAGCACAGTGAAGGTCATGAGATACGTCTGAGCAAGTCTGGATTGCAACCATCTAGGTGCCATAGCAAAGGATGCAAGATAAGCTTGTGTGAGGCTCTTCAGCAACCTAGATAACGGCCATCTAGGTCACATAGCAAAAGTCGTATGTAAGCCTGAGTTATAGGCCCGTCATTGCTTGATAAACTGCCTTTGTTCTGCTCTTGTATTTTGTGTATAAAAGTCAAGCCCTGGGCCAGGCGTGGTGGCTCACGCCTGTAATCCCAGCACTTTGGAAGGCCGAGGCAGGTGGATCACGAGGTCAAGAGATCGAGACCATCCTAGTCAACATGGTGAAACCCCGTCTCTACTAAAAATACAAAAAATTAGCTGGGCATGGTGGCACGTGCCTGTAATCCCAGCTACTCAGGAGGCTGAGGCAGGGAGAATTGCCTGAACCCAGGAGGCAGAGGTTGCGGTGAGCCGAGATCAAGCCATTGCACTCCAACCTGGGTAACAAGAGTGAAACTCCAACTCAAAAAAAAAAAAAAAAAAAGTCAAGCCTTGTCTTTGTTCAGAGCTCAGCCTTTGAATGCAAATCTGTTGAACTGGTGCACACCTTAATGAAATCCTCCTGTTCCACCAATTGGTCTCTCTGGTCTCCTGATTCCCGTAACAGTACTAGTGTAGAATTTGATGTTTTATAGATTATGTCTTTGGGACAGGAACATGAGGAAATATACTGAAGAAAATAGGAATACAGGCTTCCACAAAATATACAGTTATAAAATTACAAAGAGATATGCATCATATGTATATTACCAAAATAAAAAGTATCAATATCAATGTGGATATGCTGAGTGATGAGGACTAATGTGATCTAAAATCAGAGGAGCAACTCATACACCTGGGAATCAATGTCAAAGCAGGTGGTACATACTCCCGAATGTCTTTCATGAAAGATATCAGAAGAATTTATACCATTATGCTACAAACATTCATCATGCTCTTTAACTTGCCTGATAACTGAAAAGATACACAATCACAATGACACTTCGATTGAATGTACACTTCATGACTCTTCAGTGGAAATGTCCTCAATTGATCAGCCTGGATATATGTTTAGTGAATCTTAGCAGATAATATTCATTATTTTTCATACCCATGTGGTGTAATAATGTGCCTACATTTCTTATATCCTGTAGTTTAGCCTTTCTGAAAGTTTCTTCATCCACTCATGACAACCAGGTATAATATAAAAGCCTCAAGAAAAAGTATCGTTAATTATCGATTTTGACATATTTCTACAAAATAAAACTCCTACACAGATTAGTTATTAACAAGCTTTTACATTCGAAAATCATTCTAATATTCATTGAAAAAAAAATTTTAAAAGTCAATTAATAAATTCAACATTATTGTTGTTTCTAAAATAGTCTTGTTTAAAGTATCATGTTATTCTCTAAGGAATTTTCATTAAATAGCTATTTTATCCAAGAGTTAGCTCCCTGAACAACGAAGACAATATATTCATATTCAAATTTATCTAATTTGTATAACTAAAATCAACAAAACATGTATTTCTGATGCCTAAGAGTAATATAGAAGAGTAATAAGTCAGGGTGGTTAATGCCAATTATAGCACTTTTTCTTGCTTCAAGTCATTCCTGGAGCAGCCAAAATCAAATCTTCTTATATGTAAATATTCAAAATGAATGTGAAATGAGTTCATTCAGGTTTCCTCAGCAGATATCCCAAAATTAAATAAATAACTTCTTTTTTTCCCTCCTTCCTGACTCACATTTCCTCTTTCTTGAGGAAAATAATTACTACATCAGTGATTTCCTTAGTTCTCATTCTACAATGTTCATGTGTCATTATGATCACTTCTTCCCTCTAATTCTAGCAATACTTTCTGGTGCCTACAATTTCTTTTACTTCATCTCTTTCTCCTTTTTCTGTTTATGAAAACATAGCTGTAGATGTAAAGCAAATTATGCTGCCACTGAGACTGTTACATCTTGAACTGCTCTCTGATGGCTCTTCTTTCCAATTACAATGAAGAAAGGTCTATAATCTTACTATTTAGATCATGGCCAAGGAACAGCAGCACCAACATCTCCCAAGAATCTCAGCCCTGCTGAATCAGAATGTACAGCTTCAACGAGCCACCCACTCATTTATTTTGGGGAAAAGGCATTCTCTTCTATCTTGAGTAAACATGACATTAATTGTGAATTGCAAAATTACCTGTCTCAGATTTTTGCCCATCCTTTATTTCTGTGGCTATATTCAAAACAGAATCTTTCTTGTCAATTGTAGCCTGAATGGGATGTAAAACAAAATAATCAATACATAAAATATATTTCATAGACTATACAGTTAATAATTCAAAATATAAATGAGAGTGTAATTACCTTTAAGTCCAGCTGTTTCTGAGAATACACTGAAATCAAAAGGGATATGTAATCAATCATATGTAAATATAATAAAGGTGTCCATGTATTCATGTAGTATTAGCACCAAGCTGTATCCTCCTGCCTGTATTACTGGATGCTTAGATGTTTTACACTTTGTGTGTTGAAACAGGATCATGACAGAAATACATAGAAGAAAATAGATATAAAGGTTTCACAAAATATAAACTTCCAATTTCAAAAGTAATAATATTTTCATATGTCTATTACTACAATAAAAACTTGTTATTATCAATGTGGATATGCTGAGTAATGAGGACCAATGTGATGTAATATCAGAGAGGCAACTCATACACCTGGGAGTCAATGTCAAAGCAGATGATAAAGGCTCTCGTATGTTTTTCATGCAAGACATTGGAAGGATTTATACCATTATACAACAAATATTCATCATGCTTTTTGACCTGCCTGATAATTAAGCAGGTACAAAATGACAATGACACTTTTGTTGAATGTACACTTCATAACTTCTCAGTGGAAGTATCCTGAATTGATCAACTTACATATATGTTTGGTGAATTCTACTATATAATATTCTTTATTTCTCATATCCATGTGGTGTAATAATGTGACTACATTTCTGGCATCCTCTAGTATAGCCTTCAGAAAGTTTCTTAATCCACTCGTGGCAAGAAGACATAATACATAAACCTCACAAAAAAGTATGATAAATTATTAAATTTGACATACATATACAAAATAAAGTTACTACAAGCATTAGATGTGAGGAAGCTTTACATTTAGAAATCACTCCCATATTCATTGAAATAACTACTTTAAGAGTCAATTAATGAATTCAACATTATTATTTCTAAAAAGTTCTGGTTTGAAGTATAATGTTGTTCTCTAAAGCATTTTCATAAATTACTTTTTATCCAAAAGTTAGCTCTTTGAAAAAAGAAGACTAAGTATGCATATTCATGTTTATCCCATTTGAATAATATCAACAAAACATATATCTCTGAAGCCTAATAGTAACGTAGAAAAGTAATGAGTCAGGGTGGTTTATCTCATTTCTAACACACTTTCCTGCCTCCAGTAGTTCCCAGAGAAGCCAAAATCCAATCTTCTTTAATGCAAATATTCTAAATGCATCTGAAGGGAGTTCACTCAGGTTTCCTCAGCAGAATCCTCAAAATTACATGAATAACTTCTCCGTTTCACTCTTTCCTGCCTCACAATCTCTCTTCCATAAGGAAAGTAATTACTAAATCAGTAGTGTCCTTAGTTGTTGTTCTACACTGTTTATGGGTTATTACGATCACTTCTTCCCTCTGTTTTGGCAATATCGTCTGAGGCCTATAATTTCTATTATTTCGTCTCCTTCTCTTTCCCCTCTTGATGAAAACATGCTGTAGAACTAAAGCAAAATTATGCTGTCCCCTGAGTCTGGTATGTCTTCAACTGCTCTTTAATGGTTCTTCTTCCCAATTTCAATGTAGGTAAGACTATAATCTTACTACTCAGATCAAGGCCAAGGACCAGCAGCATCAGCGTCAACCAAGGAATTATTACTAATGCAGAATCCCAGGCCTCCTCAATCAGAATGTGCGGCTTCACTGAGCCTTCCGCTGATTTGTTCAAAAAATAGAAGTTCTCCTCAGTCTTGAGGGAACACGACATTAAATGTGTATTGCAAAACTACCTGTCCCAGATTGGTCTCCATCCTTTACTTCGCTGGCTATAACTGCAACAGATGTTTTCTTGTCACTTGGAGCCTGAATGGGATTTGAAACAAAATAATCGATACATTAAGTATATTTCATAGACTATATATAGAGTTAATAATTAAAAATATAAATGAGAGTGTAATTACCTTCAAGGCTGGTTGTTTCACAGAAGACACTGAAAAGAAAAAGGGTTATATAATCAATGATATGTAAATACGATAAAGATAACCATACATTCGTGCAGTGTTAGCATCAAGCTTTATCCCCTGCCTGTATTAGCGTAGGCTTTGATGTTTCATACTTTGTGTTTTGGAACAGGAACATGACAGAAATACACTGAGGAGAACAGAAATACAGGCTTCATGAAACATACACTCACCGATCTAAAATCAGAGGAGCAACTCATACACCTGGGAATCAATGTCAAAGCAGGTGGTACTATTCCCGCATGTCTTTCATGCAACACATCAGAAGAATTTATACCATTGTACTACAAATATTCATCAGGCTCTGTAACTTGCCCGACAACTGAGAAGGTACACAATTACAATGACACTTCAGTTGAATGTATACTTCATGTCTCTGCAGGGGAAAGGTCCTGAATAGATCAGCTTGGATATATGTTTGCTGAATACTCGTACATAATATTCATTATTACTCACACCCATGTGGTGTAATAATTTTCAACATTTCTGGTATCCTCTAGTTTAGCTTTCTGTAAGTTTCTTCACACACTCACGCAACACGATATGACACATAAGCCTCAATAAACAGTATCAGCCTTTATCGGTTTTGACATACTTCTACTAAAAAAAACTACTACAAGCATTAGATACTAGTAAACTTTTACATGCAGATATCACTCCAATATTCATTGAAAATAACCATTTTTGGAGGCAGTAAATGAATTCAACATAATTTTTGTTTCTAAAATAGTCTTCTTTGAGGTATCATGTTATCCTCTAAAGAAATTTCATTAAATAGTTATTTTATCCAAGAGTTAGCTCCTTGACCAATGGAGACAATGTATTCATATTCTAGCTTATCTAATTTTTAATAATTAAAATCAACAAAACATCTATCTCTGATGCCTAATAGCAACAAAGAAGAGTAATGAGTCACCATGGTTTATCCCAGTTCTAGCACTCTTTCCTGTTTCTGGTAGTTTCTGGAGCAGCCAAAATCAAATCTTCTTTTATGCAAATATTCTAAATAAATCCAAAGTGAGTTCACTCACGTTGCCTCAGCAGAAACCCCTAAATTACATACATAACCTCTTCTTTTCCCTCCTTGCTGCCTCACAATCCCTCTTCCTTGGAGAAAATAATTACTACACCAGTGGTTTCATTAGTTCTCTCAGTCTACAGTATTTATGGGTTATTACAATCACTTCTTCCCTCCAGTTTCAGCAAAACAACCTAGTGTCTATCATCTCTATTACTACATCTCTTTTTCCTTTCCTTCCTGAAGAAAACATGCTGTAGAATTAAGGCAAAATTATGCTGTTCCTTGAGCTTGCTATGTCTTGAATTGCTCTTCAGAGGTTCTTCTATTTAATTTCAATGTAGAAAAGTTTATAATCGTACTACTCAGATCATGGACAAGGACCAGCAGCATCACTGGTGCTAAATAACTTATTACAAATGCAGAATCTCAGGCTTCCTGAATCACAATGTACACTTTCAATGAGCCCCCTGCTGATTTATTTGGGAAGGGAAGTTCCCTTTTATCCTGAGTGAACTTGACATTAAATGCGTTTTGCAGAATTACCTGTCTCAGATTTTGATCCATCTTTTTTTTCTGTGGCTGGATTCGAAACAGGGTCTTTCTTTTTACGTGTAACCTGAATGGGATTTGAAGCAAAATAATCAGCACATAAAGTATATTTCACAGACTATACAGTTAATAGTTCAAAATACAAATGAGAGTGTAATTACCTTTGAGGCCCGTTCCTTCTGAGAAGACACTGAAAAGAGAAAGGGATACATAATAAATCATATGTAAATATGATAAAGATATCCATACATTGATGCAGTGTTAGCATCAACCTGTATTTTCCTGCCTGTATTAGTGTAGGCTTTGATGTTTTATACTTTCTGTCTTGGGACAGGAACGTGACAGAAAACCACTGAAGAAAACAGGAAATCAGGCTTCCAAGAGTTAGCTCCTTGAACCACAAAGACAATGTATTCATATTCAAGTTTATCTCATTTTTATAACTAAAACAAAAAAATATATATCTCTGTTGCCTAACAGTAACAAAGAGGAGCAATGAGTCAGTGTGGTTTATCTCAATTCGAGCACTCTTTCTGCTTCCAGTAGTTCCTGGAGCAGCCACAGTCAAATCTTCTTTTATGCAAATATTCTAAATGCATCTGAAGGGAGTTCACTCAGGTTTCCACAGCAGAATCCCCAAAATTGCATAAATACCTTCTTCTTTTCCCTCCTTCCTGCCTCACAATCTCTCTTCCTTAAGGAAAGTAATTACTCCATCAGTGGTGTCCTTAGTTGTTGTTCTACAGTGTTTACGGGTTATTACCATCACTTCTTCCCTCTGGTTTTGGCAATATCGTCTGAGGCCTATAATTTCTATTACTTCATCTCCTCTTTCCCCTCTTGAAGAAAACATGCTGTAGAACTAAAGCAAAATTATGCTGTCCCCTGAGTCTGGTATGTCTTCAACTGCTCTTTAATGGTTCTTCTTCCCAATTTCAATGTAGGGAAGTCTATAATCTTACTACTCAGATCAAGACCAAGGACCAGCAGCATCAGCATCAACCGAGAATTTATTATGAATGCAGAAACCCAGGCCTGCTCAATCACAATGTGCAGCTTCACTGAGCCTTCCGCTGATTTGTTCAAAAAATAGAAGTTCTCTTCAATCTTGAGGGAACATGACATTAAATGTGTATTGCAAAATTACCTGTCCCAGATTTGTCTCCATCCTTTACTTCTCTGGCTATAACTGAAACAGATGTTTTCTTGTCACTTGGAGCCTGAATGGGATTTGAAACAAAATAATCGATACATTAAGTATATTTCATAGACTATATATAGAGAGAGTGAATAATTAAAAATATAAATAAGAGTGTAATTACCTTTGAGGCTGGTTGTTTCACAGAAGACACTGAAAAGAAAAAGGGATATATAATCAATCATATGTAAATACGATAAAGTTAAACATACCTTCGTGCAGTGTTAGCATCAAGCTTTATCCCCCTGCCTGTATTAGCGTAGGCTTTGATGTTTCATACTTTGTGTTTTGGAACAGGAACATGACAGAAATACACTGAGGAGAACAGAAATACAGGCTTCATGAAACATACACTCACCGATCTAAAATCAGAGGAGCAACTCATACACCTGGGAATCAATGTCAAAGCAGGTGGTCCTATTCCCGCATGTCTTTCATGCAACACATCAGAAGAATTTATACCATTGTACTACAAATATTCATCAGGCTCTGTAACTTGCCCGACAACTGAGAAGGTACACAATTACAATGACACTTCAGTTGAATGTATACTTCATGTCTCTGCAGGGGAAAGGTCCTGAATAGATCAGCTTGGATATATGTTTGCTGAATACTCGTACATAATATTCATTATTACTCACACCCATGTGGTGTAATAATTTTCAACATTTCTGGTATCCCCTAGTTTAGCTTTCTGGAAGTTTCTTCACACACTCATGCAACACGATATGACACATAAGCCTCAATAAACAGTATCAGCCTTTATCGGTTTTGACATACTTCTACTAAAAAAAACTACTACAAGCATTGGATATTAATAAGCTTTTACATTCAGATATCACTCCAATATTCATTGAAAATAACCATTTTTGAGGCAGTAAATGAATTCAACATAATTTTTGTTTCTAAAATAGTCTTCTTTGAGGTATCATGTTATCCTCTAAAGAAATTTCATTAAATAGTTATTTTATCCAAGAGTTAGCTCCTTGACCAATGGGGCCAATGTATTCATATTCTAGTTTATCTTACTTTTAATAATTAAAATCAACAAAACATCTATCTCTGATGCCTAATAGCAACAAAGAAGAGTAATGAGTCACCGTGGTTTATCCCAGTTCTAGCACTCTTTCCTGTTTCTGGTAGTTTCTGGAGCAGCCAAAATCAAATCTTGTTTTACGCAAATATTCTAAATAAATCCAAAGTGAGTTCACTCGCGTTTCCGCAGCAGAAACCCCTAAATTACATACATAACCTCTTCTTTTCCCTCCTTGCTGCCTCACAATCCCTCTTCCTTGGAGAAAATAATTACTACATCAATGGTCTCATTAGTTCTCTCATTCTACAGTGTTTATGGTTTATTACAATCACTTCTTCCCTCCGGTTTCAGCAAAACAAGCTAGTGTCTATCATCTCTATTACTACATCTCTTTTTCCTTTCCTTCCTGAAGAAAACATGCTGTAGAATTAAAGCAAAATTACGCTGTCCCTTGAGCTTGCTATGTCTTGAATTGCTCTTCAGAGGTTCTTCTATTTAATTTCAATGTAGAAAAGTTTATAATCGTACTACTCAGATCACGGACAAGGACCAGCAGCATCACTGGTGCTAAATAACTTATTACAAATGCAGAATCTCAGGCTTCCTGAATCACAACGTACACTTTCAATGAGCCCCCTGCTGATTTATTTGGGAAGGGAAGTTCCCTTTTATCCTGAGTGAACTTGACATTAAATGTGTTTTGCAGAATTACCTGTCCCAGATTTTGATTCATCCTTTTTTTCTGTGGCTGTATTTGAAACAGGATCTTTCTCATCATGTGTAGCCTGAATGGGATTTGAAGAAAAATAATCAGCACATAAAGTATATTACACAGACTATACAGTTAATAGTTCAAAATAAAAATGAGAGTGTAATTACCTTTGGGGCCCGTTCTTTCTGAGAAGACACTGAAAAGAGAAAGGGATACATAATAAATCATATGTAAATATGATAAAGACATCCATACATTGATGCAGTGTTAGCATCAACCTGTATTTTCCTGCCTGTATTAGTGTAGGCTTTGATGTTTTATACTTTGTGTCTTGGGACAGCAACATGACAGAAACACACTGAAGAAAACAGGAATATAGGCTTCACAAATTCCAACATAATATAATTTGTCATATATCTACTCCTAAAATAAGAGAGTTTCAATAGCAATGTGGATATCCTTAGTGATGAGAACCAATGTGATCTAAAATCAGAGGAGCAACTCATAAACCTGGGAATCAATGTCAAAGCAGGTGGTCCTATTCCCGCATGTCTTTCATGCAACACATCAGAAGAATTTATACCATTGTACTACAAATATTCATCAGGCTCTGTAACTTGCCCGACAACTGAGAAGGTACACAATTACAAGGACACTTCAGTTGAATGTACACTTCACATCTCTTCAGTGGAAGTGTCCCTAATTGATCAGCTTGGATATGTTTGGTGAATCCCAGTAAATAGCATTCATTATTTCTCACGTCCATGTGGTGTAATAATTAGCCCACGTTTCTCATATCCTGTTGTTTAGCTTTCCGAAAGTTTCATGATCCACTCATGACAACAAGATATTATATAAAAACCTCAATAAAAAGTATCATCAATTATCAATTTTGACATACTTCTACAAAACAAAACCACATTAGATATTAATATGCTTTTACATTCAAAAATTACTCCAAAATGCATTGAAAAACTCATTTTAGAGTATATTAATGAATTCAACAATACTTTTATTTCTAAAAGTCTTGTTTGAAGTACCATATTATTTTCTAAAGAATTTTCATTAAATAGCTATTTTATCGAAGAGTTAGCTCCTTAAACAATAAAGACAATGTATTCATATTCAAGTTTATCTCATTTTGATAACAAAAAAGAAAAAAAAGGTATCTCTGTGGCCTAACAGTAACAAAGAGGAGCAATGAGTCAGTGTGGTTTATCTCAATTACAGCACTCTTTCTGCTTCCAGTAATTCCTGGAGCAGCCACAGTCAAATCTTCTTTTATGCAAATATTCTAAATGCATCTGAAGGGAGTTCACTCAGGTTTCCTCAGCAGAATCCCCAAAATTACATGACTAACTTCTTCTTTTCCCTCCTTCCTGCCTCACAATCTCTCTTCCTTAAGGAAAGTAATTACTCCATCAGTGGTGTCCTTAGTTGTTGTTCTACAGTGTTTACGGGTTATTACGATCACTTCTTCCTTCTGGTTTTGGCAATATCGTCTGAGGCCTATAATTTCTATTACTTCATCTCCTTCTCTTTCCCCCTTGATGAAAACATGCTGTAGAACTAAAGCAAAATTATGCTGTCCCTGAGTCTGGTATGTCTTCAACTGCTCTTTAATGCTTCTTCTTCCCAATTTCAATGTAGGGAAGTCTATAATCTTACTACTCAGATCAAGGCCAAGGACTAGCAGTACCAGTGTCAACCAAGAAATTATTATTAATGCAGAAGCCCAGGCCTGTTCAATCAGAATGTGCAGCTTCACTGAGCCTTCCACTGATTTATTCAAAAAATAGAAGTTCTCTTCAATCTTGAGGGAACATGACATTAAATGTGTATTGCAAAATTACCTGTCCCAGATTGGTCTCCATCCTTTATTTCTCTGGCTATAACTGAAACAGATGTTTTCTTGTCACTTGTAGCCTGAATGGGATTTGAAACAAAATAATCAATACATTAAGTATATTTCATAGACTATGGAGTTAATAATTAGAAATATAAATGAGAGTGTAATTACCCTGAAGGCTAGTTGTTTCAGAGAAGATACTGAAAAGAAAAAGGGATACATAATCAATCATATGTAAATATGATAAAGTTAACCATACATTCATGTAGTGTTAGCATCAAGATTTATCCCCCTGCCTGTATTAGCGTAGGCTTTGATGTTTCATACTTTGTGTCTTGGAACAGGAACATGACAGAAATACACCGAAGAGAACAGAAATACAGGTGTCATGAAACACACACTTATAATTTCAAATGTGATATTACTCTTTATATGTCTATTACCACAATAAAATAGTGTCATTGTGCATGTGGATATGCTGAGTGATTAGGAATAAATGTGATCTAAAATCAGAGGAGCAACTTATACATCTGGGAATCAATGTCAAAGCAGGTGGTAAATGCTCCTGCATGTCATGTCTTTCATGCAAGACATCAGAAGGATTTGTACCATTATACTACAAATATTCATTGCGCTCTTCTACTTGCCTGATAATTGAGCAGGTGCGCAATGAGTATGATGCTTTAGTTGAATGTACACTTCACAACTCCTCAGTGGACGTGTCCCAGAATGATCAGCTTGGATATAGGTTTGGTGAATCCTAGTATATAATATTCTTTATTCCTCATACCCATGTGGTGTAAGGTCGGTTGCCTCGCCACGAGCTCAGACGCACACGCCTCCCCCTTTTGTCTGAAAGCTTGGAACTGCTCAGGCATGTTCCCTTCTCCCTTTCTCACACAGCCTGGCCTTCCGTTAAAGAACCCAGTATGCAAGCAGAGTCTTGTGATTCTAGCCAACAGCAGTCAAGTCTTTCTAGCCAATAGCAGCCGAGTCTTTCTAGCCAATAGCAGCTGAGTCTTTCTAGCAATAGCAGCCGAGTAATTCTAACCAATAGCAGCCAAGTCCTGTATGCAAACAAAGGCTTGTAACCTTAACCAATAGCAGTCCTGCTGTCCCACAACCAATCGAGCTCCTTCACTCCCTATAAAATCCCACATCTGAGAGGAGTCCGTGCGACTTCTCTGGCCCCTCCTGTTGGACCACAGAACCTCACCCGGGAGCCTGAATAAATTCCTTCATATTGGATCTTCTTGTGTTGGCCTCAGTTTCTTCTTTTTAAACTTGGCAAGAACTGAAGAACAAACCTTACATGTGGTATAACAATGTGCCTACATTTCTTGTATCCTCTAGTTTAATCTTCAGAAACTTTCTTCATTTCACTCATGGCAAGAATATACAATATATAAACCTCTTCAAAAAGTATAATAAATGATCAAATTTAACATACTTATACAAAATAAAGTTGCTACAAGGATAGATATGAATAAGCTTTTACATTTGAAACTCACTCTAATATTCATTGAAAACAAACCTTTTAGGAGTCAATTAATGAATTCAACATTATTTTTGTTTCCAAAATAGTCTAGCTTGAAGTATACTATTCTCTTAAAAATTTTTATTAAATTGCTATTTCATCCAAAAGTTAGCTTCTGGAGAAACAAAGTTAATGTATATATATTCATGTTTATCTCATTTGAATAACTAATATCAACAAAACATGTATCTCTGATGCCCAATAGTAAATAAGAGTAGTAATCAGTTACTGTGGTTTATCCTAATTCTAGCACTCTTTACTGCTTCCAGTAGTTCCTGGAGCAGCCAAAGTCAAATCACCTTTTATGCAAATATTCTAAATACATCTGAAGTGAGTTCATTTATACTTGAGTCATAATTTTAAAAATCATTTTCTTTATACTCCTCAAGTCTCCTGATATACCTACATTTTCTGAGTTCAGCAGTTCAGCACTCTTGCCATCTGTTTGTCCAGTTTTGCAAAAACATACACGTCAACAAATAATGTTTCCTAGGAATACAACTAACAATGGATGTGAAGGACCTCTTCAAGAAGAACTACAATCCACTGCTCAAGGAAATAAGAGAGGACACAAACAGATGAAAAATCATTCCATGCTCATGGTTAGGAAGAATCAATATTGTGAAAATGGCCATACTGCCCAAAAGAATTTATAGATTCAATGCTATCTCCATCAAGCTACCTGTGACCCTCTTCACAGAATTTGAAAAAAACACCTTAAACTTCATATGGAACCAAAAAAGAGCTTGCATAGCCAAGAGAATCTGAAGCAAAACAACAACAACAACAACAAAACAAAGCTGGAGTCATCATGTTACTGACTTCAAACTATATCACAAGGCTACTGTACTCAAAACAGCATGGTACTGGTACCAAAACAGAGATATAGACCAATGGAAGAAATAGAGGCCTCTGAAAGAACACCACACAACTATAACCATCTGATCTTTGACAAACCAGAGAAAAGCAATGGGGAAAGGATTCCCTATTTAATAAATGGTATTGGGAAAACTGGGTAGCCATGTGCAGAAAGACAAAACTAGATCCCTTCCCCACACCTTATACACAAATTAACTTCAAATGGATATAAAAATTTAAACATGAGGCCTAACACCATAAAAACTCTTGAAGAAAACTTAGGCAATATCATTCGGGACATAGGCATGGGCAAGGACTTCATGACTGAAACACTAAAAGCAATAGCAACAAAAGCCAAAATAGACAAATGGGAACTAATTAAACTTAAGAGCTTCTGCACAGCAAAACTATCAATAGAGTGAACCGGCGACCAACAGAATGGGAAAAAAGTTTTGCAATCTACCCATCTGACAAAGGGCTAATATCCAGAATCTATGGAGAACTTAAATTTACAAGAAAAAAACAAACAACCTCATCAAAAGAATGGGTGAAGGAAACGAACAGACAATTCTCAAAGGAAGACATTTATGCAGCCAACAAACATATGAAAAAAAGCTTATCATCAGTGGTCATTAGAGAAATGCAAACAAAACCACAATGAGATACCATCCCACGTCAGTTAGAATGGCAATCATTAAAAAATCAGGATACAACAGATGCTGGAGAGCATGTGGAGAAATAGGAATGCTTTTACACTGTTGGTGGGAGTATCAATCAGTTCAACCATTGTGGAAGACAGTGTGGTGATTCCTCAAGGATCTAGAACCAGAAATACTATTTGACCTGGCAATCCCATTACTGGGTATATACCCAAAATTTATAAACTGTTCTATTGCAAAGACACATGCACACATATGATTATCTAAGCACTGTTCACATAGCAAAGACTTGGAAGCAACCCAAATGCCCATCAATGATAGACTGGATAAAGAAAATGTGGCACATATACACCATGGAATACTATGCAGCCATCAAAAAGAATGTATTCTTGTTCTCCGCAGAGACATGGATGAAGCTGAAAACGATCATTCTCAGCAAACTAACATGAGAACAAAAAACCACATGCCGCATGTTCTCACTCATAAGTGGGAGTTACGTGGACATAGGGAGGGGAATATTACACACCAGAGCCTGTCAGTGGGTGGAGGGCTGGAGAGGGATAGCATTGGGAGAAATACCTAATGCAGATGACAGGATGATGGATGCAGCAAACCACCATTACGCTATGAAACAAACCTGCACATTCTACACATGAACCCCACAACTTAAAGTATAACTTAAAAAAAGAAGATTGTCACTAAATCTTCTACTGCCATATATTATAGCAAGATACACTCAATTTGAAACAGAATAGGAATATTTGCTGCAGAATTATAGTATATAAAAATACATAAAGGAAATAACTTAATTGTATTAGTAGGCAAGAAAATAACTAATACATGATTGATTTTTTAAATTTCATAATTATAAACAGAAATTTAACAAAATATAAAACAAAACTGAACCAGCTATATAATTAAAATGAAATAAATTTTTTATTTTAATTTTAAATCAGAAATTATTAGTTTAACAATTTTGCTGAAAGGTTAATCAAATAAGAACAGATTATAATTACCCAATATTGCCATAGTAACTTCTGTATAGAAATCTGTTAAATATTCACCAAAAGTCAAAAATCTAACAGCACAGAAACTTAATATTTCATATTAAATTGCAACTCATGCAAATGAAATAAGCAGCATGCTATATCACTATACTATTCACTATTAAAATAGAATTTTTAAGACAATACCTAAAATTAAGTTGGGGCTATAACTGCTGTAAAGAAAATAATTCACATGACAGTCATAAGACTGTCATTTTAGAAAGACCTACATGCAAAACTGGCCCTTCACTGGTGTTTGGAAATTTATATTTTAAAGGCTTCTCACCATTTTCTAACTGAGAAAAGTAGATCACTGTACCTAAACTGTTTGCATAAACAATGTAGTTGACTCTGAACAGCTGCTTTTCTTCTGGAAGTCTGGAACTTTTGCACGTGTGAGAGAGGATGCCTATGTAACTAGCTTCCATAAAATCTTTGGATACTGTGTAAGTCTCTATGAGACTCATAGTGATAAACAACATTGCACATATGCTGTCAAAATTCAAGGCTACAGGAATTAAGCACATCCTGGTAACTCCACAGGAGGGCTCCTGGAAGCTTGTGCCTGGCTTCCCCCAGATATGCCACATGTCCCTTTGCCCTGAGCTAATTTTATTTTGTATTATTTCACTGTAACAAATCAAAGCCCTGAGTATGACTGTTTGCTGAATCCTTCTAAGTGAATCACCAAACATAGAGGCAGTCTTGGGAAACCCTGACACAATTGCATTACATGAGATTTTTTTTTCCTTCACGTGACACAGACGGTTTATTCACACCTCTCCAACCGCCACAGTTCCACATCCCAGCTCATTTAAACAGTGCTTTTTTGTAATCAAAACATCCTTATTCTTTTTTATCTATGGTAATACCATCAAGAGTAATTCACTGTTAGAAATCTTACCTGGATTGCTATTTATAGAAAGCGCTTTAGATTTCTTTTCTTCTTTGTATTCAGAAATTAGTTTGAGAATGCTATGCATAAAATTAATAAAGGAAATTTACATGTTAATACTATTATTAAAAAAATTTACCAAACATACTAAATTACTAGAGTATTTTAAACAGTATCAGGATGTTAATTATCCTATACACTTCTCTTCTGTAAGCTCTACAAACTTCTTAGTACCTTTCTAATTAAATAATAACGACAGGTGAAGTACTCATGAAGTGAAGGCAGTATAGCTCATAAACTAACTCACATCACCTTGACATAATAGAAAGTCACCTTCCTGGCTCTTACTGATACGTCCTGGCTCTATAGCCTACAGGTATTTCCTGTTAAACAGGTTGCTTCTCTTAGGCGCAATGTCTTCTTCTAGATTGTACTGCCTTCTTTCATGAGGTTGTTTTACAGGTTTAATGAAGTAGCATTTTTAACATTCACAGAGAAATAGTAAAGTAGTGGAATCTGTTCTTAAATTTTATTGCTGGAACTATTTTGAAATCCCAAATCAAACCCAATGTGTGTTTTTTCATAGGTTCTAATATTCAAATGCTTCAGTTTAAGAAAAATGTTGTCCTAATTTTGTTTATTGTTCTATTATTTGTGGCTTATAATTCAGGGCATCTCAATTATTTCATAATTTGTAAATCAATTTATTTATGAATACATTATTTCATTAAAATAGGTAACATGATTGTCCACTATTACTGAGCTCATCAATTCCAAGGAGAGAAAACTAACAGATGTCAAGATCTGGCTTGGGCTACCACTATCACTTCTCTACAGATTCTAACTGAACCAGCAGATGTTTGCTAGAGTGACAGTTAATCTCCATGTTATCTCCAACTGACATGGAAGACAAAGCCCTACTTTCATTTTTTTTAAGTTCCATAAAATAGATGAAAGTTGACATTTTCTCATTTCCAAGATACATACTAACAAAATATTTACACAACACCCCATGTGTTATTAGCTCCATTCTCAGTTTATAGATCACCTTTGTAACGAAAATCACAATTCTAATATAAGGTGCCACCCATTTTGTTTTGACTCAAACTATTACTTAGCTGGCCAGCAGCCAAATGACCTTCCTGTGACTGCAAAATATGAAATGCTTCATCATGCTAATTTTCTTTGTATTGTTCCAATTTTAGTATTTGTGCTGCCAAAGCAAGCACAAAACCTTTTACATATAAACGCTGATGAGCCATGGATGAGACTTAGTTCTGTTAAATCTAACTAACCAACTTGAGACTCAGATAATTCTGATGAATGACTTCCTATAAAGCAGAATTTAAAAATATTTTAAAAACTTGAGATAGCGATGCAAGCAGCTTGAGAGATCTTCATTATTATAGAAAACAGACCACTTGAGGGGCCAACCACAAGTTGATGCCTACTGCTCTAAGGAAGGATGGCACAGAAGCTTCCACTACCTGAGAAAAGCTCTCACACTGTTTATTTTAAAAGTCTCAGGGTACATATCTGGTAGCAATAAAAAAACCTGCAATTTCTTTCTACAACATTATTTGAATATCTCTGACAGTTTAGAACTATCCCAACTAATATTTGCTTTAAAGAGAAAAAGAAAACAACAAAAAAACCAAGGGACTCAAAAAATAACTCACCACAAAGGTCTTGAAGTCCAGCTTAAAATGTGGGCTCTACATCAGGTTTTGAGTGTGGGTGAAAGTGTCAATTTGCTCACTATGTGTATTCATAAAGTTAGAATTTCAGCTAACAGAGCAAGGTTCTGGTGTTTTGGAAACAATGGCTGAACATATAAGTATATGCATGTGAAATAAAAAATAGTTGTAATTTGAAGTTTTTTAATGGATCAATGTGAAGATTGAGTGATCTCAAACAGAAAGGGCATCAGGGCAACCTGGGTGGCAAAGGTTAATCATTAGCAGACTGTAGGAGCACTTTCAATGGCAAGAAAGCAGCAACAGAATCAATGAAAACAAAACAATGATTAACATGTCCTTTCCCCCTCCCTTTCTGACTTATAGAAACTATTTGTCTTCCTTGAACTTATGGAACCCCTTAGGTTCTTGAAGAATTCAAGGATCAGGCTATAGTAGATGGTCCCCAGTAAACAGCACAAGATTTTTTTGATAAACTGGACATTTCAAGATCCAAATAACTAATTAGAAAAATCAAAGATGTGAAACTACTTTATCCTATGCATAGGGGTTATACTTGAAATAAAAAGAACATTGGAATCCCTAATGAGAAAAGTCTTAAAAGTTTCAATATCAAGAATCCTGTACCTACTACCACTTATCTGGCCTTTTGCTTGATTTCTGGCTGATGAAGTTCCATAACTCTTGAAAACTTAAAAATTTGCCACTTGAAAACTACCTGAACCAAACTATGAAGTCTCACCTGATACATAAGATGCAATTGTTACAATTATTTTAAACTTCAATTTAGTGTTCACTAGCCTTTTTATGTAAAGACTTACATTTCATTTTTAGCAGCAGCAGCATAGTTTTCTGCGGTCTCCCCATATACATCTTGAGAAAACACATCAATATTGTGCTGCAGAAGAAGAATGACTATATCTCTTTTTTCAAGACGAACAGCAAGTGTGAGGGCTGATCTAAAATAACAGAGAGATAATTAAGAACTTTAATAATGTTTTTAAAAGCTAAATATATATACTTTATCAACTTAATATCTTGCTTGTCCATGTAGAATTAACACAATTACATGTACTAATAAACAAGCATCTTGGGTGCTCAAGGGTTTATCTTTGTAAATTATGACAAAGGTTAAAAGCAATGAACAAAAAGGAAGCCTCTTGTCCCACTGTGGTATGACACAGTTAAAGTTGTTGACTTAAAGTCCTTTGATGGGCAAGAAACTATGCTCTGGCCACCTATCTAAAGTAGGCAATTTTAAGTGAAGAATTATTCATTTCTTCCCTAGTCTGATATATTATAATGCAAAATCAACTAAGGGGTCAGATAAGAGCTATCTGTAGGCTTAAAACAATAAAGCCTTAGCTTCAGTTAATGACACTGATAAGCATGTGCTAGGCATTTAATTAAATGTCACATATATATATGGAGGATAATATATCCTTTAAGGGTGTAACCATACACACACACACACACACACACACACACACACACACATATATATGAGCACATACTTACATGCTTAGCCATTGTTTCCAAAACACCAGCACCTTGCTGTGTTAGCTGGACATTCTAACATTATATATATATAATGACTTATACAAAACCACCCTTGAAGAATATATTATTATCCTCCTTTTCACGTAAGAAAACATACTTGGTGATAAGTAATATTCCCAAGGTCACACATCTAGCAAGTGGGAAAGCTTGGGATTAAACCCAGTCCTGTGTGAACCTAAAGCATTTCTTCATTAAAGTTTTACTCATTTAAAGCTATCTTTTCTCCGTCTCCCCATATCAATTAAAAACAACATCAAAATACAGTAGAAATGAAAAACATGAAACTCCTTTAGCTAATATAAAATCATACAATCAAAAACATCACATTATTACATTATAAATAACACATCATATTACAAATAACAAACATCTGTCAATATACAGAGACTTCTATATATAGAAGCCTTCTATGTGTATAATGTCTATATATAGAGACAAATCCTACCAACACTCTTATGTTACTCATCCAAATAATTGTTTTTCTACCTAAATTATAATCTGTGTTGATATTTCTCACTATATCCCAATAATTAAAAGTTAGTCTTCTTATTAATGTAATATTTCTGACTTGAGTGGCTGCTATCACTCTAAAATGACACTCAGGTTTTAAAACAACACAACAAGAACTAAGGTCTGTACCTTTTAAGAGAATCAAGTGCATTTATATTTGCATTTTTCTTTAATAAAAATTCCACCATCTCTAGTTTTCCTTGACTCACAGCAAATAAAAGTGGTGGAGGTTCTTCCTGTAAAACAACAGCAACAATTTATAATTCACAAAATCACATATTTATCAACTGAATTGAAAACCTTATACAAGATCCTATGAGCTTAAATATATACAATTGAAATAACATAAGAGGTGTCTCTTTCTTTTTACTCCTCGGTGCTTTTCTACGTGCTGCTCCTTCCCCTGGAAACAACCCTACTCTGCCTCACTGTAAGAACTCTGGTCGTCTCCAAAAGTCATTTCAAACATCTACCAGTTCCAAGAATCTTTGCTTCTGTCACCGCATTTAGCATGGTATTTTGTAAGGATTTTATTGTTTCCCACCTGAACCAAGAGCTTCTTCAGAGCAAGAGCTGTATTTTTTTCTCTATGTCCTCAAACCCTAAGACACAGTAATAAACGTTTCAGGTATTTTTATTAATGATCTAAATTATTATCTATGAGCAGTGTTTCTTAAACTATTAATACATTCCAAAGAATATTTACTTTACCAGAAGTTGAAGAAAGACTCCAAACGACTCTATGATCACCCAAGTTTGAAAAATGTTACAAAACTGTGCAGTATGTAACTAGTATTTGAGAAATCTTTTGAACTTCACCTAATCCCTATTTGTCAATACTTTTCATGTAGAACATTAACATTTGAGGAATTAGAGTTTCAGGGATACAGTTGTGAGAGCTTACCAGTAAAGGTGGAGGTTTCCTCTGGGTGATACACATTTGCTTGTTTCTATCAACGGTGTCAGAATCTCCTGGGGAGCACCTGACGTTGTCATCTGAGATTCTGACATGATTGACAGTTCATTTGAAGCCTATCTCTTTTTAATTCGGAGAGCTGGGCTCTGAATTAAAAGAGATAGGCTTCAAATAAACTTTCACTCCTTATTATTAAATAGTCCATGGGTTTTCTCTAGTAGCATTTTTATCTTAGCTGTGAGAAAGCTCTATATGAAATGTTATTCTCAACTACAATCCTAGGACCCTGGTGCAAATAATTATGTAATTATAATCATAGGACCCCGATACATAACTCGTTTTAAAATTTATTTGTATTCTAGTTTTCATATTGTTACTTAAAATTTTTTTATTTTAGATAAAATATAAATCAGAAATAAAAATACAATGGCTTATCAATTAAAGCTCTAATAATTACCTATATGAATTATTTATAGCATAATAAAAGCCACTAAATTACCTGCATTTTTAGGAGACAATGTTGAAGAGAAAGATATAATATTGTTGGCAATATGCATAACCTATGCAACTATACCAACTGATAAACCTGAAAAAGCTTACCTGCATTCTAATAGGAAGATGATTCTTTATAGTATATATAAAGAAAAACAGTTTATAAAACACTGTCTAAATTCAAAAGTTCAACCCCATCACTAAAGGATTTATATAAAATATAGACTACATATTTGAATAAATATAAAATATCTTGAAAACCTTGAAATATTTACTAAAATATACTATAAAACAGGGCTTGTAAAATCATCCTTACAGAGGCAAGGGAGATGACCTGAGGAAGTGAAGTACCTAAGTAGGTACAATAGCAAAATGAAGACCACATGCCTCATAGAAAGGCGCAACCTCTGGACAGCATCCTTAACAGTGAGATGGGCTCAAGGGACACCAGACTAGATCCTTTAAAAGAAGCCTGGAATCCAGATCTGTGTACAGTCTCCCAAACCTTACATGTTGACACAATTTATAGAGGCAAACCAAACACATCTATGGGCCACATTTAGACTATAGACCTTGTATTTTTATATTTGCTATGGATATATCTCTAAGCAGTTGTGCATAAAGCAAGTATTTTCATGCAAAATACTTCTTTTGTTTCAGATTTTTTTTTTCTAAAACAGGCTCAAAAATGCAATAAAAATTATTATTAAGAGTCATAGTACCCACTTCAAGCACTTTTACAACATTCATTCATCTATAATTTATGTTTACTTTTCCCAGATTAGCCAGGTGCGATGGCTCACGCCTATAATCCCAGCACTTTGAGAGGCCAAGGCGGGTGGATCATGAGGTCAGGAGTTCAAGACCAGCCTGGGCAACACAGTGAAACCCCATCTCTACTAAAAATACAAAAATTAGCCAGGCATGGTGGTGGATGCCTAAAATCCCAGCTACTTGGGAGGCTGAGGCAGAGAATTGCTCGAACCTGGGGAAGCAGAGGTTGCAGTGAGCTGAGATCATGCCACTGCACTCCAGCCTGGGTGAGACAGAGCGAGACTCCTTCTACCACAAAAACAAAAAAACCCAGACTGTTCACCAAATGGATAATTAGTTTATAGGACTGCTGAAACTAAATCATTAAAAGGATACCTCTCCGTATTCTTACTAACTTCATGGTTTTCAGTGTTTAAAACTGCTATCCTGATTATGCATTGTTCTATGTACTTGACATACTGAGACAGTCCATAATAGAGCTTCAGCTTTAAAAAAAAAGGTTTAGAATTTATTACTATTATAATTGAGAGAACCTTGCTTTTAATGATGATGTATTGACCTAATCACCAGAATGATTACAAAGAGACTCAAAATCCTGAGTCAGTCTCTACTTATTAAAAGACTTCTCAATAGCAAGATGTTAGAAAAGAAGTTAGTCTTAAGCTGATAGATACTGCAAATAATAGTCCTTTTAACTTCCCAACCACAGAGGTAGAGACAGATAAAAGTTAGGCTAATATTATTAGGAAGGAGAGATTTAAAGGAAGCAGCACTTATCAAACTCCAACTCTTCTGGAGATTTCTTAAGTTTTTGAGATAGGGGAATTTATATTATACTTATCTATACAGTGGTTCTTAACCAGTAGTGTATCAGTATCTCAAGAAACTTGTTGTTTTTGTTGTTAGAGACAGGTTCTTATTCTGTTGCTCTAGCTAGTTGTACCTCCATGCCCAGCTTCAAGGAAATATTTTAAAACATACATGCCCTGGCTATATTAGATTTGCTATATTAAAATCTTCAGGGGATATTCTAGACTTATAGATTTGCTTTTAATTTCCTCAGGTTACTGTCATGCACAATTCTAGCTTCGAACTAGCGCAGTTGATAATCACTTCAGTCTCATCTCTCATCCACATAGCAAATCCCCTTTATCATTTGGGATTTGGCCAAAAAGAGTAAAAAGCAAAAGATAGAGCCATTCACTGAAAACTCCATTTACTTTTCCTGGGTAGGGATAGAGAAGAGAATAGTAAACTCAAAATCCAACTTGATTTTACTATATATAAGCTCCTTATCTCCCATTGGCCCATAAAGACATTCTGAACTTGAGAGTACAGTTTAGATGCTTATCTAGGTGGCTGTTTCTGCCAGAATTGAATAATGTCCATTATTTATGTGTTCTTCTCTTTGCTGAACTGTGTCCCACTTCATCCCCACTATTCACTGCCAATCTGGTTTCCTCAGAGTCCTACCAAAATTGATCCATAGGCAATTTTACAACTTACAAACTCTTTCCCAAAGTAAGAAACTTGTCTAAACATATAAATTGAAAACAACACACAAAAAACCTCTTCTCAGTATTTTCCCTCATCACCTAATTTCCAAATTAGCTTGTGTATTTCTGATTGCTCTCCTTTTCATTTTTCCCTCTTAAGCTGCCTTTCCACAGGGGAATCACTTTTTTTTTTTTTTTTTTTGAGACGGAGTCTTGCTCTGTCACCCAGGCTGGAGTGCAGTAGCGTGATCTTGGCTCATTACAACCTCTGCCTCCTGGGTTCAAGTGATTCTCCTGCCTCAGCCTCCTGAGTAGCTGGGATTACAGGCATGCAGCACCACGCCCAGCTAATTTTTGTATTTTTAGTAGAGATGGGGTTTCACCATGTTGGTCAGGCTGGTCTCGAACTCCTGACCTCGTGATCTGCCCACCTTGGCCCCTCAAAGTGCACTTTCAAATGAAATCACCTTCACATACCTTACTTGTCAACAGCAGCAAGATTTACATTTATTGTGAAATGCTTTAATTTTCTTTGAAATTTAAAATAAAGCATATTTACAAGGGTAAATTTTACTTTCCTGTGTCACTTCACACTAATCAGAAAAAAAGAGTAATTTAGTGGAAAAAAACTTAACTATTACCTTTCCCAAATTCAGTTACCATGAATTACAAATTTATTGCCATTCATTTTTTGTTATAATTATTTACCATAAGTGCATGAAAGAAAGCTGTACCCTGTAATGCTTCTTTAAAAGTTCCAATATTTAAAGTAAAATCTTAGACAGTTAAGGCATTTAAAAATATTTTCATTCAAGGAATATTTGAGATTCCAAATATGAAAAAAATGACCCTTATATGCTAAAATAAATGCATTTCAGGTAGTCTGAAAATAACATTGGTTGATCTATACCTTGCTGCTTCTTTCAATATCTGTACCATGTGAAAGTAGTCTTTCTATCATGTCTGTATCTTCATTGTACACAGCGTAGTGTAGAGCAGTCCTGCCATAGTAATCTGTAATATTTGGATTGGCGCCTTTTTCCAGCAGAATAGTTGCACAAAACACCTGCTTAAGTTGTATAGCCTGTCAATATTAGACCAAGAAAATGATTGTAAATACTGGAAAATAAAAATAAACACTCCACAGGATTTACCAACTAGTTACATAGTGGTATTACAATGAGACAAATTCATTTTATTCTATGTACTTAAACCAAATCCATCTCATGCTCAGAGTTAGCTTCTATATACCTTGATCAGAGGTGTCCTGCATTCACTGTCGAGGAGGTTAAGCTGGCAATTGTTGGTCACCAGGAGTTCTACCACTTCATATTGGCCAGTGGCACAGGCCAAATGTAGAGCAGTCCTGTGAGAATGAAAGGACTTTTTAAAACATGTAATTGACAGGGTGATGGATGCAGCCAACCACCATTGCATGTGTATACCTATGTAACAAGCCTGCATGTCCTGCACATGTATCCCAGAACTTAATTCACGTGTTATTTCTCTGTCTTCAAAAAAATATATTTAATTTTCTTGTAAAGAAAGTACAGTCTTTGTTAGCCCTTAATACTCACCATATTAATAAAAGAGCAGGCTATTTAACACAAAAAGCTTGGCCTTTGGATTCAGTTTAATTGGGGGCCTGAATTTTACTTTAAGCTCTTTTTAATAAATTTTACTTTATTTTAGCTAAAATTTAGCCTTTCTTTGCTTCAATTTCCTCATCAAGAAAATATATAAGAGAATAGTAGTTATCCCACAGAACAACACTGTGATGCTTACATGAGAATCTATGTATGGCATTTAGAACAGTTCCTCACACAAATGACAGCTCAATAATTTTTAGATATTACTACTTACAAAGACATTTTATTTAGGTAAGATGATACAATCATAACTACATTGAGGTACGTATTAAAGATTAGAAGTATCACTGCATTTCAATCATTTTCAGATGTTCATGTTCTCATTATTCTCTTATATAAGCTACTATTCTCTTATATATTAACATCTCCTGAAACTGGAATACCATTTACAATTCATTATTTATTACAATTATAACTGGCAACATTTTAAACATTCTCTTAATGATATATAAAATAATGTGGTATCACCCAATCCATAGTGCCTTACATTAAATGGGATACAGTACATAGAACAGGCAGTTCTACTCATGTAATTAGCACCTCAATAAAGTACTATGGAAAAAGAAGACCAAAATAAAAACAACAAATTAACACATCTTAGATATGTAATCAAAACAACAAATTCTTAAAACGAAGTAATTCTTACTTCAATTTTCAAAAAAAAAATTAACCCAAAGAAAACTCAGGATTCAAATGAATAGGTGTGGCTCATTTTTTTCAATACTTAGATTTATAGACTGTTACGTAAATTAGGTATTTGCAATGATTAATAGTTGAGACTGTCATAGTTTTTGAAAAGGCAGTTAGTTACCTTTTACTATTTTCTAACTTCAGAAGTGCTTTTGTTTCAAAAAAAAAAAAGGAATAAAAGATTCAGCTGGGATTCAGTCCTAATACTTCCATTTTAAATCTCTCAGCTTGCTCAGGCTGGGAAGGTAAACATGAAGTTGTTCAACAAGAAGTTGAACAGTCCTGAGAGACAGTAGAATGAGTCTGCTACACAATAGGTATCAGATTATGTTTGATGAATAACTGGATTGAAAGAATGCACACATCAGTTGGGGAGTTTATTATGAAAGAAAACTATAAATTAAAGCAGTGGTTATGGAATAGTAATAATCACTTATATTTGCTCATTTTCATGAGGACACTGGTAAATGAACTTAAAATTGTTTGCATATATGTAATAAAACTATAATAAAAACATTTATATACTAAAATCTATGCATAATAAATGAGCACAAATAAAAATATTCTCTCTACCTCTGAAGAGGCTAAAAGTTCACAAAAGATACCAATAAACAAAAATAAAAATGAGGCCAGGCACGGTGGCTCACCCCTGTAATCCCAGCCCTCTGGGAGGCCAAGGCGGGGGGAATCACTTGAGGTCAGGAGTTTGAGACCAGCCTGGCCAACATGGTGAAACCCCGTCTCTACTAAAATATACAAAAATTAGCCAGGCATGGGGGTGCACACCAATAATCCCAACTACTCAGGAGGCAGAGCTGGGAAAATTGCTTGAACCTGGGAGGTGGAGGTTGTAGTGAGCTGAGATCATGCCACTGCACTCCAGGCTGGGTGACAGGGCAAGACTTCACCTCAAAGTAAGTAAATAAACAAATAAATAAATAAAAATAAAATAAAATAGAAAGTGAGAATTATTTTCTTCTGTGCAAGGTTTATATTTCTTCTCTTCCCAAGGATAATTTCCTTAATAAAAAAACATTTACTAGAAGTTTTATACATGGTCATCATTTATACATCATAACAAGAAAAAAATCACAATATACCTGCCAGAAAAGAAAAAATGTTATATTTTGTACACATACTTGGCTTACAAACACCATAGACTGTGTATATGTATAATCAAACCAATTTTTTTTGATTATACATATACACAGTCTTTGAGCCTGGGTGCTCACCCCTGCCGAGGTTTCCACATCCCAGGTGCAGCTGAGCCGGCCAGGGAAGAAAGTCCAGCCCCTTTGGTGAGAGGACTCGCCACCACCCTCACCCCTACACCCCCCCAACCCATCCACCCCCACCCTTCACCCCCAGCCCCAGTCCTCTACCCCAATGAACCCTCACCCCATCTCCCCACCCCACACCGTCCTTGCCCCTACCCCCAAGCCTTCATTCCATCCATCTAAGTCCATTCAACCCCCCATCTCATCCCCTACTCCCCACTCTCATTCCCCAACTCACTCCCCACCCCGCCACCCAATTTACCCCCACTCCCCAGGTCCCACTCCACTCATTCCCACCCCTGTCAGGCACCCCCTCTCCCCCAAATCCATACCTCGAGCCCCAGATCATCCATCCCGCAGCCCTCAGCCTGGAAGGGGCACTTGGCCCACATCCGAAGGCCTCCTCCCGCAGCCCCAGCTCCCAGCCCCCTTACCTGTTCTTCTTGTCTTTTATATCTATGCAATCTTCCGTGATCAGAAGGGTATCCAGTTTCTCTAGCTTACCATAGACGGCAGCTCTGTGGATCCTTTTCAGATCACGTCATTTAATATTGTACTCAGCACATGAGAGGCCGTCGCCCCACAAGTGCCGCAAGGGATGGTTCTTCCGCTGCCAGATAGAACAGTCATTACCAGTCTGTAGGCGGTTCCTCGGCAGCAAGTTGTGGATGATGAAACCGCCTATGTTAAAGTGTCTGTCTTTAGCCATGTCTTCGATCGCCGCCTCCAAAGCGCAACAACAACGCTCTCGGACCACGGACCTTCGCACAGACGCTCAGCGCCTTCCGCGTCTCCACTGAAACGGCCCAACAGAACCGTTATGACCAGCGTGCGCGCGCACCTCAGCCGTCCCGCGTCACAGGCCCGAGGCAGAGAAACGGTGAAAACCGCTCTCTAGCGGGCCACGTGCAGGCGGCGGTTGCTGCCGAGGCGCCTCAGGCTGGCTGGGCTCCTTGGAGCGCGAGGCTCCTCGCTGCCCCAGGGCCCGTCTGACTGTCGCCCGCGCCCCCTTACCTTCCTCCACCGGCTCCCGACACGCGGACCCCCCTGCGCTGGGCCCTCTGCAGCCCAGAGATAGGGCTGAGTGGCTTTTGCGTGGTGCAGCCGCCCAGGCCACAGCCCGACTTTGTGCTGCGTTGTCCCGGGGTCCGTGCTGATGGGCGCTCGGCTGGAGGGCGGGATCCGGGGTTGCCACCGCTGCAGCCTGCACCCCACTTGCAGGTGGCGGCTGCAGCTCCGGCTCCGTCGCGGGCCGGCGGGGCTCCTGGTCGCTGAGCGTGCGGCCCACCCGGCCGAGGGTGTTTGCCTCCTGCACCAGGGGCTGAAGTCCAGGCCCTGCGCTCCTGCCGCTGACTGCCTGACATGCCGCTCGCTGCCCAGCTGGCTCCGGGGTCCACGCAGTCCTGGTGGGGGATTCCCAATCCGCGGCGACCGCTGGTCCATGTGCTGGTGGCGGCTGGGCCCTCTGCAGGCTCTGGCGGCGGCGGCGGCGCGGCGGCGCAGGCTCTGGCGGCGGCGGCGCGGCGGCGCAGGCTCTGGCGGCGGCGGCGGCGGCGCGGCGGCGCGGCGGCGCAGGCTCTGGCGGCGGCGGCGGCGGCGCGGCGGCGCAGGCTCTGGCGGCGCGGCGGCGCAGGCTCTGGCGGCGGCGGCGGCGCAGGCGCGGCGGCGCGGCGGCGCAGGCTCTGGCGGCGGCGGCGGCGGCGCGGCGGCGCAGGCTCTGGCGGCGCGGCGGCGCAGGCTCTGGCGGCGGCGGCGGCGCAGGCTCTGGCGGCGGCGGCGGCGCAGGCGCGGCGGCGCGGCGGCGCAGGCTCTGGCGGCGGCGGCGGCGCAGGCGCGGCAGCGCGGCGGCGGCGCAGGCTCTGGCGGCGGCGGCGCAGGCTCTGGCGGCGCAGGCTCTGGCGGCGCAGGCTCTGGCGGCCCTGGCGGCGGCGGCGGCGGCCCTGGCGGCGGCGGCGGCGGCGGCCCTGGCGGCGGAGGCGGCGCAGGCGGCGGCGGCGCAGGCGGCGGCGGCGGCGGCGCAGGCGGCGGCTCAGGCGGCGGCGCCGGCGGCTCAGGCGGCGGCGCCGGCGGCGGAGGCGGCGGCGGAGGCGGCGGTGGCGGCGGAGGCGGCGGCGGCGGCGGCGCAGGCGGCGGCGGTGGCGGCGGCGCAGGCGGCGGCGGCGGCGGCGGCGGCGGCGGCGGCGGTCCTGCAAGTCTGACTCCGACTGCCCCGTGGACCCCGGGACCTACAGCCCCACGGCTCTCCCCTGCCCTCAGGTACCTCCCAGGAACTTCAGGATGGAGCTCAGTCCCCAGGGCCCTAAGAGGCTGGGAGCAACCCCAGATTTGAGGCTGGAGCTCAGCATTTCAACTGTGGACATCAGGCCAGTCCTCAGTGCCTTGAGGGAGGGACTCCAACGCCCCCAACCCCCATTCCCCATCCTTTCCCCACTGCCCCACTGTACCTCCAGGCCACCTGCCCCTCGGTTCCCCAAGACCTGAACCAGCAGAAAGGAAGGATGCTGCATTGACCCTCCCAGCGGCTAGGCACCCTGACCATACCCATCTTGGACCTCAGAGATGCCACTTTGTGTCCAATGCTTAGGGTCACTTCTGCCAGCCAGGGGCTGCTTGGCCTGCCCTGTGCCACCGAGGGCACTACCAGCCCTCCCTGGGCTCGGATGCCTGCCTCCCACGTCCACCAGGCTTTTACTGCCTACATCCCGGCACCAGCACGCCCAGACTCTGCCCAGCACATGCCTATTGCCCAGCTGGTATGTCAGGAGCCCTCAACTCCACACATGTCCCAGGCCCTCTTCCTCCTCCCAACACCCCTGCCTGCCTGCCTTTCATTCATTTACTTACACCCTATGGACTGCCTACTGTGTGTCAGACACTGAGCTCACACCAGGACTATCAGAGGTAAAGCACACCAGCCTCCAGCCTCCTTTTGGCCCAAGTCTCCCACTCCCCCAACCCTGTTTCTCTTCTTCTCTTCGTCTGACTTTGAGTCCAAGTGCCCTGCATGGACTTGGACACTGTGCATGAGCCACACTCACACACACACGCTCACACACACATGCTCAGACACACACGCTCACACACACACACGCACATGTGCACCCACACACATTTTTATGCACATGCACACATTCATGCACACAGATGCTGTCCCCAGGCAGCGGAACAGACAAATAGGTGTCCACAAGAATTCATAATGCTTGTCACATCTTAGGTAAACCTAGGAGGAAATCCTCCTGTTGGTTGTACATAGCCTTTGTGAGCATTTGATCTGTGGGAGATGTACATGCGTGCTCCCCCCATGACCATGGTGTTAGAGGTGTGTGTGCCCCTTTCAAGGGAGTGGGCTTTTACCCCAGAATGCTTAGAACATCCCAAGTTCAAGGAAGCTGGTTCATTGTCCCCAGGAGTCCCTGTTTTACTAGTTGGCCCCACTACTGACACCATGAACAGCTGGGAAAAGAGGGTGGCCCTGTTGAAGAAGTGGGGACTCCTCATTCTCAGCCTCCCCTAACCCCACATTCCCCTTCCAGTTTCTTACCTCCTTTCCTGGTCAGACTTTTTTTTTTAGTAGATTGAGCTGTGCCCTTTAAAACTTTTTCCCTGTCAGGGGCTTTCTTTTCCTGGCAATGTGTAGTTAGTGTGCATAGCCATCCACTGGCACCGAGACAACGCTGAGGCTGTCAAAGCCCCACTCCCAGGGAGCAGAGCCACAGATGTGACAGGAGGAGCAGGGGCAGCACAGGCACATCCCTCCCTCCAAGTCCCTTGGCAGGCCCGAAGGAGGAGGGAGGAGGGCTAAAGGCAGCTCCCAAGTGAGACCCACTTACTTGAGGACCTACCAGCAAGGCTCCACCCAGTCCCAGAGAGCCCGCAGGGGTCCAGTGCACAGTGAGCTCCTCACTGAGCCTGGCTAGATACAGGGCCCCTCACCCCAAAGCAGTTTTGCTGCTGTTTAAAAATCCTCCACTAGAGTTACCTCTCTGTGACAGGCACAGTTTTGTCCTCTTCCACTTGTAAAGGACAGTCATCCTAGGGGGAGAGATCGAAGTCCCCTGGCAGTGATTTCATTCATATCATTTGCCCTGAGAAAGCAGCACAAAAACCTAGCACCTCCTGGTGCAGTGAGATGCTGGGGACGGTGGGGGCCCGTCGTGGGTCAGACTGTGCGTGTAGGTGGCCAGTCCACACACGCTGATGTGACCTGAACCCCTGGAGGCCATCTTCACTCAATGTCCCCCCTCTTCTCCAGGGACGTGGTCTCCACCACAGTGTCCTCCAGGGACCTTCACTCTCCAGGATGCATCAGGTCTCTGGGAAGAGGGTGACTGTTCCATCTGTCCCCAGGGTCACTACTGCAGGTTAGTCACTGCCCAGAGCCATTCACCTCCTGCCACCGGGTCAGACTAGAGTGTGGGTGGGAGAGCAGGCTCGATGCTCTAGTTCAGGTGTAGGGGGTGGGGGTTGAGACCACAGCCCTGCCTGGCCACCCAGGCCTGAGTGGGGAGAGAAAACCTGACCATTAGGTAAAAGAGAGACAGGACAATTAGCACAGGACAAGTTTGAAAAAAAAAACCACAGGGAAAAAAAAAAGACAAATGCATTCAAACTGAGAAAGGATCCGCATAAGGTGGAAAAGCTCTGCCCAGTTTCTGCCTTAACATGGGGAAGCTCCTTGCAGGCAGAAGTCTGGGCCTCCAGGGGACACCAGTGTACTGTATGCACATTCAGGGGACAGATGGACAGTTCTTCCTTCTCCTGCTTCCAAATTTTCTTCCATATGCAAAGCACTTGTGGTTACTTGGCCAGGGAGAAACAATAAATGGTACCTTTAAACAGGATGATCAGACATTAGACCTGAGGGCACCCAAATTCCACCTGAACACCCTATGCCCACTCAGTGTGGCCTGGCTTCTGCATCTGGATGGTAGGGACATTCTCATGGAGTAGAAGTCACTGGAGAACTCTAGACCTGGGTCAGAAACTGACAGCCTCTAGGGCTGGATGGATGGGGCAGGGCAGTTCCCTGACTCTCAAAATGACACTGGGCTCACACCCAGAGGGAGCCACAGCACGGGGGTCTTGGTCTAGGAAAGTCCCCAGCACTGGCTGAAGGCAAACACCTGCAACTCCATAGATGGTGTAGGGCTCATCCACAGAAGAGTTGCTTGATATTTCATGCAGAAGTGGACCTGCTGCAAAGCATATTTTTTTCTGCTTAAAAGCTGATCGCAGAGGATTCCTCAGGCTCTGTCTGGAGGTTGGTCTCCCTCGGCTCAGGAAGTCTGTCCCTAGGTCTAGCCTGCTCTCTCCTGCTGCAGAGCTGGAGATCAGACTCAGGTTGCCTTGAAGCCTAGGATTAAGCCCTTGGGGACCCAGCAGGCCCCAGACATTCCAGGAACAATGCAGGATGCAGGTGCAATGCCTGCCAGTGCCCTCTGTCCCCATTTTTACCGCAGGTCTAGCAAGGCCACTGAGCTCTCCAGGAGCTGTCCGCTGCTGGCAGCCCTGAGTCCTGCTCCCAGTCCATGGAGCTCCATATACTCCAAAGAGGAAAAATGCGCAGGAAGCTACTGCTTGCTGGTGGAAGCACACAGTGGGGCTGTGAGCCTCGTGCTGGGCCTGACCAGGGGTCAGCCTCCCGCCCCACTGTGCTGCGCACACATCACCTTGTCTCTGTTGTATATTCAGGCCATCCGTCTAAGGAAAGAGGCCGAGCCACAAAATATAAAGAGTTTACTTAAGCCAAAGTGAGGACAGCTGCCGAGAAGACTCAGCCCCAAGTAGCCTTGGATCTGAGCTCTATTTGGCCTTTGTAACAAGGAGGCGTTTAAGGCAAAAAAGGGGAGGCTGGGAGAGGGCAGGTACAAAGTTGTTTGTCAGGAATTCTCACTGGTTCACAGAAAAAAACACTGATTAGTGATTGGCTAGACATTGTTAAGCCATAGAGCATGGGTTACCAAATCCGGTGAGACTTTAATAGGTTAATTTACAGCTGCTTGTGGCAATAGCAAACAGTTTCAAGAGATGAATACACAGCTCAGAGGGGGCGGACGGGATTGCTGCCTCATTTTAATGCCTTTCTGGGCCTGATCACCTAAAAGGACTCACATTCCTCAGATAAAATTCTTTTCTTTTCTCAGGGCCCATTCAAAGTTCTCTTAGGGCACAGGCAAAAGCACGTCACCCTGTGGGCACGGAGAAAACTAAGACCCGGGGCAGGCTCCCCCCAGCCCAGGTCCCGGGCTCCAGGACTCATAGGGGGCCCTCCTTCCTGGCTTCTCACTCTTCGCCCTCTCCTGGTCTATTAGAGTTGGACAGGTGTTGGGGAAATGTCCTGCTGGTTACTTCTGTCCACCTGGGACCTCTGAGGTGAGGATGCCAGGACCCAGGCAGCCCCAGATGCTGTGTCCCCAGAGACAGTGGTGCACAGAGCTGTGTCCGACAGGTGACCACCCTCGCATCTCACCTGTGGGTGTGAAAGAAGCCCAGGACCACCTGTGCAGGGAGTTCTTTAATTGTCACTGACAGACTAAAAGCAGGTGACCCCAGTCTTCCTACATTTAACGTGTGTGCACACGTGTGTGCACGTAACATAAATCTGCTCCCAATGCAATTTGGATGGTGGCTGATTTGACAAACATACAAAGCAAGTTGGGGCAGGACTAATGCCCAACCCTCTCGGCTCCAGGCCGCCCCTGGACAGGGTCCCCCACAGTCCTGGCACTGTGCCCTGCCTGCCTTCACAGGCACCAGCATGTCCCCTTTGTTCTCTAGGATTTTACTGCCCTGAGGGCAGTGAAGAGCCCATTCCTTGTCCACCTCACACACCAGTGGCTGACCCTGGAGCCAAGCAGAAAGAATACTGTGGGCCTTGCCCCCCTGGGCGCTGGTGCAAAGCAGGTGAGGCGGAGGGCAGTGGGACCTGTGTCACAGCCCGGAATGTGCTGCTTCCTGAGGGGAGCCTGGGGAAGCCACATCTGGGGAGGGAAGTGAGGGCAGCCCTTGCTCTGCAGGTACCCCAGCCACTCAGGCCTGCCCCTCTGGCCACTACTGCCCTGGAGGGAGTGAGACCCACCCAGGAGCCCCCCAGGCCTGCCCTGAGCATACCTACCTGGCAGGAGAAGGAGGCCAGAGTCAGGCGGAGTGCCTCCCCTGCCCTGCCGGGTACCACTGCCCATGGCCAGGTGAGAGCCTGTCTGCAGGCTGGATGTGTGGGGGCCTTGGGGAGGAGAGGGAAGAGCCTATTGGGGGCCCCATCAGGCAGCCTTCTTAGCCTGATGCTTTTGCTCCCAGGTCTCTCTTCCTTTGAAGACCACCCATGTCCTCTGGGCCACTGGTGTCTAGGTGACCAGGGTGCCCTTCTCTGCCCACCTGGCACCTTTCAGTCAGAGCCAGGGGCATCAGCACAGGAAGACTGTGAGCTCTGCCCTCCAGGCTACCACTGCCCAGACCCTGAGCTTCAGGGCCATGCAAATGTGTTTTCCATCCCCTGCCGAGCCGGATCTGAGTGTCCAGCAGGTGAGGCTGCAGGATGACCCCAGCCCCTTGCCATCACTCCCCTCATCCCTGAGACTCAGGCCTGGGCTCAGCAAGAAGCCCTGATTGAGCTCAGGCCACAGATATGGACCAACCCCCACAAGGCCCACACAGTCTCTGGTGGCATCCACATCACCTGGATGTCCCCAGACCAAGGTGCCTTCAAGCCCCCTCTTGCTCCTCATTTGAGTCAAGGAGGAGGCTGGCCAGAGGTTTAACTAGAAATAGCATGCCCAGTACAGAGTGTCCAGTGCCTGCCACAACTCAAGGCACAACCAAAGTCACCCTCCTGTTGGCTGCCTTCAGGGAAGCTGTGGCCTCAGTGCCACCTGCCCTATGCGTCCTCACCAGAGCTCCCACCCCCACCTCATGAAATATATCCTCCTTCCTGCCCCGGCCACTGGCTCAACAAGGACCAGGTGTAGGAACTGCCTGCCATTGATTACTGTTTGTGACGTCACCACCCGCAGGCGTTGCCTTCCCTGACCACATGAGACTCCTTTCACCCACAACTTCCCACTCCTTCCTGCTTCCCACACTGCTCCCCAGCACCTCAGAGGCCTTACACCACTGCTGTCCTCCCTGCCCAGGCCCCACCTGGGGAGCCCAGGGACCCTCTTGGGTTCTCCTTCAGCTCTGGACCTCCCCTGGCTTCCAAGTGCTGCTGATGGGTGAAGAGGGGGCTCGGTGTGTTTTCCCAACCACGCCCACATTGTGGCCTGCTCTCCCGCATCCCGGCCCTGTCTCCTCAGGTGCTGTGACTGAGGTCCCATGCAGACCCAGCTCCTACTGCGGGCCTCAGACGGGGGTGCCCCTGCTCTGTCCGGGGGGCTGTGCCTGCCCAGCCAGCTCCTCCACCTACAGTGGCCCAGGACAGCGGTGAGTTCCCTCCCCCATCCCCCGAGAGCCTGAGCCCCAACCCCAGCCCCTGGAACTGCTGTCAGCATCCTACATGAGGCCCCACCTTGACAAACCTGTGTGCCTCAGAAATCCAGCCAAGGGGCAGGGCCCAGAGGCAAGCCCCTGTGACCCACTGCCGGGGCTTCCCAGCTAGGGCCAGCCTCTGCCTGCCCCAGGAAAGGGGGTCGGGGGGAAGCACATTGCCCTGGGATGCCCCTGTCAGAGTGCAGGCCCATTCTGTGTGAGGCAGCCAGATGGAGCTCACAAAAATACAGCAGCCCAGTTACATTTGAATTGCAGGTAAAGGATAATACATGTTTACTATAAGTATGGCCCATGCAGTATTCAGGGTGCACTTCTACTAAATCATGACTCTCTTGTTTATCTGAAATTTGAATAGGGGTTTTGGCTGTGTCCACACCCAAATCTCATCTTGAACTGTAGTTCTCATAATCTCCACATGCTGTGGAAGGGACCCACTGGGAGGTAATTGAATCATGGGGGCAGTTACTCCCATGTTGCTGTTCTCGTGATAGTGAGTTCTCATGAGATCTGGTGGTTTTATTACTCCCATGTTGCTGTTCTCGTGATAGTGAGTTTTCATGAGATCTGGTGGTTTTATAAGGGACTTTTCCCCCTTTACTCAGCACTTCATGCTGCCGCCATGTGAAGAAGGACATGTTTGCTTCCCCTTCTGCCATGATTGTAAGTTTTCTGAGGCTTCCCCAGCCCTGCAGAACTGTGAGTCAATTAAACCTCTTTTCTTTATGAATTACCTAGTTGGATCTATCTTTATTAGTGTGAGACCAGACTAATGCAGATGGTTAGCATCAGAATTGTACTGCAGTTCACTAGTGGAACTGTAGATTGTGTTTTTTGATGAGGTGACATTATGCCAGGTTGTCTTAGATTTTTAGGTCACAGGTTTTCCTATGTAGAGATTTAATGGTTCTGGAAATAAGATATTGTGGCATTATTTCTGTTGATGTAAGCCAAATGTTGGCAAACTTTTTTGGTAAAGGGCCAGATATTAACTACTTTTAGGGTTTGTGTGCCAAATGGTCTTTATCACAGCTATTCAACTTTTGTCATCATAGTGTGAAAGCTGCCATAACATTATGGGAGGAATGTTTTCTTTTGCAAATAAAACTTTATTTGCTTGCAAAAGCTGGTAGAAGACTAGATTTGGTTTATGGGCTATAGATTATCAGCTTCTTTTCTAAATTGTCTTGGGAATGGGCTTTAATGTTCTCCTAAGAGAAAGGGAAATGGAGAAGGAGCTGTGATTTTGACTTGTACGGAGGCCTAGAAGTACTCACCTTTGTATTAAATTAAAGGATTTGTATTACAAAAGAAATATATGCTCGTAGAAAATTTGAAAAATGTGAAAAAATAATTAATATAAGTAGTATTTGTTGGGTATTGCCAAGTGCCAGGCACTCCTCTAAATTCTTTTTTTTTTTTTGAGATGGAGTCTTTCTCTGTTACCAGGCTGAAATGCGGTAGCCTGATCTCGGCTCACTGCAGCCTCCGCCTCTCCGGTTCAAGCAATTCCCCTGTCTCAGCCTCCCAAGTAGCTGGGACTACAGGTGCAGGCCACCATGCCTAGATAATTTTTTGTATTTTAGTAGGGACAGGGTTTCACCATGTTGGCAAAGGATGGTCTTGATCTCAACCTCATGATCCGCCCACTTTGGCCTCCTACAGTGCTGGGATTACAGGCGTGAGCCACCGTACCTGGCCCTAAATTCTTAACTACATGACATGTTATTATATATTTAAGTTATTAACTTTATGAACATTTTACAAGTGAGCATTTTAAAGTGCAGAAAGTTTAACCTAACCAAATAAATAACTAGTAAGTGATAAAGCTAGAATTCAAAACCAAGCATTTGACTGTAAAGCCTAAGTTCTTAACTGGTCTGCAATAGCATAGGGGCAGAGGTCATACCCTTGTATCCCACTACCCAAATGTACTACAAGGTAGTACTTTTTTTTTTTTTCCAGTGATTTTTCTCTCTGCAAACAAAGCTAGGTTTTCTCATTCTACATAATCAGTTTTACTAATGACAACTAATTTTATACTCAAAACAGGCACTTCTTGTCATGCCAAGTTGATTACTTGTGGCTGAGGGGAGAAGTGGGTGGGACACGAGAAAGCCATCGTCAGAGACCAGCAGCTCTGCAGTTCTTTGTAGTTGACAGAAAGCTGCTTTCTACATGACTTGCCCCTAGGGTATTTGGCTAGTGAGTGGAGACCTGGTCTTTGAACACAGGTTTTTATTTTTTACTTTAAATTTTGAGTCTTCTCAGAAATATCTGCTCCCCATTTCATCCCTGTTTTGATTCTCTGTTCACTACTATTTCCTGCCCTCTGTTGTGGTACAGTAAGTGGCACAAAAGAAGAATAAACAGCGGGCTCAGAAACAGCCTTAAGACTGGGCGCAGTGGCTCATGCCTGTAATACCAGCACTTTGGGAGGTCGAGGCGGGCAGATCATTTGAGGTCAGGAGTTCAAGACCAGCCTGACCAACATGGTGAAACCCTATCTCTACTAAAACTTAAAAAAAAATTAGCTGGGCATGTTGGCACATACCTGTAGTCCTAGCTACTAGGGAGGCTGAGGCAAGAGAATTGCTTGAACCTGGGAGGCGGAGGTTGCATTGAGTCAAGATCGTGCCATTGCATTCCAGCCTGAGCAACAGAGCTAGAATCCATTTCAAAATAAAATAAGAAACAGCTTTAAAAACTAGGAACAAAGAACACCACAAAATACTTAAAATGGTATTGAAAGTCTGTCTAGGCTGGGTATGGTGGCTTATGCCTGTAATCCCAGCACTTTCGGAGGCCGAGTTGGGTGGATCACCTGAGATCAGGAGTTTGAGACCAGCCTGGCCAACATGGTAAAACCCCGTCTCTACAAAAAATACAAAAATTAACTGGGCGTGGTGATGCATGCCTGTAATCCCAGCTACTCGGGAGGCTGAGACAGGAGAATTGCTTGAACCTGGGAGGTAGAGGTTGCAGTGAGCTGAGATTGTGCCGCTGCACTCCAGCCTAGATGACAGAGTAAGACTCCATCTCAAAAAAAAAAAAAAGAGTCTTGCTATAGACAGACCTCACACATTAAACAAAAACTCAAAATGGATCATAGACTTAATGTAAAACTATAATAAAACCATTACGGAGGAAAAACTAGGAGAGAACCTTCAGCTTACAGAGTTAGACAAAGAGTTCCTGACACCAGAGAATTGATACCAGATGTACAATGCATAAAGGAAAGATAGATGAATTTAAAACTTGCTCTGGGCCAGACGCAGTGGCTCATGCCTGTAATTCCAGCACTTTGGGAGGCCAAGGAAAGAGGATAGCTTGAGCCCAGGAGTTTAAGACTAGCTTAGGCAACATAGACCTCATCGATACTAAAATAAAAAGTAAATAAATAAATAATTGGCCAGGTGTGATGGTGTGCACCTGTAGTCCGAGCTACTCAGGAGTCAGAAGCAGAGGATCGCTTGAGCGTGGGATGTCAAGGCTGCAGTGAGCTGTGATTACACCACTGCTCTCCAGCCTGGGCGACAGAGCCAGACCGTCTCTCAGAAACAAACAAAACCTTTCTCTGCAAAAGACCATGTGAAGACATAAAGATAAACATAGACTAGGGGAAAATATTTGCAAGCCACATATCTGACAATGGACCTAGTTCCTGGAATATAGAACTCTTGTAACTCAATAGCGTAAAAATTTAAAAATCCATTTAGGAAACAGGCAAAAGACATGAACACACATTTCCTTGAAGGGGAAATACAGATGGTAAAAAGGACACGAAAAGCTGTTCAACATCATTAGCTACCAGAAAATACGAATTAAAACACAAAACAGTGACAACACGAAATACTAGCAAGGATGTGGAGAAACTGGATCACTCATGCATTGCTAGTGGGTATATGAGTGGTACAACCACGCTGGAAAAACAGTTTGGCAGTTTCTTATAAATCTAAACTTGTGGTTACTATAATTGACCTACTAACTGCACTCTTGGGGGTTCTCCCAGAGAAATGAAAATTTATATTTTCACTAAAACCCGTATATAAATGTTCATAGCAGCTCTGTTTATAATAGCCCCAAACTGGAAACAACCCAGATATATTTCAGTAGATGTACTGTTAAACAAATGGTGATATGCCCATACCATGGAATACAACTCAGCAATAAAGAGGAATGAAGTGTTGGCGCACTCAACAACCTGGATAATTCTCCGGAAAATTAGGCTGAGTGAAAAAGCCCAACTCCAAAAGGTTACGTGTACATGATTTTATTTTTAAAATGAAAAAATTTTAGTCATGAATAATAGAGTAGTGGTCGCCAGGGCTTGGGGGAAGATAGGAGGAAAATGAGTGTAATTATAAAAGTGACACACTGGATCCTCAGAGTGCTAACACTGTTCTGTGTTGTGACTGTGGTAGTCATGAACCTACACAGTGTGGAAAATTGTGTAGAACTAAATACATGAACAAACACAAATGACGACATGCAAAATGAGAACTTCTGAAGAAGACAGATGGATCGTACCAGTGTCGTTGTGCTGGTTGTGATATTATGCCATAATGTTTGCAGAATGATACAATGGGGAAATTGAGTTAAAATATAGCTCTTTGTACTATTTGCTACAACTGCATATGAATCTACAGTTATCTCAGTGAAAATTCATGTTAAAAATACATACAGGAAGCAAAACAATTAAGTCAGGAAAGACTCCTTTTGTGAGTTACAAATTATTAAAACTGCCTCACAGATATCCATTGTTACTGAGATTATTTGCAGAGAACTTTGTGGGGGAGATTGGGTTGATGAAAAGTAGGATTACATGTTGAGATCTTCATAATCAAAAGCAGACCTCATCCTCTACCTTCCCCCAACCCAGTCCTGAAGGAAGTATATAATTTTATCTCTAAAGGTGACAGAGAAACATAGTAGGATCACTGACAAGAAAACTGGTTCTCAGGCATATCCCTGGGGAAAGCTGCCCAGTATGTAAGTAATGCTCGCATGGCACCTGGTGTGGCTTCCTGGAGCCACGGGTTTGTGTGTGTGCGCTGCCTGTACCATCAAGAGGCTTAAATTCTAGGGTGGTGCAGACCTTGTCTTATTTCTAAGCATTCATGCTGTGTACACAAGTGCCACATACCTAATTCTGAAGTAAATTTCATTTAGTTGATTTTTTTCCTAGCAAGGTTAAATCTTCTGTTTAACAATAATGCCATACAAAGGTATGGCCACCTTAAAAATTGTTAGCAGTAATATAGCCACCTTCAGCTAATGTAAGCTAAAAGTTGGTTTTAGGCATATACAATCATGTCAAGGATGTGTTACAATATGAATGCGATACTAGACCAGATCAGAGGATTTGAATTCTAACTCTTTCCATTTGCTCCTGGACTGCTAATTGAAACCATCTAGAGGCTTAGTTTCTTTATCTGTAAAATGAATTCTGTATTTGTCTCCAGTGTGTTAAAAACTACAAGGACCACTGGAAATACAAACACAGTTGTTAAGACAGTAATGCACTTTGAATTAAAGTGCAAGGAGATGTTATTACAAATGGAAATCTAAATTATTGATATCTCTGTAAAATTGAGGTTAAAATATAATGTTCGATCTTGGCCAGTTTACGTTTTGGACCAGATAATTGGTTGTAGGGTAGAAGATTGAGTGTCCTGTGCATTACCGGGTATTTAGCAACAGGCCTGACTCTACACACTTAATGTTAGTGGCCCTCTGATTTGTGACAACCAAAAATGCCTCTAAGTTTTTTAGCTCTTTCAGAATTTGTCTAACATGTTTTTGCGTCTTAATAAAAACCCACACACAGAAAAATGCCTCTGAATGTTGCCAGATGCCTCCAGGGAAACAAAATTGCCCTCAGTTGAGAACCACTGAGTTATAGGGGTAAAATGATCAGATGTGTTCTTTTTATAAAAGAATTTAACAATATTTGAAAGCATATCACTTATATTTTTGCCAAGGCTGGTGTATTTGATTGGAAGAAGAGTCCATTTTCCTCCCACATATCCTACTTGAAGTTGAGAGTACATTCTGAGAGAAGCTGTGCTCAGATTATCTGGTATCTGCAGCCTAGTGAGGAGTGAGGTTGAAACCGAAGTCCTAAAGTATGACAGAAGCATGGAGTCTGAATTGTGGATAGGAAGATACTAAAAGACCAAAGAATTTGAGGGTGGGGAGATAGGAAAGGTGTCTCCAAATTCACATGCATGAACATATTTTCCTTCACACCTGAGGTGAAACAACACCCCTGTTTTCATATCTGGTTGTCTGTTCTAAAGAAATGTGAAGAGAATTTGCAGCAAGTTAAGAATTAGTAAAGTTTCTGTGATTCAGTGAAATTTCCTTTGAAACATTGTAGGAGTGACTCATGTTTGATAGAAGGTTAAAAAATGTACAACATGGGCATTTTCTAGGGCTCCGAGTACTCTTAGTAGATCCTTATCTCTGGATGTGAATTAATGAAGTTCAAAAGTCCCTGCCAGTCAAATGGCAAACTATGGAATTTCCCTGTCTTCTGGAGATTGCTTTAGTGTCCAGTGAGGTTGTCATCTTTTTCATATGGTTATTGGCCATTTATTTTTCTTTAGTGAATTGTCTTCTTGCCCTTTGCTTACGTTTCAGTCACAACATTGGTTTTCCCATTTCCTTTTTTCCTTTTCACTGTTGATTTACAACAATTTTTACGTATCATATCTTTATATTGTGAAGTTATTAATATTGTAACCGTTATTTGCTCGTTTTTATCCTTATTCAGTGTTTATTTTTGCTTATTCTTTGACCTTTGACATTTCTGCATTTTTGACATTTCTGCATTTTGTATGAAGTCGTTATAGTTGGGTTTCAGTTGTTTGATGCAATCTTATTGTCTTTTATTTAAACAGTTGAGTTTATCTTATTCTCACTGTAGATGTGTTTAATGTTTTTCATTCACTTTTTATGCATTAATATTAGTTTTTGTTTTGTTTTTAATCTCTTGATATAGGGGCTCAATTTTCAGATACACTTGTAAAATATGTTTAAGCCTTTATTTCTCAAATTACTTCAGAAACAAAATAGTGTCTATTGTGATCTTCCTTATTTTCTCAACATTTAAGGTTGTCTTGGCATGTTCTGAGATATTTATTCTTATTACAGTTAAGTGGTTATTGTTTTCTTTTGTGGCTTATACTTCCAAAACAACATTTATTTTCTGCTTTTCTAACCTTATTTCCACAGTTCCTTTGCATCGAGTATCTGCTTATTTTTCACAAGACAGGCTCCTCATTTGTGAGTCTTTATATGAGTAATTTCAGTGGTCAGAGTCTGTCTTCATGGTAATTTATTTCCCTTGAAGAAAGTGCACAGGAGTGATAGACTTCCTCAGTTCCTTTTCTGTAGACTTCGTGTGAGACCACAGCTTCTCATGCTCTAGAATTCTGTCACAACCATTACTGATGTATAAATGACACACAATAAACTGCATGTGTTTAAATTACATAATTTGAAAAGTTTGGCATATTTATGTACCAGTGAAATTATTACTACAATCACGATAATGGACATACCTATCACCCTCAAAAGTCTACTTGTGCCCCTTGGTGGAATCCCTTTACCCTCCTCATCTTTAGGCAACCACTGGTCTGCTTTCTGTCACTATCAGGTAGTTTATATTTTAAAACACTTTATATAAATGGAATCATACAGAATGTACTTTTTTGAGGGTCTGGGTTCTTCCACTCAGCATAATTATTTTGAGATTAATCGGTGTCATTTTGTGTATCAATAGCTTATTTTTATTGCTGAGTAGTGTTCCATTATATGAATATAACACAACTCATGTGTTTTATTCACTTGGATACATGGAAGTTTGGGCTAGTGGAAATTTGGGCTGTTCCAGTATTGAGCTGTAACAAAGCTGCTACGAACATTTATGTACAAGTCAGTGTATGGACAAATGCTTTTGTTTCTCTTGGGCAGATATCTAGGAGTGGAGTGATTTGTCATATGGTAGGTGTATGTTTAAGAAATTGCCTTCAAACTATACTACAAGGCAACAGTAACCAAAACAGCATGATACTGATACCGAAACAGATATATAGACCAATGGAACAGAACAGAAGCCTCAGAAATAATGCCACACATCTACAGCATCTGATCTTTGACAAACCTGCAAAAAACAAGCAATGGGGAAAGGAATCCGTATTTAATAAATGGTGCTGGGAAAACTGGCTAGCCATATGCAGAAAACTGAAACTGGACCCCATGCTTACACCTTATACAAAAAATTAACTCAAGGTGGATTAAAGACTTAAATGTAAGACCTAACACTGTAAAAACCCTAGAAGAAAACCTAGGCAGTACCATTCAGGACATAGGCATGGGCAAAGACTTCATGACTAAAACATCAAAAGCAATGGCAACAAAAGCCAGAATTGACAAATGGGATCTAATTGAACTCAAGGGCTTCTGCACAGCAAAAAAAAGCTATCATTAGAGTGAACAGGCAACCTACAGAATGGGAGAAAAGTTTTGCAATCTATCCATCTGACAAAGGGCTAATATCCAGAATCTACAAGGACCTTAAACAAATTTACAAGAAAAAGAAAGTCATCAAAAAGTAAGCAAAGGATATGAACAGATATTTTTCAAAAGAAGACATGTATGCAGCCAACAAATACATGAAAAAAAAATCATCATCACTGGTCATTAGAGAAATGCAAATCAAAACCACAGTGAGATACCATCTCATGCCAGTTAGAATGGCAGTCATTAAAAAGTCAGGGAGAAGACTTGGAACCAAACCAAATGCCCATCGATGATAGACTGGACAGGGAAAATGTGGCACATATACACCTGGAATGCTATGCAGCCATAAAAAAACGATGAGTTCGTGTCCTTTGTAGGGACATGGATGAACCTGGAAACCATCATTCTCAGCAAACTGACACAAGAACAGAAAATCAAACACCACATGTTCTCACTCATAGGCGAGTGTTGAACAATGAGAACACATGGACACAGGGAGGGGAGCATCACACACTGGGGTCTGTTGCGGGGAACTAGGGGAGGGATGGGGGGGTGGGGAGTTAGGGAGAGATAGCATGGGGAGAAATGCCAGATATAGGTGAAGGGGAGGAAGGCAGCAAATCACACTGCCATGTGTGTACCTATGCAACAGTCTTGCATGTTCTTCACATGTACCCCAAAACCTAAAATGCAATTTTAAAAAAAGGAAACAACAGATGCTAGAGAGGATGTAGAGAAATAGGAACGCTTTTACACTGTTGATGGGAGTGTAAATTAGTTCAACCATTGTGGAAGACAGTGTGGTGATTCCTCAAGGGTATAGAACCAGAAATAGCATTTGACCCAGCAATCCCATTACTGGTTATGTACCCAAAGGATTATAAATCATTCTACTATAAAGACACATGTAGTGTCCAGCCCTACAGGGTTCTGTGAGCCCCTCCCTGCTGATGCAGAGACAAGAAATTGTAGAAGTAAAAGACACAAGAAACGGAGATGGAGAAAAGAGTTTGGGCCCAGGGGTCCACTGCTAACCAAATTGCAGAGACCAGCAGTGGGCTTGAGTGTCCGCACACTCTGACTTTTATTGAGTACAAAAGCTGGGGGCAGGGAAGGTAGGGCGTAAGTAGGGCGTGGCTTTGGTGGTCCACAACTGGGGGCAGGGTAAAAGAGAGTATGGCAGGGATAGGCCCAAGTACATCACGTGTCATGCAGGTAAGGGCTCAGGAATTTTCTGTAGCCAAGATGAGGTAAGGGGCATAATGTGTCAGCACTTTTTCCATACTCGTCACAAAGACATTAGGATCTACATTACTTTTACTGATTAATTCTTACAAGAAAAAAGGAACCAGGCACAGGAGCAGATCTTGAGGTTGACATGGAACGTGACCACTGAAGCACAGCATCACATAGAGGCAATTAAGCCCCCGGATGTCTACCAGCCTACCTGACAGCGTCAGGCCTACTGCAAGAGCCTGGAGAAGCAGAGTTTTCTCCTAAATCCTCCGAGGTCGGAAACATCTCAGCTATTTTGGACGTCTCCTTCCCTAGCTGGCTAGACAGTGGGCTCTTTCCCAGGCGTTGGTGCTGCCACTGCCACTCAGCCAAGGTGCCCTCTAGCAGCCCTTATGCAGGCACGACAGAGGGCTTAAAGCATCTTGCCTTAGGGTCATTCATTTCATAATGTTGACCCAGATTCACACTTCTGACCTGAGAGGCATTAGTAAAAGAATTAAGATCACTTATGAATAACTAAGATTACCTATGAATAACTAATAACTACTACAGTTATATTTCTAGTTACTTTCTTCTTCATTATTTATATGGAAATAAACTGAGGCTGTTGGCTTCCGTTTCGGCACTTAGAGGATCTCCCCCCTACAGACATATGCACACATAGGTTTATTGCAGCACTATTCACAATAGCAAAGACTTGGAACCAACCCAGATGCCCATCAGTGATAGACTGAATGAAGAAAATATGGCACATATGCACCATGGAATATTATGCAGCCATAAGAAAGAATGAGTTCATGTCCTTTGCAGGGACATGGACGAAGCTGGAAACCATTATTCTCAGCAAACTAACACAGAACAGAAAACCAAACACCTCATGTTCTCACTCATAAGTGGGAGCTTAACAATGAGAACACATGGACACAGTGAGGGTAACATCACACACTGGGGCCTGTTGGGGGTTGGGGGCTAGGGGAAGGATAGCATTAGGAAAAATACCTAATGTAGATGATGGGTTGATGAGTGCAGCAAACCACCATGGCATGTGTATACCTATGTAACAAACCTGCCTGTTCTGCACATGTAGCCCAGAACTTAAAAGTATAATAATAATAGAAGAAATCCCCAAGCTTTTTCTAAAGTGGTTGGTCTATTTTACATTCCTACCAGCAACATGTGCGAGTTCAGTTGCTGCACATTCTCACCACACTTTGCATGGGCATTCTTTTTAATTTTGGACATTAAAATATGTGTGTAGTATCTCATTACAGTTTTTATTTGCTTTTTCTTAAAAATTGATACTGAGCATCTTTTCATGTATGGAGTTAACATTTGTATAATTCCCCACTTGAAAATATTAGGTCCTTTTCTTACTCAGTTTCATGAGTTCTTCATCTATTCAAGATATAAGTCCTTCATCAGATACATGATTTACAAATATTTTCTCAGTATTTGATTTGCCTTTTCATTTTCATTATGTAATCTTTTGATGAGTTTATGTTTTTAATTTTAACTTTAGTCTATCAGTTTTTCTTCTATTGATAGTGATTTTTTTGTTGAAGAAATCTTTTCTGTTCCAAGGTTGCAAATATAGTCTCCTGTGTTTTCTTGTTGATGCTCTATAATGTAGGTTTTATGCATAGAACTGTGATTTATCTGAAATTATTTTGAGTACATGGTGTAAAGTAAGGATAAAAGAGCATTTTCCTTTTATGACATAGGTTTGTTTGGTGTCCTAGTCTGTCTTCTGTTGCTATAACAATACCACAGGTTGGGTAATGTATAAAGAAACAATGTTTAGTTAGCTCACAGTTTTGGAGGCTGGGAAGTCTAAGAGTATGGTGCTGGCATCTGGTGAGGGTCTTCTCAGTGTGTTATAACGTGGCGAAGGGCATCACGTGACTAGAGGGCAAGAGCAAAAGAGCCAGAGAGACCTTACTTTTAAACAAAATCACTCCCACCATAGCAATATTAATAGATTAAAAGGTAATTAATAATAATTAATGGACTAATCTGTTCATGAGGGCAGAGTTGACATTAATCCATTCCTGAAGGCAGAGGGATTAAGTTTCCAACACATGAACTTTGCAGGGACATTTTGAAACCATAGTATCTGGTTGTTTCAGTATTTGTAGAAAAGATGTATATTTTTCCACTTAATTCATTGATCCCTTTGTTGAAAACCAAATAACTTTATACATATGCTCTGTTTCTAGACTTTTTTCAATTCCACTGATCAATCTTTATGTTAGTTCCACACTGTCTTGATTACTGTTGCTGTTTTTTATTGTCGCATAATAGACGTAACATAAAAATTACCATTTTAACTTTTTTTTTCTTTTTTGAGATGGAGTCTCATTCTGTCGCCCAGGCTGGAGTGCAGTGACGCAATCTCAGCTCACTGCAACTTCCGCCTCCCAGCTTCAAGCAATTCTCCTGTCTCAATCTCCTGAGTAGCTGGGATTACCAGCGCCCACCACCACTCCTGGCTAATTTATTTATTTATTTATTTATTTATTTATTTATATATATATATATATTTTTATTTATTTATTTATTTATTTTTAGCAGAGACTAGGTTTCACCATGTTGGTTAGACTGGTCTCAAACTCTTGACCTCAGGTAATCTGCCCACCTCAGCCTCCCAAAGTGCTGGGTTAACAGGCATGAGCCACCACACCTGGCCCATTTTAACCATTTTTAACCAATGTACAATTCAGTGACATTACATACATTCACATTGTTGTGCAACCATCACCATCTTCCAGCTCCAGAAATTTTTTTATTTTCCCAAACTAAAACCTAAACAATAACTCCCCATTCTTCCCTCCCCTTATCCCCTGGTAGCCACCATTCTACTTTCTACCTCTATGAACTTAATGACTCTAGATACCTCATAAGTGGAATCATACAGTATTTGTCTTTTAATTGACTGGCTTATTTCATTAGCATAAATGTAGACTTAGTCTTGAAGGTTCACCCATTGTTGTAGCATGTGTCAGATTTTCCTTCCTTTTTAAGGCTGGATCATATTTCATTGTATGTATAAATCATGTTTTATTTGTTCACCTGTCGATGGGTATTTGGATTGCTTCTACCCCTTAACTGTTGTGAATAATACTGCTGTGAATCTGGGTTCATACTGTATCTTTTTGAGCCCCTGTTTTGAGTTCTTTTGGGTATATACACAGAAGTGGGATTGCTGGCTCATATGGTAATTCTGTGTTTTTTTGAGGAACCACAATACTGTTTTCCATAGTGGCTACGCCATTTTAACATTCACATCAACGATGCACAAGAGTTTTCTTTTAAAAATTTTAAATAGTAGTCATCCAAATGGGTATGAAGTGGTATCACTGTGGTTTTGATTTGCATTTCCCTAATGGTTAGTGATGTTGAGCGTCTTTTTAAGTGCCTACTGGCCATTTGTGTATTTTCTTTGGAGAAATATTTGAGTCCTTTGCCCACCTTTTAATTTGGTTGTTTTTCTGTTATTGAGTTTTAGGAGTTCTTGATATAGTCTAGATTTTAATCTCATCAGATATTTGATTTGCAAATATTTTCTCCATTGCATGGTGAATATATGTAATTTTCATAATAAAAAGTTAAAGAAATTTTTCTTTAAGTACAGAAAATAGAAGAGCTCAACCAATACCAACTCATCTACCATTCAGATCCAACAGTTATTACCATTTTGCGGTGTTTGCTTTATACACACACACACACACACACACACACACACACACACACACATTATTTTGCTGAGACATTTCAAAGAAAATTACAGACACCCTTACACTTTACCTAGTATGCACCTTCAAATAATTAAGACAGTTTTCTACACCTGCCACATCTTCTGCATAAACAGTCTCCAAAATACCATTTCAAAATAATATATATTCTTGGGAAAAAATAAGGCCACACTTCTGTTTTTTCTCCTTTTGATGTAGCAGATAACCTTTTGCGGTAACTTCACTGATGGTATTCATTATAGTGTTGGCCTTTTCTGGTACATCAGTAAGAACTTTCTTTCCTTCACCTGAATACAGCTGTTGCCTCCAACTTCCTACTTTTTCTTGTCTTCCTTATCTTTAAAACCTAAAGCAGACCATGTCTGTCTCTTTCTCTCTTTCTTGCTCCTTCAGACCCCTTGTATTGCATTTAGAGTACAACATAATCCAAACTTCTTGCCATGGCTTCTTAACAAGGCACAGCATTATCTGGCCTCTGCCTAACCCTCCGGCCCCATTTTCTCCTCTCCCAGCTCCAGCAGATAGACCTGCCATCTGTTTCTTGAGCATACCAATCTCTGCCCTCTATGAGGGCCTTCGCATGTGCTATTTTCCTCTGCCACCACCCATCCCGCTGCCACACTGTTTTTTTTAGTCCTTCAGGTTTTTATATAAATATTATCTCTTCAGACAGGCCTTCCCTCATGATGTATTTAAGTATGGCAACTGTTTATTCCTGTTCACAGCACCTTTCCAATATTTTGATAATCCTATTTCATTATATAAATATGTATTTTTTAATAGCTATCTCTCCCTCACACACACCACCCACTGTACCTTGAGTTCCATGATAGTAGGACTTGTTACCACCAGCACTGGCATGCAGTTAGCAAGAGGTGAACAGTCTAAGGCACAGCAGCCTCACGAAGTGATTGTCATAGGGACTGTTCTCAGGATGTGTCAGTTTGGCATACTTTTAAAAATCCATCACATTACTTTCTGTTACTTCATGTGTGTTTACAATTTGATCGTCATTGTATGTGATTTGGAGACCAGGTTTAACCTGAAAATCCAAGCAGGTATAAAATGAATGTTGAAACTAAAATAGAATATTTTGGATATTCTGTGTGTCTGTAGTATAAATATTTGGCTTCAGTTTTTAAATCATTATTTTCTTCCTTTTACAGACGGAGACAACACTTGGACTCAGTTCCTATCAGCAGAAAAGGTAAGTATATTTAGTCAGATAACTAACATACTTTCAGTTCCTTCTGGGGGATTCCTGTGGTTCTCCACTCCTCTTTCCGCTAGCTGTTTTTGGTGAAGAAGGAATAGCAAATTGTAAATCACATTATATGATTACTTCTAAGTATTGTTTGTGGGAAACCAAGTTTAAGTTTGAATGTGCATGTCATGCAGTTGTGTAGTATGCTTCCACTGCTCCGTATGAAGAGCTGTTACTCAGAGCTGAAACTCCCCTTTCTTTGTGAGAGGATAAGCTGTAAACTCCTTAGTGGCTTCTCTTGTGGCTATCCCTGCTTTTAATGGACTGACCATTGCTGCCCTTAATTACCAGGGGTCTGCTGTCAGGCCCCCAGAGGAGGATCTCAGACCGGTGAAACCTGGTCTTGTGACTCGGAGAGACCCCTTTTAAACACAGCTTCCCTATGATAACAGGGGGGTTGTTTTACCTCAGGTTTTAAGGAAAATAGGTACATGCATGTGAATTTGGAGACACTTTTTCTGCCTCCTCACACTTAAATTCTTTGGTCTTTCAGTACTTTCTCACATCTGTAAAGAGACAGTATCAATTGAAGATACTGTGCTGATTCTCTTTCCATATCCCCTGAAAGCCTGTTCTAGTAACTAAAGGTGAGTGAGGGCTTTTTTGAGTTGGATGAAACAGTCCCTCCAGCAGCTATTTTGTGTTCACCCCCAGCCCTTAATGATTGTTCCCTGGGGGACCATAAATGTAAAGGAAGTTAACTTAGAAGGTTCAGCATAGTGGTATAGTTGCTCTTTCTGTTTGCCAGAAACAACTGGTCAGGCCTCAGTAGCTGTTCTAGTGAGTGCCCTTTAGTAACAGTTGGAAGGCTGGCAGTGGTGTAAATAGGGTTTTCAGGTAAGGTGCCCACATCATGGATTTAAGAACCCAGTTATTTTACAGTATGTGTTTGTAGAAGTACTTTTTCTATCAATATGTTTATTCCTTAAATGACAGCAAAGCAAATTTATCTTTAAAAATGTAAATATCCACTGAAATCAGACCCTTAGCTACCAAAGTGTCTATGGCAACGGAAGATGCCCCTGCCTTGCTGTCATCACTGCAGCTTCCGTTCTGATTTAGCAGGAACAGGGAAGCATTTGTTCTTCCTAGGCCTTGATGCTTAAAGTACATCTATGAACGTCTTCAGGCTAGCGAAATGTAGACTGCATCAACAAAGAATTTTGTTTTGAGAGAGAAATACACAGTATTCAGATTGTAAGTAGGACAATTAAAACTTTTTACCTCATAAATAATGAAAATTCTTCAGTATTCACTATTTTTTCTCTTTTCACTCTGTCATCTCTGCAGTAACATGGCCCTTCTTCCCCATTGTTCTGTCATTCTCCCTAATGTTACATGCCCTAGTGGGACCTGCCCTATCTGTGAACCCTGCCCAAATATTTAACACTGACGTGGGTTGTCTCCAAACCACTGCATGTCTAGCCTGATTTCTCCTTGGCTGGACCATTTAAGAACTCTAGAACTCTCTAACACATCGAGAGCCAAAACAATGGTGAGAAAAGCACACATGTTATCTTGTGCTTCTTCCTTGATCCTTTATTCCAGCAATTAGGAAATTAGCTGTGGAACTAGGCTGCACTACATTTATGAAGATGAGAATGTTCATTAGTGATCAAGATCTCGGCTTTTAAGTATTTTCCTAGTATAATGAAGAATTTACATCAGTACATAATTATATTCTCACCTCATTTCTACTTATCTATTATGTCTAAAACTTAGTGATATAAAATAACCATTTTATGATGCTCTCAAACTCTGTTAGAAATTCAGGCAGGGGACAGCAAAGACAGCTTGTCTTGCTCTGTGGTCTGAGGCCTCAGCTGGGGAGATTTCAGAGCTGGAAATGACTTGATGGCTGGGAGCTGGAGGGATGTTCATTACATGTTGATGCTAGTTTGCTAGCTGAGACCTCAGCTGGGCTCTCACCTAGAATGCTTATATGTAGGCCTTTTTGTGTGGTCTTCACATGGGCTACTTTGGGCTTCCTCCTAGTTATGATGGCTGGACTCCAAGAGTGAATGTCCCAAAGGGAACTAGTGAAAGCTGTATCACCTTAATCTACCTTAGAGCTCATAATATTACTTGTGCCATATGCTATTAGTCAGGCAGTCACTTAGGTTGGCCTAGATTCAAGGTAAGAGTAGGGAGAAAGAGCTCCCCTGATGGCAAGAATATTTGAAGATTTGTAGACACAATTTATAACTATCACAATTTACATTTTGTGTGTGTGTGTGACCAGGATCATGAATTGGGTAAAGTTTGCAAATTGAGTATGGGACTGGGTTAAGCACTAAAACATATGTCTTAGTGAGCCCAGGATGCTAAAATACCATAGACTGGGTGGCTTAAACAACAGACATTTATTTCTCACTGTTCTAGAGGCTCAGAAGTCTAAGATAAAGGTCTTACAGACTTGGGCCTGGCAAATTGTTTCGCTGATGATGAAAGACTGATAACCATATGGACCACTTACATGTACCTTAGGTACCTTGATACCCCCCTACAACTAAACCCTGAGAGGCTTACAGCATCTGATTATAACACCCTCTTCAAAAGCACTGCTTTCTTTTAGAGTCGATTGCATTTTGTCATTTCATCAACATACATGCTTTATAACCTCATTAGAAGTGGTGTCTCCGATATCCTCCAGAGCTATTTGGATGTGTTTAACAGCCAGAGAACATTGGCAGATCACATTTTCTATAGGCTCTGTGCTACAAAGGCTTATCTTGAGGAGGGCTGGTAGCAGCCAAGTAATGCCTGTCTCCCTACAAAGAATTTGATGCATCAATTTTATGTGTTCAGCAATTTAAAGGAAGACATGAATGCAGTGAGGGAAAATGGACAATATAAAAAAGAAAAAAGCCTCTAGAGTTGAAAAATACTGTTTCTGAAATGAGCATTTCACTGGATAGGCTTAAGAACAACCTAGACATTGCAAAAGAAAAGCTTAATGAGTTTGAAGGCAGTGACAGCAGTAATTTAAACTGAAGCACAGGGAGAAAAATGATTAGAAAACAAGTAAACCCTTGGTGACTTCTGGTACAGCAGTAGCAAGCAGTCTAACACATGTGCAGTTGAGTTCCCAGGAATTTGGAGAGGGAGTTGCTGTCGAAGAACTTTAATAAACCTGAGGCAAGAGTAACACAGGAAGTCACACCAAGCCAGATAATATTCAAGTTGTTGAAAATCAGTCATAAATAGAGAAACAGCCAGGGAAGAAAACTAAATATATTCTTACAAAGATAAGAATGACTGTTGGTTGTTCAGCAAAGACAAATGCAACCCCCAAACCAATGAAATGACATTTTTAAGGTACCAGAAGGAAAAACTGCTAATCTGAATCACTGTATCCAGCAGGAATATCCTTCAAAAGAATTAAGACATTTTCAGACAAAACTAAGAAAATGTGTGGCTAAGTAGCCTGGCAGTTTAAGAAATGTTAAAGGCTAAAGGTAGTTAACCGTTTCAGGTGAAAACACAAATCCTATGAAGAATAAAGACTACCGAAAAGGCAAAAAAATGTGGAAAAATATAAAAAAGTTTTCTGATTAAGAAAAAGATAATCGACTTTTTAAAACAAAAATGATTGTTTATAACATGTATGTATATATTACCTGTGGGATAACAGCACAAAGGACGAGAAGGTTGTATGGAAGAATTGAGTTGTAAGGTTTTTACATGATATGTAAAGTAATACAATATTATTTGAAGTTAAACTGTGGTAATTTGAAATAAACCCCACAGGAAACATTAAAACCAATAAACTTGTCATGGAGATAAAATGAAATACTATATGAATACTCAGTTGATCTAAAACAAGGCAGAAATAGAACAAGAGTAATAAAAAGCAAATGGGAAAAATAGAAAACAAATGGCAATATGGTAGACTTAAACCCAAACATATCAAAAACTATGATAAATTAATAATTTCAACACCAATTTTCAGATTATATTTAAAAAGCAAGACCCAAGCATATTCTATCTACAAGAAGTATACTTTATTTTTAACTTTGCATTTAATATTTTACCTTTTGTTTTGAAATAATTTTAGTTTAGAGAAAAGATGGAAAAAAGTACAAGTAATTCTTATGTCCTCCTGACCCAGATTGCCCATTTGTTAATGTTTTTCCATGTTTGCTTTATTATTCCTAATCTTGCTTTTCTAACTCCCTCCTTTTCCTTCCCTCCCCATAGCTACCTTTTTATACATACCTGTACATATATTTGTAATTTTTTTGAAGCATTTGAAAATCATTTGCAGACATGATGCTTTTTTACCCCTAAATATTTCAGTGTATATTTCTTATAAACATGAACATTGTTTTAGAGATCATCATATACTCATCAAACTCAGGAAATAAAGACTGTCTCATACTGCTATTTAATCAAGACGCCTCAATGGAATTTTGTAAATTGTCCCTTTAACGTCTTTTATTTTAAAAAGAAAAGAAATTTTGGGTCCAGAGTTCTAACCCTCATATTTCATTTTCACATCTCTTTAGTCTCTAATGTAGAACAATTGACTTGTCTTTCTTACTTCTTAGAACTTTCACAGTTTTGAAGAGTAGATGCCATTTATTTTATAGAATAACCCAGCTGGGGTGAGATGCAGTGGCTCACACCTGTAATCCTAGCACTTTGGGAGGCTGAAGTGGGTGGATTGCCTGAGCTCAGAAATTCGAGACCAGTCTGGGCAACACGGTGAAACCCCATCTCTACTAAATTACAAAAAATTATCCGGGCATGGTGGCATGCCCCTGTAATCCCAGCTTCTCTGGAGGCTGAGACAGGAGAATCGTTTGAACCTTGGGGGCGTAGGTTGCAGTGAGCCAAGATCCCGCCATTGTACTCCAGCGTGGGTAACAGAGCAAGACTCCATCTCAGATAAATAAGTAAATAAATAACCAGTTGGAGTTTTCTAATATTTACTCATTATTTGATTCAGAATTTGCTTTTTTGGCAGGAATATTACTGAAGTTTGTCTCTTTCCCAGTGCATTCTGTCAGGAAGCACTTGATGTCTATCTGTTCCATTTGTCTCTTATAATTCATAATGTCTTGCAGAAAAGTACTTTGAGACTATGTAAGTATTGTGTTTTGCATCAAACTCTGACTAGTTTTAGAATCTATTGATGATTCTTGCCTGAACAGTTATTACACTGCTGAGTTTTTTAAAAATTCTATCACACTTTCTATGTTTCTTAGTTGACATTCTGTTGGAAGTTAAGATTGAGGTCAGAGTTCATTTTTATCCAGGTATTTCACTGTCATTTGCATTGTCATAAAAAATATTACACAGGCTTAGGTCTATTCTGTTTCATTTACGTGTCCCCAACAATCATTGAGCACTTCTTATTTTCTGACACATTAAGATATTCCAGGCTTGTTTTGTAATTTTCCTGCCACAGCCCTGGAACAACCTATTTCTTGAAAGACTCCTGCTTCATTTTGGTGGAAGATAACATTTAGAAATTAATCTTTATGTGCCATGTGTACTCACTGCTACTGTGTTGTATTAGGGTTCTCTTAGAGGGACAGAACTAATAGGAGATAGACACACACGCACACACACAGACACACACATATATAAAGGGGAGTTTATGTATATATATAAAATACTTATATATACACATATGTATTATATATTATATATATTATATATTATATATACATATTATATATACACATGTATATACATATATATTATATATACATATATGCATTATATATATTATATATATTATATATACACATATGTATTATATATATGTGTATATATAATATATATATACATATATGTATATATATTATATATACACTTATATATACGTATATAATATGTGTGTATACACATATATAAATGTATATATACCTATATGTATATATATACACACACATATGTACTTATACATATATAAAGGGGAGTTTATTAAGTATTAATTTACATGATCACAAGGTCCCACAGTAGGCTATCTGCAAGGTGAGGAGCAAGGAGAGCCAGTCTGAGTCCCAAAACTGAAGAACTTGGAGGGTGAGAAGCAACTAGCTTGGGGAGAAAGATGTAGTCTTGGAGGCTAGGCCCGTCTCTCTCTCTTCATGTTTTTCTGCCTCCGTTATATTTGCTGGAAGCCGATTAGATTGTGCCCACTAGATTAAGGGTGGATCTGCCTTCCCCAACCCACTGACTCAGATGTTAATCTCTTTTGGCAATACCCACACAGATACACTCAGGATTAATACTTTGTGTCATATCCTTTGATCCAATCAAGATGACACTCAGTATTAATCATTACAAGTGGTGTCATTACTAGTGAGGTGTCATTGTCTCTAGGCTTTCTTAGTAAAAGAGTTAGGAAGAAAATGTTTATGTTTACATGTAAAAATATGTACAGTATACACAGACATATTCCTGTATCTGTGTATATTAAAAACCATCAGTTACTGATGCCTCCAGTTTTGATACAAAACCAGTCTATTCTGTTTCTGTCCATTCTCCAACAATGAGAAATCTGGCTCCAGTTATTTATCTACAGTAAGTGTACTGATATGTTCAGTCCTAGAATACAGATAAATCAGTTTCAATGTTGTTAACTGATACTGCCATAAAAATTGAGTACCATGTCTGTTTTAGAGTTTGTTTTTCTTTAGTCTGACTGTATATTGTCAAAATACTGTATTCTAAATTTACATGGGTTATAATGTTCTTCATCTTTATCCTTCTCCCACCCTCCAACTTCCATCGGCATTGTACATTTGAAATTAAGTTTGGTTCATTTGTTTCTATCTGTATTCCATTTAGGATTTTTACTCCACTTTTAAAATTTTTTTATGATTGCATAATTGTACATATTGATGGGATACATGTGATAGTTTGATACATGCATAAACTGTGTAGTGATCAAATCAGGTGTTTAGATATCCATCGCCTTGAACATTTATCATTTCTTTGCATTAGGAATATTTCCAGTCTTCTCTTCTAGTGGCTTTGAAATATACAACATATGTTTGCTAACTATAGTCACTCTGCCCTGCTGTTGAACACTAGGGCTTATTCCTTCTATTAATAACTGTATGCTTAAACCCATTAGCCTGCTTCTCTTCATCCTCTCCCCTCACACCAAAAAACAAGAACTTCCCAGCCTCTGGTGACTGTCATTCTACTCTTTACCTTCATGAAATCGACTTTTTTAGCTCCCTTTTATAAGTGAGAACATGCAATATTTGTTTTTCAGTGCCTTGCTTATTTCACTTAACCTCCAGTTCTATCCATGTTGCTGAAAATAACAGGATTTTATTCTTTTTTATGACTGAATAATACTCCATTGCATTTATATATACCAATTTTCTTTGTTTATCCATTGATGAATAGTTAGGTTGACTTCATATTTTGCTATTGTGACTAGTGCTACAGTAAACATGGGATTGCAGGTATATCTTTGAAATACTGATTTATTTTATTTTGCATAAATACCTGATAGTGGAATTGCTGGGTCAACTCCTCTCTCTCACCATATACAAAAATCAACTCAAAATGGATTGAAGACATAATTATAAGACTGAAACTATAAAAGTACTTGAAGAAAACAGAGGAAATGTTCCAGGACATTGGTCTAGGCAAAGATTTTATGGCTAAGATCTCAGCAGCACAAGCCACAAAAATTAAATATCCCCATTTAAGAAATTTACTTTGTGTCATCATTTTTTTTTACCCACTGTCCTGTATATGACTATTTCATTTGTTTCTCGTATTTCGCAATTGCAAGCAATGCTTCAAAGAATAACATCTTGTGTATGTATTTTCATATTTTTGAAGGTTATATTCAGGGTAAATTCCTACAACTTGAATTGGTCAATCAAAAGTTAAGTGTAGGTGTAATTTGTATTGTTGAAAGTATATGTTTAGAAATGACTAACGGTTATATGAAAAAATTCTCAGCATTGCCAGTCATCAGGGGAATGCAAATGAAAACAAAGATGCAGCATCATCTCACACTTGTTAGAAAGACTGTCATCAAAAAGACAAAAGATAACAAATATTGACCAAGAACATGTAAAAAAGGGAACCCTGGTTCACTGTTGGTGGGAATGTAAGTTAGCGTAGCTATTAAGGAAAACAGTGTGGCAGTTCCTTAAAAAAGTTAAAAACAGAATGGGAAAAAATTTTTGCAATCTACCCATCTGACAAAGGGTTAATATCCAGAATCTACAAAGAACTGAAACAGATTTACAAGAAAAAAACAAACCCATTCAAAAGTGGGTGAAGGATATGAATAGACACTTTACAAAAGAAGACATCTGTGAGGCCAATAAACGTATGAAAAAAATGCTCATCATCACTGGTCATTAGAGAAAGGCAAATCAAAACCACATTGAGATACCATCTCACACCAGTTAGAATGGCGATCATTAAAAAATCTGGAGACAACAGATGCTGGAGAGGATGTGGAGAATTTACACTGTTGATGGGAGTGCAAATTAGTGCAACCATTGTGGGAGACAGTGTGGCGATTCCTCAAGGACCTAAAGTAGAAATACCATTTGACCCAGCAATCCCATTATTGGGTATATACCCAAAGAATTATAAATCATTCTGTTATAAAGACACATGCACACATATGTTCATTGTGGCACTATTTACAATAGCAAATACCTGGAACCAACCCAAATGTCCATCAATGATAGAATTGGATAAAGAAAATGTGGCACATGTACACCATGGAATATGACACAGCCATAAAAAATGAGTTTGTGTCCTTCATGGGGACATGGATGAACCTGGAAACCATAATTCTCAGCGAACAAGAACACAAGAACAGAAAACCAGACACCACATGTTATCACTCATAGGTGGATGTTGAACAATTAGGACACATGGACACAGGGAGGAAAGCATCACATACTGCGGTCATTTCGAGGGTGCTAGGGGCGGGACATCGGGGAGGTGCGGAGGATGGGGAGGGATAAGGAGGGGAAACCAGATGTGGGTGATGGCAGGATGAAGGCAGCAAACCACCTTGCCATGTGTGTACCTATGCAACAATCATGCATGATCTGCACATATAACCCAGAACATAAAGTACAATTAAAAAAAAAGTTAAAAACATAACTGCCATGTGATCCAGCAATCTCATAACTAGGTATATATTCAAGAGAAATGAAATAATTATGTCAAAGAGATATCTGCATTCTTAATATTCATTTAAGCATTATTCACAATAGCCAAGATAGGGAGAAATCCACCTAAGTGTTCATCAGTGGACACATGGATAATGAAAATGTGGTACGTGTGTGTATTCTTAATAGTATTCCACACAAATATAGTTGAATACGTTAAGCCTTCAAAAATAAGGAAATCCTGTCGTTTATGACAACATAGATGAACTTGGAGGACATTATGTTAAATGTGATAAGCCAAGTACAGAAAGATGAATACTGCATGATCTCACTTATGTAGAGAATATAGAAGCAGAGTAGAATGGTGGTTAACTGAGGTTGAGGGTAGAAAACAGGGAGATTTTAAGATGTTAGTGAAAAGAAAAAAATTTTTCAGTTAGAAGGTATAAGTTCAACTTAGTCATTTTTCAACTTAATGATGGTACCAAAGCACAATATATGTTCAGTAGAAACAGTATTTCAGATTTTGAATTTTGATCTTTCCTGAGCTAGCTGTACAGTACTCTCTTGCAGCTTTCAGTCAGCCACACAATCCAGAGAGTAATCAACTGATACTCTACCCTGTACCATGTTACCAGATAACTTTGCCCAACTGTAGGCTAATGTGAGTGTTCTGAGGATATTTAAGGGAGACTAGGCTACCTTAAAAGCAAGTTGATATATTAAATACATTTTTGACTTGTGATTATTTTCAACTTATGATGGGTTTATTGGGATGTAACCTTACCATAAGTCAAGGTGCATCTGTATTGTATAGTTGAAAATTGCTAAGAGAGTACATTTTGTGTTCTTACCATAAAAAGTGATAACTAGGCCGGGCGTGGTGGCTCACGCCTGTAATCCAAGCACTTTGGAGGCCAAGGTGGGCAGATCACCTGAGGTCGGGAGTTCAAGACGAACATGGTGAAACCCCGTCTTAAAAAAAAATAAAAAATAAAATAAATAAATAAATAAATAAATAAATAAATAAATAAAGTGATAACTATGTGAGATAATGCATTTATTAGCTCAATGTAGCCATTCTACAACATGTACATATTTTAAAATATGTTGTACGTCATAAATATGTACAGTTTTACTTGTCAAATAAATACGGAAGTGGATAGATAAAAGTTTATGTTTAGTATAAATTCCTGGAAGTGGGGTTGGTGAGTCAATAGTAAATGCTGCCATCATTTGATTAAGTATTGCCAGATTCTCCTTCAAGGTCTGTGCCACCTTGTGTTCCCTCATCAGTGAAGAGTGCCTGTTTTCCCACATCTTTCCAATAGAATGTGTTATATTTTTAACTTTTGTTGATCTGATAAGTCAGAAATGTTATCACAGTGTAGTTTTACTTTGTCTTTCTCTAATTATGAATAAGGTTAACCATTTCCTGGTATTTAAGAGCTATGCTTATATTTGTCTTTTGATGTTGTCTGTTCTTGTTTGTTCTACCCATTTTTCTATAGTGCTGTTAGTTCTTTTTTTTTTTTTTTTTTTCCTTGAGACAGAGTCTTGCTCTGTCACCAGGCTGGAGTACAGTGGTGCAATCTTGGCTCACTGCAATCTCTGCCTCCCAGGTTCTCCTGTCTCAGCCTCCCGAGTAGCTGGGACTACAGGTGCGTGCCATCCCGCCTGGCTAATTTTTGGTATTTTAGTAGAGACGGGGTTTTACCTTGTTGGCCAGGATGGTCTCGATCTCCTGACCTCGTGATTCCCCCACCTCGGCCTCCTAAAGGTCTGAGATTACAGGCGTGAGCCACCACGCCCAGCCAAAAGTTTTTTTGTTTGTTTGTTTGTTTGTTTGTTTGTTTGTTTGTTTGAGATGGAGTTTCACTCTTGTTGCCCAGGTTGGAGTGCAGTGGCACGGTATCGGCTCACCAAAACCTCTGCCTCCTGGGTTCAAATGATTCTCCTGCCTCAGCCTCCTGAGTAGCTGGGATTACAGGCATGCACCACCATGCCCAGCTAATTTTTTACTTTTTATTAGAGACAGGGTTTCTCCATGCTGGGCAGGCTGGTCTCAGACTTCCGACCTTAGGTAATCTACCCACCTTGGCCTCCCAAAGTGCTAGGATTACAGGCGTGAGCCCCCGCACCTGGCCAAGAGTTCTTTATGTTTTGGAGCTATTCATCCTATTTTGCAAGTATCTTCTCCCTGTTCATCAGTAATCTTGATTTTGAAGAAATGCACTTCTTCATAAGTATGCAAGTAGGTTAAATGTAAAAAGATATAGGGAAAACAAGTAAACACTAAAAATGCTAGGTTGATTATGTTACTCTCAGACAAAGTAGACTTTAGGACAGGGAATATTATCAGAGATAAAGAAGGACATTTTACAGTTAAGAAAGAGATAGTCCCCCAGGTAGATGAAACAATCCCAAATTCTAATATTGGAGCTTTAAAATACATGAAGAAAAAAAATAAATAAAACTAAGGTGACAAACCCACAGTGATTATTGAAGATTTCAACATTCATCTGTCAGTAACTGATAAAATAGATGGAAAAACAGTAAGGGTGTAGATTTGAAGAACACTATTAAGTAACGTGACCTAATAGGTATTTGTTAAATACTACATCCACCAAGAGCAGATAATGTAAATTATATTCTCTGATTATAGCAAAATTAAATTAGAAATCAGTAACAATGAAAATCCAGATATTTTATAACTAGAAGCTAAACTAGAAGCTTTTCAGTACTCACGGGTTAAGAAATCATAAGGGATATTAGAAAGTGCTTTGAAAACAAAAGTATAACATCTTAGTCTGCTTGAGCTAGGCTGTCATAACAAAATACCATAGACTGGTTGGCTTAAACAACAGACATTTATTTTCTCACAGTCTGGAGTCTGGAAGTCTGAAATCAGGGTGCCAGCATAGTCAGTTTGCACTGAGACCTATTTTCCTAGCTTGTCGGGAACAGCCATTCTGCTGTGTAATTCCCATGTTCTCTTTGTGTACATGTGTGCATGGGGGCTTTCTGGTGGTCCTTTTTGTAAGGACACTAATCCCATTGTATCAGGGCCCTCACCGTTATGACCTCATTTAACCTAATTACCTGCTTACAGACCCTGTCTCCTCATAATAGTCATAGTGGGGATTAGGGTTTCAACATACGAATATGGGAAGTAGAGGGTGGGGTGGGGAGAATTCAGTTCATAGAACAACATACCAAGTTTTCTGGAATTTAGCCAAAGCAGTACTTAGATGGACATTTATAGCTTTAAAAGGCTATATCAGATAGAAGAAAAATTTTAAAATGAACAATTTACATTGCTAGATTAAGACATAGAGCATCAACTTTAAGTAGAAGAAAATAAAGGGTATGCTAGAAATCAATTAAATAGAAAGTGGAGAAAACATCAATGTAAACAAAAACTGATTCTTTGAATCTAGCTAGATTGGTTAAGAAAATAAGACAGACCAAAAAAATCAGTAATGAAGTAGGGGCTATCACTGCAGATCTTATAAATATTCAGAGAATAATAAAGGAAATCCCTTCATTCTCAAAAATGCAACAATTTAGATGAAGTGGTTAAATACTTGAAAGATACAAATTATTAAAATTAACCAAGAGAGAATTAGAAAATGAATTTTTAAATATCTGTTAAAGACATAGAATTCACAGTTTTAAACCTTTCCATAAAGAAAACTGCAGGCTCATATGACTTAACTGGTAAATTTGATCAGACACCTAGTGAAAAAATACTAGTAGTAGAATGTCCTTCCTCACACATTTTTAAGAGGTGATTATTGCAGGCATTACAAGAAAGCTAAAGGCTACACCTCTTCAAACATATATTCAGAAATCTCCAACAGAATATTAGCAAATCGAATCCAGAAACATCTAACAAGAATAATGCATCATGACCAAAAGGAGTTTATCGTAGGAATGCAAGATTAATACTTGAATACAATATAATTTTTCTTAACAAAATTTTAAAAACCCTTGTAATTATTTGAATAGATGTAGAAAAAGCCTGTGGCAACATTCAGCATCTGTTCATGATTAAATGTTAGCACACTAGGAATAGAAAAAGAATGTCTTTAACCTGATAAAGAGCATCTATGGAGAAATAACAGTTAACATGATATTAATGGTAAAAGATTGAATGGTTTCTTTCTAAGATCGGGAAAGTGGCAAAGATGTCCACTTTCATCACTTACATTAAACATTGTACTGGATATGGCAGTCATTACATTAAGGCAAGAAACAGAAATAAGAGCCATTAGTTTGGAAAGGAAGAAGAGGATTTTGTCTACAAACCATGTGATTATGCACATAGAAAGTCCTAAGGAATATACCAAGAAGCGATACAGTCAATAATCAGAAGTAACTGATTTCTTTTTCACAAGTGCAAAAGTGAAATGTTGTAGAAAAATGTCATTTACAATAGCATAAATCATTGCATACTTTGGGATAAATTTAACAAAAAAATTTTGAGACCGGTACACTGAGAAGTGTAATATAATAGAGTAATTAAAGAACTCCTAGATAGATTGAGAAAGATTCTGTGTTCATAGACTTGAAGATTGTGAAGATATTGTAATAATTCAATGGTACAAGAGTAGTCTTTTTCAACAAATGATACTAGGCCTACTGGATATTTACAGAGAAAGAAAAAGTGAACTTTAATCTTTAACTCACACTGTCGCCAAATTTCACTTAAAATGGACAATAATAAATAGGCTCATATGTAAAAGTTAAAGGTGTAAAACTTTTAGAATAAAACCAATCTTTTCGTAGAAATATTTGGAACCTGGACAAAATTTTAAGACACCAAAAACACATACCAAAAAAGAAAAAATGAGGCCGGGCACAGTGGCTCATGCCTATAATCCTAACACTTTGGGAAGCTGAGATGAGAGGATCACTTGAGGCTAGGAGTTTGAAACTAGCCTGGAGAACATAGTGAGACCCTATATCTACAAAAAATATTAATTAAAAAAAATTAGCTAATTGTGGTGGTGTGTGCCTGTAGTCTCAGCTACTTGGGAGGATGAGGCGAGAGGGTGGCTTAAACCCAGGAGGTCAAGGCTGCAGTGACCCATGATGCAACACTTAATGCACTCCAGCCTGGGCGACAGAGTGAGACCCTATCTCAAAAAAGAAAAAATGATCATCATTTCGACCTCATCAGAATTAAAAACTTCTGCTCTTCAAAAGACAACATTTATAAAAGGAAAGGGTAAGTCAGGACCAGGGTAAAAATATTTGCAGCACATAACAGAGAACCCTTACAACTGAATAGTAAGACAAATATCCCAATTAAAAAACTTTGCACAGACATTTACAAAAGAAGACACCTAAATGTACACCAAGAAAGTGGAAAGATAGTCAGCATTATTCATCATTAGGGAAATGCAAATTAAAACGAAAATGTGTTTATGGGAGAATATATATTATATAGGAGAAGTCCTATTTATTTCTTTTAAATCACTGCTTATTTAGCTGACTCTTTAGTAAAAATATTTGAAATCACTTTAAACTGCTGGTAACTTTGATAGTTTTACTAGTTAAGGCACTTCCCTCCCATCTCTTTATTTGTGGCTCAAGATGCCAGATAGTGGCTCCTAAATGTGAGAGGGTGCTTAAGAATACAGGTCTATTCTGCTTACAAGGAATTACATTCTGGAGGTGGAGCCCTAGAATCTGCATTTCTGCAAGCATTGTAGGTGTTTATGATGCAGATAGATCACAAACAATTGTTTTAAAAATGCTGGACCAAAGAGTGTCTGTTGTTTAGGTAGTAGTTGACCCTAGGAAAACATTTTAAACTCCCAGAAATCCAAGAAAGCCTGTATGTTTGATTCATGGGTTTCCTGCTCAACTTTGACCTGACAGTTCAACAAGCAGTATCGACCATTTCCCACAAGATTTCTCGCATCTCTTCAGTTGTTTCCTAGCTTGAAATCAGAAAATAGTCTTCATTTATATCCAAATAAATCATTAGTATTTTAGTGAAAATTTATAAAACCAATTATATTGAGAGTTCAGAACATATATAATCATTGCAGAAAGTGTAAAATCATGCAATGTACTATCATAATGTCTCAGATTTTGTTGCTTTGAAATTGTCAAAGGGTGAGCCTGGCACACTGGCGTGCTGCACCTGTAGTCCCAGCTACTCCGGAGGCTTAAACACAGGAGTTCGAGACCAGCTTGGCAACACAGTGAGACCCCTGCCTCTCAAAAATAGTAACAATAATAATTTTTTAAATCAGGGAAAAAACTACAATGACATTAGCAAAGGGCACTGTTCTTTTTATTGCATCATCCCCAGTTTGTTTTTCAACATTACATATTTGCAGACATTTGCTTTCTGTTAACAAAGCACTAAACAGTGCCATGCGCTTTCTGAATAAACATGGGTAGCAACCATTTGAATCAGCTGTGGAGACATGACAGCTATGTTACAGCATTTTTGGTTTAGTTAACATAGGATTGTATGTGTGTCAGCTTGTGTTGTACCCACTCAGATATTAAACTGTTCCTTAGATATAGATCTGCTATTGTTTTGAAAATATGCTTTTATTTATGAGAAAATCATATTTTATATACTGTTGCCTCTGTCTAATATTCTGTGAGCACTTTGTAAATATCACAGTAAAGGTTGCTGGACATTATATCTTTGAAGCATTTTACAGGAGGTCTTTGCCCCAGCACAAGACATAAAAAGTAAAACTTACCTAAGGATTTGAAAGGAAGAATCACATTGTTACTTGCAGATGATTTGTCTACAGTGATCATCCAAGATAGTGCTCATTTTGGCAGCACATATAGCAACAGTGGAAAACTTAGAAGAATCTAGACAAACTATTAGAATTAAACTCAAGGAGACGAGGTATAAGATCAGTACATGAAAATCAGTAACTTTTTAATATAAGCACTAGCCATGTATGGCTACTTTATGACATCTCCATCTAGATAAAACATCTGAAATTTAAATGTCTGCAACAATACTCTTGAAAATCTGTCTCTTCCCATTTCCAACCCACTTCTTACATGTCATGACTGTGTATCTAATGAAAATCTTAGAATAAATTACTCTTGCTTCTTCAAAAATCAATTATCAGCACAACCTGTTTTCTCAAGTTTCCAGATCTATCCAGGAAAAAGCCTCTGCTCTCTACTCTCCCTGGCAGCTGCCGTAGATTGTAGCTGCCATCGCCAGTTGCCTAAAGCACTCTAAGACTTCCCTGCTTCCCACTGTTGGGCTCTTACAGGAACTTCCTTGGTTCTTCACAAAGTAGCCAGAATTAACCTTTTAACATGTGTCAGATCATGCTACTCCTTTACCGAGAACCAGCTCGGTCAGGAGACTCCCACCCTGGTGGCGCTGAAGGTATTTGAGAGACAGACACCCAGATAGTCAGAATGGATCTGTCCTGGGGACCCACAGCCTGCAGGGCTGACAGCTCTCCAGACTGAAGGCCCCAAGCAGACTTTCATTCACATATTTATTTGCTCTTTGACAGGTGATTCTCATTAATACACAGGTGTACTATATAACTTAAAAATACATCAAGTAGGCAGCTGTTACCTGCCTACCACTAATTACAAACTGAAAGGATGCTCCACACGGGAGCCATGGGGGCAGGGTAAACTTAATGTTCCTCAACACTCCTTGCTCAAAAACACTGTAGTTTGTTACACTTAGAATAATGCATACTTCTACAGGGAGATCTGGCTCTTGTACCTCTGAGCTCAGCTCTTAGCTCCTAATCCTCCCTCATTGCACAATGGTCACTTCACCCTCCTTGTTCAACTCGCCAAATACATTCCTACTTTATTCCCCTAGATCTCTGCCATTCAGGTCTTGGCACTAGTGTCCCTCCTCAGAGAGGCTTTTTCTGTTCTATCCACAGCCCCAGTATGTTCGATTTTATTTTTAATACACACATCGTCACCTAATATATTCAATGTTTGTTCCCCCGACTAGGATGTTAGTGCCATGAGAGCAGGCACTTTGCTTTGTTCCCCAATGTAGCCGCAGGCAATAAACAGTATCTGGTACATAGTATACATTCATACATTTGTATTAAATGGATAAGGTGTATGCTTTTTTACCCCACCTGGCCACTTGAGACATTTCCATTTGCAATTTGCAGAACAGCCTCTTGGTTCTGTGAGAGAAAAACACTGTATCTTAATCTCCTTTTTCTCCAACATCTAACATAGTCTGTGTGTATATGTAGGAATTAATGACTTACACAGTTATGCCTTATACTTTATTTTTCCTTGATTTGAGATTTTATGTAAATTTGAGTTTCGTATTACTTAAACTGATGAGCTGAAGAGCATCACTTGTTTTAAAGGAGCCAAAGAGTGTTATTGTTATGTCTAAGAAGGGCAGAAAGTAAGAAGGAATAGATGCTGACACTGTGTTGCGAGGAATTGTGCCTTCATGTCCCAGCGTCTGCAGTTTTGTGCTTTAGTAAAATATAATCTTACATTTGGTGCTTGCTTTCTTTTTTTTTGTTTGTCATCTTTCCTGTTCAACATATGCAGAGGGGTTCTCAAGCAACACAAAAGAATATTCTAAATTGGTAGAGCCGAAAACATGTTTGGATTTTATTGCCTTCAGCTAAATTATTCTACTACTCAGATTATTTAACCTTTGTAGAATTGAATTAAAGCCAAATTTCCTCCATATTGTGAATGTCCTTATCTATTTCTAATTATTTCCTATATCTCCTAACTCCTAGATATTTCCTCTGTCTCCTGAATCCTGAATGAAATTACTGTATCATTTGGAAGCTTATATTACTGTGAAGTTCAGCGATGATGGAAATAAAGTAGTCTTACAAAATGGGTTTTGCTCTGACATCATTTCTTAGAATAAAAACATTAAAATCTATTTTGAAACTTAGTGGCTAGCTGAATTTCTGACTTTCACAGTATGTAAACACTTCATGTATGTGAACCTCCACCACCACCCCCTACCCCACCAAAGGTCTTGTATGTTTTATATCAGTGTTAGGCCCCAATGATGTCTGAGGTTTGCTATTCAGAAATCTATTTTATTGAGAATTTCTGGTATCAGGTGGGTTAGTTAGAAGATGCTACTCAGATATTTAGGCCAGGACATCAAGAGATCAGTGTATTCCAAATTCTCAGATGAAATACATATTTCAGTTCTTGGAAATTTCCATCCTAAATTCAATTTTGTTTAGTCCTTTGCCACTCTAGTTACAATGTGATCGTGATTTTTGTCTTCATACATTGTCTGCTAAATGTATATAGTTGTATTAACTCTTTATTATTCATCATACCTGTATCCGAAAACCCAAGTGACCCTATTAAAGTATATTGTTACCAATTATACCAACCAAATAAATTTCAGTAGTCTGCCTGAGTATTTTCTGTTTTCACATACCTTTGAATAAGAAAAATACTCCCACTTTTTTATTTTCTAAAATGTCATCTTCATTGGTTTTCACTAATTTAAAAAATAATGTACATTTCTAATAGATCATTAGACCCTATTTTTCTCAAAAAATGCTTTGTTATGACAAAAGTCAAGTGTCTGAATAGAGTTTGGGGAAACATATTTTGAAGAACTGCTTCTTATGTTGTTTTCTTTTTATTTACAGTATATCTCTCTACCGGGGAAATTGCAGGCCCATACGATTTGAGCCACCAATGCTGGATTTCCATGAGCAGTAAGTTTAAAATTTTTGGACTGTACTTTCCCATTAAACTATTATATGTACTTTACACACATTTGTATTGTCTTTTGCCTATGTTCTATCTATATGAAAAAGTTATATGTTCTAGTCATCAGGAAAACAAATGATATTGAATGCAGTTTGAAAATAGGAAGCAAGTATCTGTTAGGAGTCTAACATACAATATTAACTTTTAAAGCTTGAAAAATATTTGCATGTTGTAGTCTCTGGTTCAGAGAATCTTTGGAAGCACCAAAGAACTTATAGTTTAGCTATTTTGATTAGAACTTCATTTTTATTTTTATTATTTAAAATTTTTCTTGTGAATAAAATATATGCTATATGACCAGATAGTATTATCACCTACCCATACTGGCAGGTAAAAGCAGATGCGCAGATAGATGTGGTTCCATCACAGAACTCTGCCTTGATGAGCTAGGCAAACCACTGCACACCCTCCCCGAAGCAGGAGAGAACCCTAAGCCTTTAAGTAGCTGATACACCCAAGGGCCAGCAGAGCAGCTACATACCTGTGCTCAGCACCTAAGAAAGAGCCCCACAGTGTACCCCTAAGATACTTCCTTGGCCTTCCCAATGGCCCTGCACCTGAAATCAGGGCCTGAAGAACAGCCCTGTGGGCAACCCCCAGAATACACACCTCCAGACCAACCGAGCAGCTCTATGCCTATGTCCCAGGCCTAAGAAATAGCCCTGTGGGTTACCTCTAGCAAACACCTCCACAGGCCAGCCAGGCAGCCTTATGCTTACATCCTGGACTTGAGAAGCAGCTGCATAGGCTGCCCATGGCAGACACACTTCAAGGCCAGCTAAACACCCATGTGCCTGCACCCTCACCCTGAGAAACAGCCCCATGGGCCACCCCAAGCCAACAGACACCTAAGCCAGCAGAGGAGCCTTGAGACTACATCCCAATCCTCAAAAATAGCCCTGCGGTCCATGCCTGGCAAACATACCCCCATTTCAGCTGAGCAGCTATGCACCTGTATCCCAGGCCTGAGAAAGCCCTTTGGGCTACTCTTGGCAGGCACACCCTCAAGCTATCCGACTTAACATGTGCTTGTGCTACTGGCCCGAGTACAGCCCTGTGGTTTAGAGCCAGACCCTAAGTTGGCTAGATTCCAAGCTGCCTAACCCACTGTGTGGATGTACACATCCCTGACCTGAGAAACACCCTTGTGATCCAACCCTCAAGAAAGCTGCACCACTGCTACCAAAGACTCTCCCAGCCTAGGCTACTGAGATACTTGCAGGCGTCAGGTGTGACTGACAACTGAGGAAAGTACACAGAGACTACACTACAGTGCCCACCTAGACACAGATGCCTCAAAGCTAATGCACCCTACCAAACTGACATTCCAAGACTGGTTTATATGAATAAGTCTTTCCCTGTGAAATGTAGTCCATAAAATTGGAAGAAAGGACTTTTCAACCAGATGTATAGAAATCAACATGGGGACACATCAAACATAAAAAAGCAAGGTAACATGACGCCTCCAAAGGAAAACAGTAATTCTCCATTAACAGACCCCAATCATAAGAAAATATACTAAATGCCAGAGAAAGAATTCAAAATAATCTGAAGGAATCTCAATCAGATACAAGAAAATACAGATCAGCAAAATCAGGAAAACAATTCATGATTTGAATAAGAAATTCAACAAAGAGATAGGTAACATAAAAAAGAGCCAAACAGAAATCCCAGAGCTGAAGAATTCAATGAGTTAAATAAAAAATACAATCAAGAGCTTAACAGACTAAACCAAGCAGAAGAAAGAATTTCTGAACTTGAAGACAGATCTTTTGAAATAACACAGGCAGACAAAAAAGAAAAAAGAGTGAAGAAAGCCTACAGGATATATTGTATACCATGAAGTAAACAGATACATTATGGTCATTCCAGAAGGAGAAGAGAAAGGAGAAGGATGTAGAAAACATACTTCATAAAATAGTAGTGAAGTCTTGAAATTTGAAATGGACATTCACGTCCAGTAAACAGAAAGAATTCCAATTAGAGTCAACCCAAACGGGTTATGTCTGACACACGTTATAGCCAAGTTATCAGATGGTAAAGGCAAATCATTCAAAAAGCAGCAAGAGAAAAGTATGAAGTTACATATAAGGGAATTCCCATTAGACTAACAGCAGATTTCTCAGCAGAAAATTTACAGGTTGGGAAAGAATGGGATGATATATTCAAAATACTTAAAGCACGGGCAGGGGACCCACAAGCCAAGAATATATACCCTGCAAAGCTATATTTCAGAAATGAAAAAGAAGTAAAATCTTTCACAAACAAGCAGAAATAAAGGGAATTCATCACTGCTAGACTGGCCTTATAAGAAAATGCTCAAGGGAGTCTTACATCTGGAAATGAAAAAATAATAACCACTGTCATGAAAACATATGAAACTATAAAATTCACTGATAGAGCCCAAACACAAAGAAAGGAAAAGGAATCAAACCATATGAATGTGGAAAACCACCCAAGCACAAAATATAAACCATAAGAAAGGAAGTACGGAACAAAATATAAAACATCCAGGAAACCATATGACAGAAGCAAGTATTCACCTATCAATAACCTTGAATGTAAATAGATTCAGTTCCCTCATTTAAAAGATACAGACTGGCCGAAAGGTTAATACACCCAACTATATACTGCATACAAGAAACTCACCTCACCTGTAAAGACACACAGACTGATAGCAAAGGTATAGAAAAAGATACTCCATGCAAATGGAAAGCAAAAGCCAGCCAGAGTAGCTGTACTTATATCAGACCAAAGAGACATCAAGTCAAAAACTGTAAAAAGCAACACATCAAGCATTCTTCAGGATTGATCATATGTTAGGACACAAAACAAATCTCAAAAAAAAATTAAAATTAATTTTATCAACTATCTTATCTGACCACATTGGAATTTAAAACTAGAAATCAATAACAAGAGGAACATTCAAAACTACAAACAGCTGGAGATCAAACAACATGTTCTTAGGTGGCCAGTGGGTGAAGGAAGAAATTAAATGGTAAATTAAAATATTTCCTGAGACAAATGAAAATAGAAATACAATATGCCAAACCCTATGGGGCACAGCAAAAGCCATAGTAACAGGCAAATTTATGTAACAATAAATCCTACATTAAAAAAAAAAGAAAGATTTCAAATAACCTAATGATGTATCTTAAAGAACTAGAAAAGCAAGAGCAAACCAAAGCCCCAAAATTAGTGGAAGGAAATAAATAATGAAGTTCAAAATGAAAATAAATGAAGTTGAGACTAAAAATACCTACAAAAAGGGTCTGGAGGGGCACTAGGGAGGAAGTGGGAATGGTTAATGGGTATCAAAATAATATAGTGAATAAGATCTAGTATTTGCTAGCACAACAGGGTGACTACAGTTTAAAAAAGTAATTTAACGTACATTTCTTTTTTTTTTTTTTAATTGTATTTAGGCTCTGGGGTACATGTGCACGTCCTGCATCCTACAGGATTGTTGCATAGGTACATACATGCCATGGTGGTTAAAAGAGTATAATTGGATTGTTTGTAACACAAAGGATAAATGCTTGAGGTGATGGTTGCACGCATTTACCCTGATGTGCTTATTACATATTGCATGCCTTTACCAAAATCTCATGTAACCCGTAAATGTATACACCTACTGTGTACCCACAAAAATTAAAAATTAAAAAAATACAAAGTTTAACAAAAGGTTGGTTTTTTGAAAAGATAAAATTGACAAACTGGCTGGGTACGGTGGCTCGTGCCTGTTATCCCAGCACTTTGGGAGGCTGAGGTGGGTGGATCACTTGAGGTTGGGAGTTCAAGATCAGCCTGACCAACATGGAGAACCCCGTCTCTACTAAAAATACAGAACTAGCCAGGTGTGGTGTGCCTGTAACCCCAGCTACTCAGGAGGCTGAGGCAGGAGAATCACTTGAACCCAGGAGGCAGGTGGAGGTTGCAGTGAGCTGAGAGCACGCCATTGCACTCCAGCCTGGGCAACAAGAGCAAAACTTCATCTCAAAAAAAAAAGAAAAATTGACAAACCATTAGACTAAGCAAATAAGAGAGAAGACCCAAATAAGTAAAACTCGAAACAAAAAGGGAAATGTTACAACAGATTCCACAGAAATATAAAGGATCATTAGAGACTACTATGAACAACTATACACCAATAAATTAAAAAACTTAGAGGAAATGCGTAAACTTCTCAACACATACAACCTAACAAGATTGAATCAAAAAGAAACAGAAAATCTGAAAAGACCAAAAGGTAGCAAATTGAATCAGTAGTAAAAAAGTCTCCCAATAAAGCAAGTCGAGGACCACATGACCTCACCACTGGTCCAATAATTCTCAATACCAGTACCAGTTCTTCTCAAACTATTCCAGAAACTTGGAGAGAATTCTCCCCAACTCATTCTGTGGGACTAGCATAACCCTGATACCAAAAGCAGACAAAGACACAACAAAAACAAACTACAGGCCAGTATTCTTGATGAACATGGCCACAGAAAACCCTAACAAGACACTAGCAAACTGAATCCAACAACACATCAAAGCAATAATACACCATGTTCAAGTGGGATTTATCTCAGCAATGCAAGAGTGGTTCAACATGTGCAAATCAGTAAACATCACAGATCACATCAGTAGAATGAAGGACAAAAATCATACGATCATCTCAATGGATGGAGAAAAAGCATTTAATAAAATTCAACCCTTTATGATAAAAGTTCTCAATAAATTAGGTATAAAAGGAAAATACCGCAACATAATAAAGATTGTATATGACAAAACCACAGCTAATATACCAAATGGAAAAAGACAAGAATGCCTACTTTGCCACCGTTATTCAACACAGTACTGGAAGTCCTTAGCCAGAGCATTTAGGCAACAGAAAGAAATAAAAGGCATTCAGATTGGAAAGGAAGAAGTCAAGTTGTCCCTATTTGCAGACAACATGATCTTATATTAGGAAAACATAAAGACTCTACCAGAAAACTCTTAGAATGCATAAATTCAGTAAAGTTGCCCTGATCTGATCTCCCATAACTGTGTACATTTATTATATCTCAGTTAAAATAAATTTTTAAAAATACCAGAAGAAAGTAAAAACTCACCAATAATCTGCCAACCTAGAAATAAGTTTGAACTTTTATCCTTCAGGTTCTTTTTCTTTACACCTGTATTTATTTGTTGAGTTACAAAAATGTAACCATATTATCTCAACATACCATTTTTATAACCTGCTTTTTAAACTTAATATATTGTACATGCTTTTAAAAATTCCATTAAATTTTCTCTTACATTATTTTATAGTATTAAAGAACATCAAAATTTATGGGTATATTTGTTAAATTCACTTATTGTTTTTAATTGTTTTAAACTTATTTTTGTGATCAGTGCTGAAACTAATGATTTAAACACAACCATGACTGTTTTCTCAAGAGAGTCCTAATGAAAGGATATGCAGAATAAGTATTAAAGTTTCTAGTTTTAGTTAACCTTTAGTCTAGAGAACAGTTTGGTGTCATGAACAAGGAGCAACTTATAAAAGAATCAGTCTATGACTAGTGAGGAAATAAATGGGATTTCTCCTAGAGTCTGTTGCTGATTGTAGAGAACCTGAAATTTCATTAGCTGAGAGAAATTGTGGAAGATTTGTGGAAAAAGCGTAAGTGGGAAGATGAACTCCAGTACAAGCAAGGGTCAAGTGACACAGCAAAGAAAATTTATTTGAAGGACAGAAAAGGAGTATAGTTATATAAGTCTATTCCCCAAAGCAGCAAATTTACATGCTGCTCCAAAATAGTGGAAACAAACAAAGAAAAATCTTTGCTAGTCTGATTGTTTGTGTCCTCCCAAAATTCATACGCTGACACCTAATCTCTGATATGATGGTGTTCAGAGGTGGAGCCTTAGGAGGTGTTTAGGTCAGGAGTGCAGAACTCTCACAAATGGGATTAGTGGCTTTATAAGAGAGGCTCCATAGAGCTACTGTCCCCATTCTACTATGCGAGGACCCAGCTAGAAGGTGTCACCTGTGACCCAGAAAGAGGGCCCCACACCAGAACCCAGCCATGCTGACACCCCGATCTCAGATTTCCCAGCCTCCAGATCTGTGAAAAATAAATTTGTCATTTATAGTCCACCCATTCTGATCTTCTGCTATAGCATCCCAAAAGGACTGAGCCACCATTCTATTTAAAACTTTTTTTATATTTTTTTATGATTTAAAATTTTTCTGCATTGAGTCAGAAAACACTGAGTGGAGTTTGTTACATCTCACAAGTGTAGAAGTGGATCTGTAGAAGTAGCGGTTGCAGGCAAGTGTGAACCAACATGTGTTCAATCAGAGAAGCAGAACTGGTCAGATTTTAAGTGAATGTGTATGTATATATACACGACATGGATTTATAATAAGGAATTGGCTTATACAGTTCAGAGAGCTGGTTAAGCAAGCTCAAAGCCCACAGGGTCAGGCAGTCAGGAAGGGAAGATAGTGGGATGGAACCTCAAGAGCACAGACTGAAGCTTCTTGTCCACAGATAGGTATCCTGGGAAGATCCTAAGGAAAGGAGAAAAATTGCAGATCTAGCTGCTGTTTGAAGCCTCTTGGCTTAGAGAGGGCCTAAGCTTTCTTTGAAAGGGCTTCTCAGTGACCAAGACAGGCTCACCAAGAATAATCTCCTTTTTTATTAACTTAAAATCAACTGATCAGGGTCTTTAGTTGTGTTTGCAAAATCTCCCCCAGCAACATTTAGGTTAGTGTTTGAATAACTGGGAAAAGGTATATTAGGCTACAAAGTAGCTGCTGTTTCCCTTTTCTCTTCTGGCTCTAAGGAGAGAATATTGCTTATAACTCACCCTAACTAGAAACATACTAGAAAGAAAATCTGGGGACTATACTTCAGCCCAGCCAAGTTGATATCACAAAGCTATCCCATAGATACAAACAACGAGGTTCCTAAATTTAGAACTTCTGACTCTAGAAAATGAGAAGAGATATGGTTGAAAGAATTTGCTTAGCAATTTTAAGTTAAGGTTATTTTTGTGAAACTTCAAAGTAGTCTTGGGACAAAGAAAATGAAATTTTTACATTTTCACTGCAGAAAGTAAATCATCTGTGTCTTCAGAAAATGACTGCTAAAGGAAATCAGAGATATTTTAGAATATATCCTCTTTTAAAGTTATTGTATGTTTTTTTCACTCTTAGAAGCATAAAACTTGATTCAGATTTTTTCCTGCATTAACTACATTTATTTTTGGGGAGGCAAAAATAATCCTAGCTACTCGGGAGGCTGAGACAGGAGAATTGCTTGAACCTGGGAGGCAGAGGTTGCAGTGAGCCAAGATCGAGCCATTGCACTCCAGCCTGGGTAACAAGTGCAAAACTCCATCTCAAAAAAATGTTAAGATAAAAGCTGGACATAGTGGTATGTGCCTGTAGTCCTAGCTATTCAGGAGCCTAAGGTGGGAGGATCGCTTGAGCCCAGGAGGCAGAGGTTGCAGTGAGCTGAGATCACACCACTATACTCCAGCCTGAGCAACAGGGCCAGAGCCTGTCTCAAAAAAAAAAAAAAAAAAAAGTCACAAGAAAGAAACGCCCATCTTCTATGCCAGATATTGTCAGCATGCAGTGCCTAGGGTACTGTGGCAATCTTCTTGCAACCAGTGAGGGATCCTAGCCTGAGGACTGGTACTATTCAGTCACCAAAGACAGGCAGTTTGTCTGACAGAGTGGAAAGATGGAAAGAACCTGCATCCTTCATAATGTTATTGAACTGCTGAATTAATCAACCCTGGAACTGCCCTACTTTAGGTCTTTTTGTTTGGTGATACTTTGATCTGTTGGAGAGTGCATGGCACTGCTGACCTCTTCCTCCCTCTCAGATCTTTCCCTGCCTGTACCCTTGTGAACCACTATCCATGTTTTCCTCCTGTGCCTGAGGCTATTTTTAAAATTCTCTTTCAAGAGTTTATGTTCCTCTGCTTATCCCCAAATTGCGGCTGAATTTCTTTCTTCACCTTATTTCAACCAACTCTGCGCTTTCTTACTGGGTGGTCTCTTCCATGCTTTTGACATATGCCTATAATCTCCCAATCTCTGTCATCCCCTCTTACTCACCTTGTGTCTCCTGCACCACCCTAAACTCACCATGTCTTGCTCTTCTGTATCTGCAGTCCATGAACAGTACCACAGTCACCAAAGCCAGAATCTTCAGGCTTCCTGGATTCTTCCCTCTCCTTCACAGGACTCCATCCCCTTCCCCGTCAAATCCATTCCAGGAAGGAAATGAATTTTTCGTGTCTGTTCTTCTCTAATCCTCACTACTTATCCCTCTCCTCTTAACTCAGGTTTGCATCATTTCTCATCTGGACTGTTACCATATGCCTGCCACTTTCTAGTTCAGGATTCGTGCTGTCAACAGGGAAATCTTTTTCATGTCAAAATCTGATCATGTCATTTTCCCCACTCCTCCTCCCCAAAAATTCCTTCAATGGTTTCCTATTTTCCTTCAGGATAAATGCTAAATTTCTTATTATGAAACCTGCCTTTTACCTTCCTTATATGTCCTCCACACCTGTGGAGAACTACATGTCATTTCTTGAAATCACTGATCTTCCTAAGGGCTGGATGTGTTATTCATACCTTGAGAGTCTCCCCTCTAAAGATAATTTTTTATGGAAGTTTTCATACATACAGCAAAGTAGAAAGAACAAAAAATGTCTCTATTCTTAACATAAGCTCAGAAGTTGTTACCATTTTTGCATATTTATATTTTTATTTTTGAATCATTTGAAAGCAGCAGACCTCATGATCTTTCACTCCTAATTTTTTTTTTTTTTTTTTTTTGAGACAAAGTCTTGTTCTGTTGCCAAGGCTTGAGCGCAGTGGCACGATCTTGGCTCACTGCGACCTTCGCGTCCCTGGTTCAAGCAATTCTTCTGCCTCAGCCTCCCGAGTAGCTGGGATTACCAGCACCTGCCACCACGCCTGGCTAATTTTTTATGTTTAGTAGAGACAGGGTTTCACCATTTTGGCCAGGCTGGTCTCAAACTCCTGACCTCATGATCCTCCCGCCTCAGCCTCCCAAAGTGCTGGGATTACAGGCGTGAGCCACCGCGCCCAGCCTCATTCCTAATTCTTTAGCACACATTGCCATACAGTTGATCCTTTAACAACATGGTACGCTAGGGGCATGGGCTCCCTGCCACTGTGTAGGTGAAAACTCACATACAACTTTTGACTCCCCAAAAGCTTAACTACTAATAGCCTACTTTTGACCAGAAGCCTTACTGATAACATCAACAGTCAGTTAACACCTATCTTGTATGTTATATGTATTATATATACTGTATTTTTACAATAAAGAAAGCTAAAGAAAAAATGTTAAGAAAACCATATGGAAATTCCCATTCATTAAGTGGAAGTGGGTCATCATAAAGGTCTTCACCTCATCTTCACATTGAGTAGGCTGAGGAGGAGATGTTAGTCTTACTGTCACAGGTGGCAGAGGTGGAAGAAAATCTGTGTAGACCCTCAAGTTCAAACCCATATTGTTCAAGGGTCAACTGTATAAGGACATTCTGCATAACTACAGTACCATTATTGACATTGTAAGAAAATTAATAGTAATTACTGAGTGCTTTTAGTCTCCCTCCGTTTTGGTCAAGGCTGTAGTTGTTCATTTGTAAGTGACAGAAATCTGAAACTAATTGAGGCAAAAATGAGAACATACTGAAAGGAATACTGAGGACCGTAATATATCTGCAGAAAAGTCGGAGATGCAGCTGGCACCTGGGAACAACAGCATTCACTTGCTCTACCACCAACAGGAGTCTGCTGCCTCTTATTTCTGCCTCCCTGTGTATTGGCTTATTCTCTCTCACTGCCAGTATCCTTTTCCTCAGCGATGGGAAGAAATTCACTGACTGCTCTTCAGCCTTGCATTCTGTGTCTTCCATCCACTGGGAAGCTCTAACTAGCAGGGTTAGAAACTGCCTTCTCTCTGCTTCCATGGTGGTGTTAATCCTGCTGAGATGAAATGGAGCCCCACCCAAAATTTGGTTCACATATCAAGACTGTTGATGTCACACATGCACACACACCAGCAGGGTAAAAAGGTTTATTACACTCACTGAATGAAGCTTCTAGGGGATGACCATGGTAGGCAGATGGGGGAAAGGGCTGGAGAGAGCAGAGAACGAAGACTAGCTTGGTTTTACTGTGTTCAGGGAGCAAGGCTGGAGTGAGTTTGCAGGATTGGAACTTCTCACTAGCTCCAAGAGAGAATGTGCAGGCTTTCTTCTTGGCTTGCCCAGATGTGGAGCAGAAGATAAAGGGGCATCACTGGGGCTTAAAAACTGTCAGCAGTCAAAGATAAGAAATGGAGTTAGCGTCTGTATAACTCATGGCATCTTCTAAAGAGTATCAGGCCTTTCAGTAAGGGTGCATCTAGAATTTCCCTTGCTTCTTTCTTGACCCTAATGCTGACTCCTCTTGTTACCCTGATCATCCTACTCCCCTCTAGAATTTGTTTAACAATAAACTGATAAAATTAGCTTTCTTTGTTTTCAGCCTCTTTGTTTAAATTTATTCTTTAAGCCTACCTTTTATTCTCTCTGCCCTCCATCCCTTTCTCTCTCCCTCTTTTTTTTCCCCCTTTCTCTCCTCCTCTCTTCTTGTTAACAATCCCATGGAGCAATCTAGACACCCCTGGCTCCCCTTCCATTCCTACCACCACCACCCCCCCACCCCACTTCCCGGCCAGTTTTTATGCCAGTGCTGTTAAATGTTTTTCTGTTTCCATAGCAGCTCTTGTGATTGCCTGACGGATTCTTCCTGCCTGCTATACAGATAAAACCAGTTCACTAAGACCATGGTATTGCAATAAAGAGTTTTATTAGCACGAGGGCAGCTACACAGGAGATGGATTTATTACTTAAATCAGTCTCCCTGAAGGCTTAGAGATTAGGGTTTTTCAAGGATAGTTTTGTGGGCGGCGGTGAGGGAATGAGGAATATTGATTGGTTGGGGATGGAATCATAGGGGTGTGGAAAATGGTCCTCCTGCTCTGAGTCAGCCTCTGGGTTGGGGCCACAGGACCAGTTGAGTCAGCCAGTTGTCAGAAATGCAAAAGTCTGAAAGGATCTCTCAGAAGACCAATCTGAGGTTCTACGGTAGTAATACTACCTACAGGAGTGATTGGGAAACTTAGAAATCTCATGATCTTCCAAAAAATGGCCAGTTATCCCAGGCCCCTCTCATAACCCTAACCTTATGGCCTTTCATTAGTTTTCAAAAGCAGTTTAGTTTTGGGAAAGGTTATTATCATTTTGCTTTAAGGTTAAACTGTAAACTAAATTCCTCTCAAAGTCGCTTTGCCTGTGCCTAGAAGTGACAAAGGACAGCTTGGAGGTCAGAAGCAAGATGGAGTCAACTACGTCAGATTTCCCTTACTGTCATAATTTTGCAAAGGCAGTTTCACTTCTTTTTTCAAACATTTATTGCAGGCTGTGAAAGATGCTTTGGGTAGAAACTTGGTTTACTGAATTCCTTGGCTTATATAATTATTACATTCAGAAAATCTTGGTTTCAAATCTAAAGTTTAAAGTAGGTACTTCATGACTCTAAAAAATGGACATTGAATAGACTTGCTAAAAGTGGATGTCTTTATTGTCAAGATAGTTTATGAAAAGCATTTTTCTCTAATGACTTTTTGGTATTCTAAAAAAATCAAATAGGCTGCCTAAAGGGATGCTTGGTGCCTCTTAGCTTTTCAATTCCTACCTGCCCAATCTTTCCATAAAAGATTTTACATCAACTCCCCAGCTCAACCTTCAATCTAAAATGTTTTTGAGAGGAGGATAGTAGTAGTTTGCGATAGTAGAGTGATACAAAGTACTGCATATTGATTTGGCCCAACTTTCTGCCCAAAGCTCTGCTTAACAGTGTTGTGTCACTGTCATTCATAAGGTCTGTCTCAGGGCAGTTGCTAAGCCGTTTCTTCAGCTGTTTCCTGGCACTGCAGTGTCGTCTTTCTGTGGTGTAGGAAACTTGCCATTGACCACAAAATTGCAGTTTACTTTCCAAGCTAGTCTCTAATTCATAGCTGCTGTTTTCTAATTCTTTTGAGCCTCAGACTATTCAAAAATATGGACAGTTCGTAGTTCTGCTGCAAGAGCACAGAGGACAACTGTATGTTTGCTTCAGCTTGGTTTATAAATACTTCATGCTGTCCCCTTTGGCCCTACTTCTGTCTTTGGACAGCCAATAATGGAAACAAACAGGAGTAGCACTGGCAGGCATTTGGAAATCTTTGTTTTGTTTTTAAATTTTACCTGTTCAGCCAAGTAATCAGACACCCTGCTTATGATCGGCAGGATTCTAAGATAGGCCGCGGTTCCAAAAATTTCTGGCCTCTAATGTACCTGTACATACTACATTCTCCTAGTTATTCAATCAAACACCAATCTAGGTGTTATTATAAAGGGTTCTGAAACTATAACTAAGGCCCCAAATCAGTTGATCTTTAAGTTAGATTTTTTTGGGTGGGCCTGGCCTAATCCATGAGTCTTTAAAATCTGGCTTTAACAGTCAGAAACAGAAATGTCAGATATTTGAGGTAAGGGAGATATTGGATGCAAGAGAGTTTCTTTGTGCTGTTTTTGAAAATGGTAGGGTCATATAGCAAGAGACTAAGAGCAACCTGAATTTATCAACCATCAGAATGAACTTAAAAGAACTTAAGAACTTAGAGCTTCAGCTGAGGACACATCTTGCCAACACCTTCAATTCCTTCTTCTGAGACCTCGAGCAGATAAACCAGCCATTCTTACAGAATTGTAAGATAATGAACGGGCATTGCCTTAAGCCTCAAGTTTGTGGTAATTTGTTACATATCATAGAATATTAACGCATTTTGAATTTACAAATAATAATATACTTTCCATGATGTAGATCCTGCTCGTGTCACCAAAGGAACAGAGGATGGCGAGAGGCAAGGCAAGCTTATGAGGTCTGTGAGCAAGTCTGTCCAAGGAGTGCTCACTCCCTCTGCTTCCTGTGGTGTGGACTGCCCAGAGCTAGAGGCAGCCTGCTCTGTTTGAGCGTGCAACAACTGAAATAGCCTGCTGACGCCCTTCCTGACAACTTCTCTCTGTTCTTCTTACTCCAAACTACTTTGAACAACATAAGTAGATGACTCTTCTCCTCTGAGCAAGGGTGCATTCATTTCTATGGGGTGTGGCTCATGCCTTTCCTCTTTGATCCCTGGAAGAAGGGACAGGGCCAGCCTCAGAAGCAGTGCAGAAGCCTCAGAAGCATCCACTTCATGCTTCCAGGCTCCTAGCACTTCCACACTTGTCTTCTTTCCCCACAGCACTCTCTTGCAGGAGGCCATCTCCAATCCTGTCGTCTTGAAGGTTACACCAAATTACCTGTCCATTTTGAATCCTGCCTTCTTTATCTTAGCTGAGATTGAATGTATTAAAGTCACACAAGGAAAAACATTGAGAAGGAATTCACAGGAAAGTGCATGAATGGTTACCGGTTACCCTGAAGTCTATTTGAATTGTAAAAGCATTATTTTTTTTTTTTAAGAAATCACACAGTCGTTGAACTTTCAGGATGTAAGGAGGATGTTTTTATTTCTGTATGCTGCTGTTCTACATATATGTTTATATGAAGCTTGAGTAAGAAGACTTTTTATCTTCTATATTGTATCTATTTAGCTTCTTCCTGCATTATCATAGGTATAGTTTGAGGCCCCAGCTGGATCTGTACCCATTTCCCTAATTGTTTCATGGTGTCATAACCCCACCTGGGATTGATGAACCTGTTATTTAAAGGATCTGTCTCCACCAGAGGCAAGAGGAATTCAACAGTTCGAGTGCTTCTTGGTTAGAGGAGTTCTGCTCTGTAACTTCAAATATGTTCTTACAGACCCATTCTGGATACCTATCTGTCACTGCCTCAGGATCCAATCCCTGTTTCCACCTTTTTTGTTTTTTGTTCTGGACTGTTAGGTCACAGAATTATTGTGGGCCTCATAATGGGCAATCCACAGAATGATTTTTGGCCAGGATTTTGCTTCCCTGGGTAAAGCAGAAAATCTCTCCTGTGGGATCCTGCCTCTCCAGTGAAGTCTGTGGGCACAGCTTTACTAGTTAATTAAAAAAAAAATCAAATAAAATAACTTGTGTGATGATAGACTTTGTCTATCAATAATTGCATTAAATATCTAAACACACCAATTAAGAGACCAAGATTGTCAGATTGAATAAAAAAACAGGACACAACTAGCAAAAAACCTACGTGTGTGTGTGTTTGTGTGTGTGTGTGTGTGTGTGTGTGTGTGTGTGTGTGTGTAGACATAGACAAGTTAAAAATAAGAGGATGGAGAATATATTACCATGTAAACACTAACCAAGTGAAAGGGCTATGTTAATTTGGACAAAGTAAACTTCAGAAGAAGCACTATTACTGGGAATAAAGGGAGGATAGTACGTAAATATAGAGGGATTAATTTACATACAAAAAAATAACAACTGGAAATATGCATGCATCTACCAATAAAGCTTCTGAATACTTGAAGCAAATATACCATTAGGGCATGGGATTTTAAGAATGGAGTAAGGAGCTCAATGGACTATCTCAACAAACAGCGATTTAACTGATGAGAATTGTTTTTTAAAAAACATTTATTTAAAGTTCCAGGAAATTGTTCATTCAAAAAAATGTTTTAAATCTTCATAAGAACAGTGGGAGTCTCTGGCATTTGAGCCACAACTTTTCTATTATGCTCCCCACCACATACCCCTCAAGCTCCAGTTCTTTGATATAGAAGCTCCCTCTAACCCCAGTTTATACTCTGGGACTGCAGTTTCACCTGAGAGGTGAAGTCTGCTAGCATTTCTCATCACCCCCAATTTTATGTTGCAGAAGTTCTGTTTCAGGCACATTTCAGAAAGGACTGGGTCTCTCTTGACCCACCCCACCCTAGGGCAGATGCTGTACCTAGATGCAGCAGGCCTGAAATCTGGGGAACCCAATCTTGCCCACCTCGTTTGTAGGGTTCCACATTAGAAAGAGCAAGCTGAGAAGACCAGAGTCTACCACCCCTTCTCCAGTGTCCACTTGTACAGCGGGCAACACTAGGGGAAAAGTAGATCAGACAACATAGACTTTAAAACAAAATTATTACAAGTAAAGATGGACATTTTATGATTACAAAAGGGTCAATCCATCAGGGAGATATAACAATTATAAATATATTTATGTAACTAATAACAGACCCACCCAAAATATATGAAGCAAAACTGCCAGAACTGAAGGGAGAAATACACAATGCAACAGTAATAATGACAGTCTTCAGTACCCCCATTTTCAATAATGGATAGAACATCTAGGCAGAAGATAAAGAAATAGAAGACTTGGAAAAGTATAAACCAACTTGACTTGTAGACATCTTTAGGACACTGTGCTCAACACAGAATACGTAGAATGTTCTCCAAGATAGGCCATATGCTAATCCACAATACAAACGCTAGTAATTTTAAATGGATTTAAACAATACAGGTTGAACATGCCTAATCTGAAAATCCAAAATCCAAAATGCTCCAAAATCTGATTTTTTGCGTGTGCCTACATGATGCTCAAAGGAAATGCTCATTGAAGAATTTCAGATTCTCAGATTATGGTTGCTCAACTGATAAGTATAATGCAGATATTTCAAAATGTGAAAAAATCTGAAATTCAAAACACTTCTTGTTCCAAGCATTTCAGGTAAGAGATACTCATCCTGTACAAAGTATGTTCTCTGATGACTTCATTTTCTACCGAAATAAATTGGAAATCAAAAACAAAAAGTCTTGAGATAATAAATATACTCTTTAATAATCAGTGAGTCGAATAAATCAAAAGGGAAATTAGAAAATACTTTGAGATGAATAAAAACAAAGCATATCAAAACTTACAGAATGCAGCAAAAACATTGCTGGGAAGGAAACACACAAAAATATCTCAAATCAGAAACCTAACCTTCTCCCTCAAAAAACTAGCAAAAGAGCCAACTAGCGGGGCACGGTGGCTCACGCCTATAATCCCAGCACTTTGGGAGGCCAAGGCAGGTGGATCACGAGGTCAAGAGATCGAGACCATCCTGGTCAACATGGTGAAACCCCGTCTCTACTAAAAATACAAAAAATTAGCTGGGCATGGTGGCGCATGCCTGTAATCCCAGCTAGTCAGGAGGCTGAGGCAGGAGAATTGCTTGAACCCAGGAGGCAGAGGTTGCGATGAGCTGAGATCGCACCATTGCACTCCAGCCTGGGTAACAAAAGCGAAACTCCAACTCAAAAAAAAAAAAAAAAAAAAGCCAACTAAAGCAAGCAGAAATAATAAAAACCAGAGAGGAAATAAAATACAGAATAGAAAAATCATAACAGAAAATCAACTAAACCAAAAGTTGGTTCTTTGAAAAGATCAAATTGACAAACCTTTAGCTAGAATGACCAGGGAGTAAACAGAAAAGACTCAAATTACTAAAATTGGAAATGTAAGAGGTACCATTACTATCAACCTTATAGAAATAAGATTACAAGAGAATATTATGAACAATGTATGCTAACAAATTCATTAACTTAGTTGAAATGGACAGATTTCCAGAAAGACACAAAATACATAAACTGACTCACAGAGAAATAGAAAATCTGAATAGACTTATAGCAAGTAAAATGTTTGCATTAGTCATTTAAAAACTTCCCAGAAAACAAGCCCTGATCCATATAGCTTTACTTGTGGATTCTATGAAACATTCAAAGAAGAATTAATACCAATTATTCCCAAACTCTTCCAAACAATAGAAAGAGGAAAACTTAACAACTTAGTCTATTAGGTCTGTGTTACTCAATACCAAAACCAGACAAAGACACCACAAGAAAATAGAGACAAATATTTTTTCTGAATATAGATGCAAAAATCCTCCACAAAATATTAACAAATTCTAAAAAGGATTATACACCATGACCAAATGAAATTTATCTCAAGAATGCAGGATTAGTTTAACATCAAAAAAATCAATTAACATAACACAGGGAAAACCAATAATCATGTCAATAAACACAGAAAAAGCATTTGAGAAAATACAACATCCTTTCATGATAATAATGCCTAAAAACTAGGATAGACGGGATTTTCTTCAACCTAATAGAATATCTATGATGAAAACCCCAAGGCTGACATCATATATAATGGTGAGAGAATGAAAACATTCCCCCTACATCAAGAACAAGACAAGGAGATTCATTCTTGTCACTTCTTTTTTTGTTTTTTTGTTTGTTTTTTTTGAGATGGAGTCTCTTGTTGCTCAGACTGGAGTGCAGTGGTGTGATCTTGGCTCACTGTAACTTCCACCCCCTGAGTTCAAGCGATTCTCCTGCCTCAGCCTCCCAAGTAGCTGGGATTACAGGCACCCACCACCACGTCCAGCTAACTTTTTGTATTTTTAGTAGAGATGGGGTTTCACAGTGTTGACCAGGCTGGTCTCAAACTCCTGACCTCAGGTGATCCACCTGCCTTGGCCTCGCAAAGTGTAAAGTGCTGAGATTATAGGCGTGAACCACCGCCCCTGGCCCTGGCCCCATTCTTGTCACTTCTATTCAACCTTCCATTCCAAGTTTGACCAGGGCAGTAGCATTACAGTCTGTCACAACATTCTGTGTATTATCTGATTTACTTACTCCAAACGTATCTTGTTACTTGGGTGTGTGAACTTATGAGCTACTGTCTGGTAATGCATATTGAGAAGGGCAGAAGGCCAAGCCCTGGCCTTTGTCTCTTCTTGTGAATTTAAGAGGAGAGATGATCCCCAAAATGGAGAGACCCAGTTCCACAGCTACACATAAGAACTATTGATTGCCCCATATTTGTCAACACTCTTAACTGACAATGCTTAGGCAGAAGCATCATGGCACAAAGATGTCTTCCTAAATCATAATTCAGTAGCCCTAGGACTTTGTAGGACCAGAGAGAGCCATTAGAGGAGAGCATTTCAAGGGCAGCTGCTCAGCAGCTCCTTACTCTGGCAAGCTTTTCTGTTCCAGGTTGAAGAAACAGGCTCTATCTCAAGGCAGACAGGGAAGGAAGTTTGGAAGCCTTCCCCTAGCCTAGCCTCTCTTGTCAGCTCAGTCTGCCCTCTCCCGCTCACTTTGCCTCACCTGACACTTTAAGGCAGCCTTCAGTTCTCCCAAGATTGTCTCACTATTTTTTGGTTATTTCTTGGAGTCAGTACCTCCCTCTAACTTATAAATTTTTTCAGCATTGTTGTTGTGGGGGAGGGAAGATGGCAGGGAGAGCTAGCGGGTACTAATTCACTATCTTTAAAGGAACCCAAAGCCCCTGATTAATTTGCTGCTTTTTTTCCCAATTATTTTTAAATTTTTGTGGATATATAGTAGATATATATATTTATGGGTTACATATTTTGATACAGGCATGCAATCCATAATAATCACATCTGGGTAAATGGGATAGTCATCACCTCAAGCATTTATCTTTTGTGTTAACAAACCATCCATTTATATTTTAGTTATTTTTGTGTAAAATTAAGTTTTTTTTTTTACTATAGTCACAGTGTTATGCTAGCAAATGCTGGGTCTTATCCATACTTTCAATTTCTTTGTACATATTAATTATCCTCACTTCCACCCATCCCCCCTGCTATCCTTCCCAGCCTCTGGTAACCATCTTTCTACTCTCTATCTCTATAAGTTCAATTTTTAGCTCCCACAAAGAAGTGAGAACATGGAAATTCTGTCTTTCTGGGCCTGGCTTATTTTACTTAACATAATGTTCTCTAGCTCCACCCATGTTGTTGCAAATGACAGGCTGAAAAGTACTCCACTGTATATATGTACCACATATACATTGTGGTTTATATGGTACATATACGCAATGGAGTACTATTTTTCATGGCTGAATAGTAGTCCGTTGTGTATATGTACCACATTTTCTTTATCCATTCATCTGTTGATAAAAACTTAGATCACGTGCCCCTCAAGTCTACTGGCTCCAAGCCCAGCACAGCACTAGGACTCTCTTAGGAATTGCAGTGCTTGTAACCCTAGGCCCTAGGCCACTAGGACTCCTAAGAGAGTCCTAGTGCTGTGCTGGGCTTGGAGCCCCAGAACACTTTAGCCTGAGGTGTCAAGGCTAGTGGGAACTCAAGTTAGGACTGCTAGGATGGGCAGTTCCCACCCCACCACCCCAGGGCTTGTCTAAATGCTTTCTCCCTGGGCAACAACAGCTGAGTTCAGCCAGATTTTGCTTTCTGCTGTGACAGGGCAGCACTGAGTTCCCTTGCAGTCTCACAGTCGCTGCACTGTCCCTCTCCCAAGTGCACAAATTCTCTTTCTGTGCCACTTGGCTGCTGCCAGGTGGAAAGCGATGTGTGGGAAAGGGTGGCATCAGCAATTGAAGACTTTCTACCCTACCCTCTTCAGTGCCCCACTCTTTTCATCTATGAAATGAGTATAATAAAAGCCCCTAACTCACAAGATCACCTCACACAACTTTGCCACTCAGTTTCCACTCCTAAAATGAAGAGCACGTATTTGTGGAATTTGAGGAGAATATGATGAACTTCAGTGATAAGAAGTTAAAACCAAACCAAGTACTGTGAGTGCTCGCATAATTTTTGGTTTTTATGAAGGTGCTTTTTGTGTATGGTGGTTGAATTTAGTATCTCTGTTGGGAGGGGGACATTGGTGGAGCCTTCTGTTTGGCCATCATGCCCTGCCCTTTCATCTGCATTCAGTTTTCTTAAACTATTGAAAATTATCAGCTGTTGACTGTTTATCAACTTTCCCAAGTCTTGAATTAGAGGTAATAAACTAAATTGAAGAAAGATAGGGACAGAACTTCTTGAAGAAAAAAAGTATGGTGGACAGTTGCACCAAATATAAAATGCAGTTCTGGTTCTGAGTTTTTCAGCTGCTTGGGATTTGAGGTTTATATGCAAACTTATTAAATGTGAATTATAAAATGTAAAATTTCAAAAACCGTGGACCAAAATGGTTGCATGAGGAGAGGACCTTGTGAAAGAAGGCTGTATATTTTTTTTTATTGTACTTTGGGCTCTGGGGTACATGTGCACATCCTGCAGGATTGTTGCATAAGTACATACATGCCACATTCCCCCCCACCCCCTCGTCGCCTACATCAGGCATTTCTCCTGGTGTTATCCCTCCCTATCCTCCCCTGCCCCCGCATTGTCCCTCCCCTCCCCCTCCCCACAAAGCCCAGTGAGTGTTGTTCCCTTCCTTGTGCCCAAGTGTTCTCATTGTTCATCACCCGCCTATGAGTGAAAACATGCAGCATTTGGTTTTCTGTTGTTGTGTCAGTTTGTTGAGAATGATAGTTTCTAGATTCATCCATGTCTCTACAAAGGACACAAACTCGTCATTTTCTATGCCTGCATAGTATTCCATGGTGTATTTAGAAAATAAGGGTTTGGATTGGTGTAGGAGGATAGGGGAAAAAACACAGGGCAGGCAGATTGTCAGAAGCATGGGTAGATTGCCCATGGAATTAGCCTGGCTCAAGTGGAAGGTCTGGATTGAAAAGAGTTACTTGTTTAGGCTGGGTCATGTGAGATTAGGAAGGAACCTAATAACTAGTGGGTGTGTGGGAGTAGGTAGAGAGAAAAAGCAAGGAAGCTGTAGAAGTTAGGAGGCCTATACAAATAAGATTAGCTGTAGAAGTAGTAAGTGGACTATAGAATAAAGTTTCACTTTTAAGGCAAACCATAACATGGATACTCAAGGGAGACATTAAAATGGATTTGTGGATTTCAGACCATTTAGTGTGTTTAGCTTTGAGAAGAGGCACTTCAGTACTGGCATTTAGAGCCCAGAATAGACCCAGAAGACTTAGATTCACATCCAGGTTCGAAGTGTGCCTTTGGCCAGTTAATTAACTTTTCTGTGCCCCAGTATTCTCATCTATGAAATTAGTATAGTAGAATCCTCTAACTCACAAGATCTCCTCACACAACTTTGCCACTCAGTTTCCGCCCCTAAAATGAAGAGCATGTATCCATGGAATTTGAGGAGGAGAGGACACAATTCACAATTGGTAGGAGGCAGGGTGGTGGTACAGAAAGAAAAGGAGCTGACCATTCTGTGCCCCGTCCACTGCCTCACTGGGTTCTGAGCCTCACAGGGCTGAGACTTGCTTCATTGTATCCCAGCACCTGGCACTGTACGTGATATAATTGGCACTCAGGAAATATTTGTTGAATGACTAAATGCATTTTTATATGTAGTTTTAAATATAAATAAATTCAGAAAGCGTTTTAGTATATTAAGCTATGTATTTGTCTAACAATTTTGATGTTTAATTTTTTAACAATTAGAAATCATCTTATCAATTAGAATTATCTTTGAAGTATTTGTGATCATTTTCTTTTTGTTTTACAGACCAGTTGGAATGCCAAAAATGGAAAAAGTCTACTTACATAATCCTAGTTCTGAAGAAACTATTACTTTAGTATCAATATCTGCTACAACATCACATTTTCATGCATCATTTTTTCAAAATAGGGTAAGTTTCTCTGCTATACATGATCGCTCCTGAGTTTGAAGTTGAAATATCTAGATCTTTATTGATTAATAACTTGCTGTTTGAATATTTCAAACCTGTTCCTAGATCTGTTTGTTCCACTTCCTAAAAATGATTACTTCTACGCTTAAACACATTGTTTTTCTCAACGTGAAACAGCTTAACAAATCAGCAGTGAACCTTAAATACTCTGAAAAAGGTAGCATTCTTATATTCAGTAGATTTTATTTTCCTTCCTAATCACAGGTAATTCCTTAGCATTGTGTTAGTTTCTTCTTGCTACATAATAAATTACCACAAACTTGAGGCTTGTGACAACACCCACTTATTAGCACACAATTTTGTAAGCCATAAGCACACTGAGTTGTTTGTTCAGTGTATCACTGGCTAAAATTAAGATGTCGTCTAGGCTGAGTCCTTATCCAGAGGCTCTGAAGGGAAATCACTTCCAAACTCATTAAAGTTGTTGGGAGAATTACGTTCCTTGTGGAAGCCCCCAATTCGCTGTTGGCTCTTTGCTAGTGACCCCTCTCAGCTCCTCAGGACCCCCGGATTCCTTCTCACAGGCCATCCATCTTCAAGCCAGCAACAGCGCATCTTTCCCCTGGCACTTTGTACCTCTCTGATGTCTTCTGCCTCCAGCTAGAAAACTCTTGCTTTTTTTTTTTTTAATTGTATTTGGGCTCTGGGGTTCATGTGCACATCCTGCTCCCTGCAGAATTGTTGCATAGGTACATACATGCCATGGTGGTTTGCTGTCTCCATCCCACCCCACCGTTGCCTACATCATTCTCAGCAAACTGACACAAGAACAGAAGACTCTGCTTTTAAAGGGCTCCTGTCAGTGGGTCAGGACTCTCCGGTTAGTCTCCCTTTTGATTAACTAAAAGTCAACTGGTTGGTGGCCTTAATTACATCTGCAGAATCCCTTTTACCATGTGATGTAAATAATCCCAGGTGTGGTATCTCATCCTAGTCACAACCTCAGAGATTAGGGCATAAAGTCTTAAGCACCAATTTAAGGTTCTCCTTACCACATATATCATCTAAAATTTTATTGGTAATTTTTGTAGGAAGTATGTAAACTTGTTATTAAAAACTTTTTTTCTGACCCCCCCAAAAAAATGGTATCTTAAGTACATTTTAAATTTGAGAGAATACCTAAAGCTTTAGCATATAGGTTTCCAAAATAATTAATAAAATAGCAAAGATGAGAGGGAAGAAAAATGAATGGGACTGAATTACATCTTCCCAGGGTTTTCAGTGACTCCTTTGAAGGGATGTGACTGAGTGACAAAGAAGAAACCGTTTTAAGCATATAAGATATTGGTTGCTGTATTTTTATGTCAGTTATTTGATGTTTACATTTCTCCTTTCTAAAATCCTGTTTCATCATATGTTTACTTTAGAGTAAAAAAAAAAGCACAACTTTTTCATTTAAAGGTATTTTATAAACAAGAAACTGATAAATTAGTATATTATTTTGGTAATAAAAAGTTTAATTTTTTTGTGATTCTTGTAGAAATATCCCTTTTCTAAATTATTTCTTAAAATAGCTTTCCCTTGAGTTAGTTATTCTTTGTTAACTAAAAGATATTTTCATACTTTTTATAGATGTGCTGTTGATAATAGTCTCCAGTAATATAATTCTAATGCTGGGAGGGACCTGTGTATACACAGGCTGAGCTCCAGAGAGATCTGCCCCAGTCATGCAGTGAGTGGCAGGAGCCAAGGTGAAGGTGTAGGTGTTATGTTAGCATCCCCAGTGATTTGTATCATATTACACCTCAGTGAGTGGCTTGTACCTAACAGCTTCTATAGAGATGTATTTATGTATAATGAAACCATCCAGCTTTCAGGCATTATCAGTATGCAGAGACATGTTGAGTTTAAGGGCAAAATTGTGAAGTAAAAATGCAATCGGTTCAAAAATAGTTCACAACTGCACTATACATTTTATTTCTAACTTGTTAGCTTTTTGCTAAGTCAAGCAATATTTTGTTGTTTCTGAGCACTCCAAGTTTCACCTGTGTTAAAGGCCAGGGTTTTTACTGTTTTCATTGCTATCATGCTACAGAGACTAGAACAAGAGTTGCAAACAAATTCTTACTGGGCTAGGTAAACAATATAAATGGGGGAAGCAAGCCAAGTGGGATGAGGGGGTGCCCTAGAGAACATGTGACCATTCAAAGAGATCAGCTTCCACTGGGCTCCAGGCAGTGGTTACCATGTTGGGTGTGTAAGCCCATGTGCAGTTCTGCTGATTTCAGAAATAAGAATTCTCATGTATCTTCCAGTCTTCATACATTGAAAATCAGTTTAGTTTTAGAAAGACAGTATGGGCCAAACAACATAAGCTAAAGGCTACTAACTTGACATTTCTGAACTAGACTCTCCCAGGGACCTTTTTCTATATATATATATATATATATATATATCTTTTTTTTTCCCCCTAAAGTAAGACACTGACTCCAGACACTCGAGAAGTAGAGGGGAGAGATGGAATGAACTCTCGGGGGAAGAAATAACCTATTTCCTCTCTACTTCAGCTTTATGTCAATAATAAGAGCCTTGGGGAAAGATGAATAGAGTTTCTTATGTGGAGGAGAGCAAAATCTTTACATTTATTCTAACTCTAATTACCTTTGTCATGCTCAGAATTCCTGGTCAGGTCTTATTTCTTTGACACATTGTCTATAACTCAGAGTTTTTAGTTGTTCACTGTTAACATCTCTACATTAACCAAAAAGTAGAAAATACAGAAAAGACTATTTTTTAATTATTGTTCAAACCAAGTTTTACATAATTGTATTTTAACACGCACATGCAAGTAATTTTGTTAAAGTTTTTGTTTTAAGACCGCCTGAAAATTAAAAAGAATAGGAATGATAAGAGAGGTAAGGGGTTTGGTTATATGAAAATTTATTTCTCCATATATAAGTTTGTGTAATTATCTGTTAATTGAATATAATTATCTAATTATAATTAAAAATTACATAATAGTAAGACTGCATTTTAGGCCATTCCTCTTTCATGGCCATATTGTATATGGGCCATAAAATATGCAACATGTATTTTACATCAGAAAAATACAGATTTTTGTAACCATATTCTATACAAGTCCAATTTTGGTTCCTTGGCTTGTGGAAATGGGGTGCCTTACACACAGTAGGATACAAAAATGTTTTTTTTATTGATTACAACCTTTTGATTGATTAAATTTTCAGATAAACTGAAGATTAACTAGGATAAACTTTGTTTCAGTCTGTGACTAAAATTAAAATGTTATAGTTCACTTATTTCAGTATACTTAATGGACAGTCTCTTCTCATGGGTTGAAGGGCACTAACAAATATTAATGATCATTTTAATTAGATATAGAAGGACATTATTCTATTTTAGGTTAAACTTTGATTCCATGACATTACTGGGAATTGAACAAAATATGATGTAGCAGTAGTATGGAATATTATGCAGATAATAAAGAGAATGAAATAGGTCTCTGTTGATCTGAAATAATATACATGACATGCTAATATGTAAGAAAAGCATATTGTAAAGTAGAATAAAATACCTTTTTTTTTTTTGAGACAGGGTCTCACTCTGTCACCCAGGCTGGAATGCAGCGGCATGATCTCAGCTCACTGCAACCTCTGCTTCCTGAGTTCAAGCCATTCTTGTGCCTCAGCCTCCCTAGTAGCTGGGACTACAGGTGCCTGCCACCATGCCCAACTAATTTTTTGTATTTTTTAGTAGAGATGGGGTTTTGCCATGTTGGCCAGGCTGGTCTCAAATGTGCAGCCTCAAGCAGTCCGCCTGCCTTGGCCTACCAAAGTGCTGGGATTACAGACTTGAGCTACCATGCCTGGCATATAATACCATTTTTATAAAAGCAAAAAGTCTGTGTATATTTATTTGAGTATATTAATAAGAGCTGGAATAGATAAAGCACAGATAGATTTGCCAGGTTAACTGGATAACCTGAGAAAGGTGAGAGTGGTGGAAGTTTGGGGTTATCAACTTTTTATTCAGTCATCTTAGCACTGTATCACTAAGTAAAATAAGTACTTGTTACTTTTGCAGTTCAAAACACTTAAGAAATGTAAATTTAAAATAGTTTCGCCACTCCACCTATGTGGAAATAAGAAATCAATTTAACAAATATTTATTAAGTGTCTACTTAAGTGTCAGGCACTTTGTTTTTAATCAGTGAAAACAGAGATGCCTATCATACATACCTTGGTGGGGAGGGTTGGGTAAAGTCAGCAGCAGAGGGAAGGCAAGCATGGTAAATAAGTAGATTTTGTAAGATCTTAGAAAATGATACAAGGTTAGGAAAAGAGTATAGAATCAGAAACTTAGGAGTTAACAGGGAAGGTGATGTCATTTTAAATAGGGTGGTCAGGGTAGGCTTTATTCAGAAGGTAACATTTGAACAAAGACTCAAAGAGGGTGAGGTAGAAGGACTATGTGGAGGAAACTGAAATATGTGGAAGAAAAGCATTCTAGCCAGAAGAACCAAGTGGTACAAAGGCTGTATTGTTGGAAGCAGGCCTGTTGTGCAAAGACAGCTAGACCAGAGTGAGCACGGGTGAGAGGAGAAGTAAGGGGGCAGACCGTGAAGGGCCTTACAAACTGATTTGACTTGACTTTCCTGATTGACGTGGAAAGCCATCAAAGGGTTTTAAACAGAAGAATGAAATCGTAGCTTAGGTTTTAAAAGGATCTTCATTCATCAAAAATAGAACAAGGGACCCCAGTCACATTGGCTGTTGCTGTACTCCAGGGTAAGAAGATAATTACTCTGACTAGAGTGGTACATGGAAGAGGTGAAGAAAGGAGTTGGACTTGGGATACCGTGGAGATATTGCAAGTTCAGTTCTAGACCACTGTAGTAACCCAGTAACAGAATTTTTTGCTTTCCCTGTATATATAAAAGTTATGTTTATACTGTACTGTGGCCTATTAAGTGCAATACCATTGTGTCTAAAAAACATACATACCTGGCCAGGCGTGGTGGCTCACGCCTGTATTCCCAGCTCTTTGGGAGGCCGAGGTGGGTGGATCACAAGGCCAGGAGTTCAAGACCAGCCTGGCCAAGAAGATGAAACACCATCTCTACTAAAAATATAAAAATTAACCGGACACGGTGACGGGCACCTATAATCCCAGCTACTCGGGAGGCTGAGGCAGAAGAATCACTTGAACCTGGGAGGTGGAGGTTGCAATGAGCCAAGATCACACACCGCACTCTACCCAAGGCGCCAGAGCAAGATACTGTCTCAAAAAAAAAAAAAGTGCATACCTTAATTTCAAAAATATTTTATTGCTAAAAACTGCTAACAATCGCTGAAATGATCTTCTAGAGGTGCATTTAAAAATAATAATAATAATTAATTAAAAATTAAAAACTGCTAACGGATCATGTCAGCCTTATGCAAGTCATAATCTTTTTGCTGGTGGAGGGCCTTGCCTCAGTGTTGACAGCCACTGACTGATCAAGGTGGTGGTTGCTGAAAGTTGGGATGGCCATGACAATTGTTTAGAATAAGACAACAATGAAGTTTGCCACATCCATTGATTTATCTTTTCACAAAAGATTTCTCTGTAGTGTGCAATGCTGTTTCATAGTATTTTACCGACAGTAGAACTTCTTTCAAAATTGGAGTCAGTCCTTTCAAACCCTGCCTCTAAGTTTATGTAGTATTCTAAATCCTTTGCTGTCATGTCAGCATATTCACAGCATCTTTACTAGGAGTAGATTTCATCTGAAGAAACCACTTTTATTGCTCATCCCTAAGAAGCAACTCCTCTTCAGTTCAAGTTTTATTCACATCTACAGATGCCACTTCTAATTCTTGTTCTCTTGCTGTTTCTACCCCATCTACAGTGACTTCTCCACTGAAATATTAAACGCTTCAGAGTCATCCATGAGAGTTGGAATTAACTTCTTCCAACCTCCTGTTAACATTGCCATTTTAACCTCCTTCCATGAATCACAAATGTGGTGGGGTTTTTGTTTTTTTTTTTGGTTGGGTTTTTTGTTGTTGTTGTTTTTTGTTTTTTGAGTCAGAGTGCACCCCAGTCACCCAGGCTGGAGTGCACTGGCACAATCTTAGCTCACTATAACCTCTGCCTCCCGGGTTCAAGCAGTTCTCCTGCCTCAGCCTCCTGAGTAGCTGGGATTATAGGCCCATGCCATCACGTCCAGCTAATTTTTTTTTTCTGTTTCGTATTTTTAGTAGAGACAGGGTTTCATCATGTTGGACAGGCTGGTCTCGAACTCCTGACCTCATGTGATCCACCCACCTCAGCCTCCCAAAGTGCTGGAATTACGACATGAGCCACTGTGCCCATCTACAAATGTTCTTAATGGCATTTAGAATGGTGGCTCCTCTAGGAGGTTTTCAATGGACTTTGCCCAGATCTATTGGAGGAATCACCCTCTGTGGCAGCTGTAGCCTTAAGAAATGTATTTCTTAAATAATAAGACTTGTAACTTGAAATTACCCCCTGATCCTTGGCTGCAGAATGGATCCTGTATTAGCAGTCATGAAAACAACATGCATCTCCTCGTGCATTTTCACCAGAGCTCTTGGGTGAACAATTGCCTTGTCAACGAGCAGTAATATTTGGAAAGAAATCTTTTTTCTGAGCAGTAGGTCTCAACAGTGGGTTTTAAATATTTGGTGAACCATGTTATAAATAGATGTGCTGTTACCTAAGCTTTGTTGTGCATTTATGGAGCACAGGTAGAGTAGATTTAGCATAATTCTTAAGGTCTCTAGAATTTTCAGAATGGCAGATGAGCGCTGACTTCAACTTAAAATCACCAGCTGCATTAGTTCCTAATAAGAGAGTCAGCCTGTCCTTTGAAGCTTTGAAGCCAGGTACTGACTTCTCTCTAGATGGCATCTTCTAGATGGCTGTTTCATCTCCATGGAAAATCTTAATTCAGTGTGGCCATGTTCATCAATGATCTTAGCTAGATCTTCTGGATAACTTGCTACAACTTGTACATCAGCATTTAATGCTTCACCTTGCACTTTAATGTGATAGAGTTGGCTTCCTGGGTTCAGGCAATTCTCCTGCCTCAGCCTCCTGAGTAGCTAGGACTACAGGCATGCACCACCATGCCCAGCTAATTTTTTGTATTTTTAGTAGAGATGGGGTTTCACCATGTTGACCAGGATGGTCTCGATCTCTTGACCTCGTGATCCACCCGCCTCGGCCTCCCAAAGTGCAGGGATTACAGGCGTGAGCCACCGGGCTTCTTTTCTTAAACCTCATGAATCAATCTCTTTTAGCTTCCAGCTTACTCTCTAGCTTCCTCCCCTTTCTCAGTCTTCATAGAATTAAAGAGAGTCAGGGCCTTGCTCTGGATTAGGCTTTGGCTTAAGAGAATGCTGTGGCAAAGCAAGGCGTGGTAGCTCACGCCTGGAGTCCCAACACCTTGGCAGGTTGAGGCAGGTGAGTCACCCGATATCAGGAGTTCGAGACCAGCCTGGCCAACATGGTGAAACCCCATCTCTACTAAAAATACAAAAATTAGCCAGGAGTGGTGATGCCTGCCTGTAATCCCAGCTACTTGGGAGGCGGAGGCACAAGAATCACTTGAACCCAGAAGGCCGAGATTGCAGTGAGCCAAGACCATGCCTTTGCACTCCAGCCTCAGCAATGAGCAAAACTCTGTCTCAAAAATAAAAATAAAAAAAAGAATGTTGTTCCTGCTTAGCTCTTCCATCCAGACCACTAAAGCTTTCTCCCTATCAGCAATAAAGCTGTTTTGTTCTTTATCATGTGTGTGTTCACTAGAGTAGCATTTTTAACTTCAACAACTTTTCCTTTGCATTCACAGCTTGTCTGTTTGGCACTAAAGACCTCGCGTCGAGCCTCTCTCGGCTTTCAGCATGTTTTCCTCACTAACCTTATCATTTCCAGCTTTTGGTTTGAAGTGAGAGATGTGCAAGTCTTCTTTCACTCGAACACTTACAGGCCATTGTAGGGTTACCAATTGGCCTAATTGGGAGACAAAGGGAGTTGGGAGAACAGCATTTGGTGGAGCAATGAGAACACACATAACATTTTTCAATTTAAGCTTGCCATCTTATATGGCCACAGTTTGTGGTGCCCCAAAATGATTTCAGTAGCAACATCAAAGATCACAGATCACCATGCAGATAAAATAATAATGAACAACTTGGAAATACTGCAAGATCACCCAAATGTGACACAGAGATAGAAAGTGAGTAGTTGCTGTTGGAAGAGTGGCACTGGTAGGCTTGCTTGCATGGTTGCTACAAACTCTTAATTTGTCAAACAAAAAACTGCACTACCTGCAAAGTGCAGTACAGCGAAGCACAATAAAATGAGATATGCATGTGTGTTTTGAAGATACACCCAACAGGATTTCCTGATGTGGGGTTGAGAGAAAGAGAAGGGTCAAAATTGACTCTAGAGTTTTATACTGAGCAACTAGAAGGACAGAGTTGCAGTCAGCTGAATTGAAGAAGGCGGAGGGTAGAGTAAGTTTCAGAGGTACAATCAGTAGTTCAATTTGGACATGTTCAATTTCAGGTATCTCCTAGATATCCAAGAGGAAGTAGCAAGTAGGCAGTTAATATTTGAGTTTGGTATATGAGGGAAAGGACTGGACTAGAAATAGAAATTTAGTAGTCACTAGTGTAGATATGAAGCCATGGATCTGGATGAAATCACCAAGGAAGGAAAAAGCCTGGGGACTGAGCTGTGGTACAAGCTGACTTGGGAAAATTGCAGTTTCTTAGTGGTATTACTAGAAACTCAGATCTCAGCTACATACTAGATGCAGCAGAAAGCTGCACTAAAAATTAAACATTCCATGGTGATTTTCCTAACTCGTTGGAGTTTGGATGGGCCTTAAAAGGGTATTGTTTGAATATAGACATTTTTAAATAAAATTAAGTTTTCATAAAAATTTTATTTATTTATTTTTGAGACAGTCTCGTTCTGTTGCCCAGGCTGGAGTACAGTGGCACAATCTCAGCCTCCAAGTAGCTGGGACTATAGGCACCTGCCACCATACCCAGCTAATTTTTTGTATTTTTAGTAGAGACGGGGTTTCACCATGTTAGCCAGGATGGTCTCGATCTCCTGACCTCGTGATCCACCCACTTCAGCCTCCCAAAGTGCTGGGATTACAGGTGTAAGCCACCACACCCAGCCAAAAACTTTTAAGGAAACCAGTTTTCCTCTGAGTACATTTTCAGTAATAAACATAGACCTTATGGATCTCTTCATTGACACTACAACTGTTCTTGGATAGGAATACCATAATTCTAAAACTTTTTTCACATTTTTTTAGAGAACATTTTAGATATTTTTTTAGGTAGTAGATACACAGCATTTATTGTACTAATTTGCTATTTTTTTTTCCTTCAACTTTTAAGTTCAGGAGTATATATGCAGGATGTGCAGGTTTGTTACACAGTTAAATTTTTTTTCACATTTTTTTATCAGAAATTGGGGCACATGTTACAGGCAAGGACACCTTATACTCACTGTCATCCTGGATTAAGGGTGTGTTTTTCCACAGAGAATGGCACTGGTGGTCTCAACACTACCAAGGAAACATTAAATTTTCTGCTGGAGGTTTTTTTGGACCACTGATATGTATTCAGACCGTACACTTGCATAAGAACTGTTACATAGTGCAAATTCTAAGAATAAGTTAGTTTTTCTCCCTTTCTGCAGTGTCCAGAATGAGTCACATAAGTTTTCTTCACTGCCCTTTTCTGTGGGTTGGGTTTGTACTTGTCATTCTCACTCATGGTTTTACATGAAGATTAGGTCTGCATTTTTTTTTGACACTCTTGTCTTTTTATTCTTGGTATGGTATAAAACATCTGTATTACAAGCACTGGCATCTTAGATGGGAAAATGATATTGTAGTGGGTTTTTTTCCCGTATTGCTGAGAGTCCCTTGTGTCTCTCAGTGTCAGTTCTGTGAATCCTTACATTGTCAGAGGGAGTTAGGAAGGTGATAAAAGGGTGACCAGTCATATGATTCTGTGGAATTAAGTTCACAACAATAAAAAGTGTGGGTGGACTGCCTGAACTCAGTGATATTACCCACTTCATTTTAATATTTTGTTGTTTTAAAGTTAATTTAGCTCTAATCTTTTTTTTTTTTTAAGAAATTTTTTTAGTGGGAGAGGTTCTCAGTCTACAGTTGCCATTCCTAGTCACCCAACTGTAACCAACATTTTGGTCATTTCCTCTGGGAAAATTTTAGAGATTATGGCAGCTTTTGGATTAAAACATTTGCTGTTATTTTTTATGCAAAGATGTTTATTGTGTTCACAGAGTGTCCAATCATGTGACAGGTAGCAACACTTGATTTTTAGTGTCTTACATTACATTGCCATCAGCAGCGGAAAATAAAGGTCCCCAAGCTGAAAGTAAAATAGTTAAATTATATTGGCTCCTCCTATGCTTTGCTGAACCCAGAATATGCTGGTAAATATCAGAGTTTCTTTCTTTTTTATTTTTTAAGAAAAAATGAAAAAAAAAGGGAAGAAAGAAAGAGAGAGAGAAAAAAAAGAATGAGAGGAAGAAAAAGGAAGAGAAAGAGGGAGAGAGAACGGGTGTATTGCTTTATTGCCCAGGCTAGAATACAGTCTAAAAATAGGTATTGAAAACCTCTTTTATGCCAATAATTGTGCTTAACAATGGAGACAGGAAGGAATAAGGGAAGAAAATAACAAGCAGCCAACCAATATTTCATTTAAACCTATGAAATACTATGCAATTACTGAGGAGTGATTTACTTCTAATTTTGTAGTCACTTTTGGAATAGGTGTGATGTGGCACTGATAGGAATATATGTTTTGTGTATTTCAAGTGGAGAGTTCTATAAATGTTTATTAAGTTTACTTGTTCCGGGTCTGAGTTCAAATCCTGGATATCCTTGTTAATTTTCTATGTCGTTGATCTGTCTAATATTGACAATACGATGTTACAGTCTCCCACTATTATTGTGTGGGAGGCTAAGTCTCTTTATAAGTCATTAAGAACTTGTCTTATGTATCTGGGTGCTCCTGTATTGGGTGCATATAAATTTGGCTTTAATCTTGCCCACCAAGAGTTAAACCTAAATACCCAATTACTTGTTCTTGCTCCAAGGGAAAATGTACACTGAGACCTTTATAAAAAAAGGTCCAGGCTAAAATATGCTTGAGAGAGTCCACAACCCTTGTGGATTCACCCAAAACAGTGAAAAACAAATACATAAATATATGTATACCTATATATATTTGATGTGGGGTTGAGAGAAAGAGAAGGGTCAAAATTGACTCTAGAGTTTTGTCCTGAGCAACTAGAAGGGCAAAGTTGCAGTCAGCTGAACTGAAGTGTGTGTGTGTGTGTGTGTGTGCGTGCGTGTGTGTGTGTGTGTATTTATATACACGTATACGTATACACATAGATATACACATATATATGCACACATTTACATAAACATATTTAATATATATTTTATATGTATATATGTATATATGAATATATTTACATAAACTTATATGTTTAATATATATTTTATATGTATTTGTTTTTAAATTACAGTATACTTGCAGTAAAATTCACCCTTTTAGTATACAGTTCTGAGTTTTGACAAACCCATAAGGTCATGTAATCAACAACTTGGTTAACTCAAACCAGTGAATGTAGCTTATTCCAGAAGATTATGTTAGTGGAACCTTGTAGCATATAGCATTTTTAGTCTGGCTTCTTTCTTTTAGCATAATGCATTTCATATTGGTTGGTGTAATAGGCTATATCAGTTCTTTATACCACTTTATTATGGAATAGTATTTCATTGGCTGGCAGTGTCACTGTGTGTTTATTCATTCACCAGTTGAAGACTTTTGGGTTGTTTCCAGTGTTGAGTTATTGTAAATAAACCCACTGTAAATATTTACATACAGATTTTAACAGTTTTTTTTATAACGACTGTACCAGTTTGTATTCCCATGAGAAACATATGAGAGTTTCAGTTGTTCCACATCCTGATTAACTCTGTGTGGCGAGGTTTGGGTTTTTTGTGATGCAAGGCATTCAAATAGGTGTACGGTGTTAGGCCATTTTTATTTTAATTTGCGTTCCCCTGTGACAGTTGATGTTGAGCATCTTTTTATTTGTCATCCATATGTTTTCCTTGGTGAAGAGTCTGTTCAGTTCTTTTACCTGTTTCTTAAGTTGTTTGTTTTCTCATTGAATTCATGAGAGTTTCTTACATGTTCAGGATATAAGTTCTTGAGATATGTTATTTATCAGCCTTTTCTTCCATTTTGTGTCATGCCTTTTCACTCTTTTTATATAATCTTTGAAAGAGCAAAAGCTTATAATTTTCATGGAGTCCAGTTTATCAAATTGTTCTTTTATGGGTCATGCTTTGGGAGTTGTAGCTAGGAAATACACAAATTTTGTCTCCATTTCTTTTTCCTAGAAGTACAGCTGGCCCTCTGTATCCATGGTCTTCTCATCCGTGGATCCAGTCAACCACAGGTCAAAACTATTAGAGGAAAAAAAATAGTGTTTCTGTACTGAACAAGACTTTTTTTCTTGTCTGTGCATGTTCAGACAAATAATACAGGATAACAACTATTTACATAGCATTTACATTGTATTGAGTATTACAGGTAATGTCGAGATTATTTAAAGTATAATCCCCAGGATGATACATACATATCCAGGAGGATAAGCATAGGTTATATACAAATGCTACATTGTTTTACGGCAGAGACTTCAGCATCCACAGATGTTGGTATCTGCATGAAGTCCTAGAACCAATCCCACAGACAACCATAGTAGTTTTAGATTTTGCATTTAGATCTACAGTCCATTTTTAGCTACTGTTTGTTTATGGCATGAAATAGGGATTGAGGATTGTTTTGATTTGTTTTATATATGGGTATTCATTTGTTCCTCAGCTATTGGTTGAAAAAGACTATCCTTTTTCATTGAAATCCCATTGTATTTTTGTTGAAAGTCAGTTAACCTTGTATGTGTGAGTCTGTGTTCTTGTATGTGTTAAGTTAACCTTGTATGTGTGAGTCTTCACTGTGTTCTAACACATATCTAATAGACTCTGAAATACATATCCTTTCACCAGTCCATGCTGTTTTGGTAACTGTGGCTTTATATTAATTCTTAGATATTATGAATCCTCTGGTTTTGATTTTCTTTTTCAGAATTGCTTTGGCTTTTCTTATTTCCTTTCTTTATCATCTAAATTTTAGAATCAGGCTGTCAGTTTCTTTAAAAAAGAATTTGGGATTTTTTATAATGTTCTTTTAAATTAACTTTAAAGGTACAGAAAAGTAATATTCTCCATATATTCCTCACTCTAACATTCTTCTATTGTTAACTTTTTTTTTTATTTGAGACGGAGTGTCGCTCAGTCACCAGGCAGGAGTGCAGTGGCACAATCTCGGCTCACTGCAACCTCCACCTGTCAGGTTCAAGCAATTCTCCTGGGACTACAGGCACCCACCACCACGCCCAGTTAATTTTTTGTATTTTAGTAGAGACGGGATTCCACCATGTTGGCCAGGATGGTCTCAATCTCTTAACCTCGTGATCCGCCCACCTTGGGCTCCCAAAGTGCCGGGATTACAGGCATGAGCCACCATGCCCGGCCTAATGTTAACATCTTATATAATCATAGTACATTAATATATAATATAATATTATAGTACATTCTTATATCGTCATAGTATATTTTTCTGATGTTATATTCTTCATTCTAACATTCTTCTAATGTTAACATCTTATATAATCATAGTACAATTTTTAAACCAGGAAACTAGCATTGATACGATACCATTAACTAAAGAACTTACATGAATTTCATCAGTTTTTCCATCAGTGTATTACTTTTTCTGTTTTAGGATCTTACTTCACATTGCATTTAATTGTTACTTCTACTTAGACTGAAATTTTGATTGCACTTCATTGGATATATAAATCCATTTCAGAAGAACTAACATCTAATATTGAGTCTTCTAACCCATCAACACAGTATCTCCATTTATTTGTCTTCTTTGTTTACTTTCAGTAGTGTTTAATAGTTTTCAGCTTAAAGAACTTGCACATTATTAGATTTATACCTCAGTATTTCTTTGTGTGTGTGTTATTCTAAATGGTACTTTTTAAATATTAGAAATCCAGTTGTTCATTGCTAGTATATGGAGATACAGTTGATCATTTGATGTTGACCTTGATTCCCATGACTTTGTTAAACTCTTTTCTTAGTTTTAGGAGCATTTTTATAGATATTTTTAGAAATTCTGTATATAATAAGGCATGCTATCTGAATAAAAACTTATTTTTCTTCCGTACTAATGTGTAATGCCTTTTATTTCTTTGCACTTCTTTTTTTTTTTTTTTTTTTTTTTTTGTCAAGACAAAGTCTCATTCTGTCACCAGGCTGGAGTGCAGTGGCGCGATCTTGGCTCACCGCAACCTCCACCTCCCAAGTTCAAGTGATTTTCCTGCCTCAGCCTCCTGAGCAGCTGGGACTACAGGCGCGCACCACCACGCCCGGCTAATTTTTGCATTTTTAGTAGAGACAGGGTTTCACCATGTTGGCCAGGATGATCTTGATCTGTTGACCTCATAATCCACCCGCCTCGGCCTCCCAAAGTGCTGGGATTACAGGCGTGAGCTACCGCACCTGGCCCTTTTTGCACTTCTAGTACAGTGTTAGATAGCTATCATAAGAGAGGGCATCCTTGCCTTATTTTAAATTTTGGAAGAAAAGCATTCAGTCATTCACCATTAAATACTATGATAGCTCCTAGGACAGGAGTATCCAATCTTTTGGCTTCCCTGGGCCACATTGGAAGAAGAATTGTCTTGGGCCACACATAAAATACACTAGTAATAGCTGATGAGCTTTAAATAATAATTTTTAAACAGCACAAAAAAGTCTTAATGTTTTTTTAAAAAGTTTACAAATTTGTGTTGGGCCTAATTCAGAACTATCCTAGGCTGCAGGATGGACAAGCTTCTTCTAGGGTTTTTGTAGATATTCTTTATAATGTTGAGGGAGTTCTCTTCTGTTGACTTAGTTTACTGAGATTTTTAATCATGAATCAATATTAAATTTTGTCAACTTATTATATGCTGCTATTGAGATGATCTTGTGCTTTTTCTTTACTCTGTTGATAAGTAAATTGCATTGATTTGATATTTTGAATGTTGAACTAGAATTGCATTTCTAAGATAAAAATTACTTGGTCATGATGTGTTATCTATTTTATATCTTGCCTAGATTCAGTTTGCCAGTATTTTGTAGAAAGTTGTGTTTATGTGTTTATGAAGGATATCGGCTTGTAGTTTTCAAGTCTTTGTGTGGTCTTGATATCAGGGTAATGCTAAATTAGGAATGTTCTCTCCTGTATGTTGGAAAGTTCATGTAATGTAGGTTTGTTTTCTCCCTTCCCTTCTCCCTTCTCCCTTCTTTTTTTGATAGAGTCTCACTCTGTTGCCAGGCTGGAGTGCAGTGGCACGATCTCAGCTCACTGCAACCTCCGTTTCCCAGGTTCAAGCAATTCTCCTGCCTCACCCTCACCCAGCTAATTTTTGTATTTTTAGTAGAGACAGGTTTTCACCGTGTTAGCCAGGATGGTCTCCATCTCTTGACCTTGTGATCTGCCCGCCTCAGCCTCCCAAAGTGCTGGGATTACAGGCATGAACCACTGCACCCAGCCAGTGTTATTTCTTTCTTAAATGGTTGGTAGAGAATTCTGTTCCACCAGTGAAATCATTTAAGCGTGGGATTTTCTTTGTGGGAAGACTTTAAACCACAAATCAAATTTTAACTGTGTGTAGGATTATTTCAGTTTGAGTGAGCTTTGGCAGATTGTGTCACATCTAGCAGACTGTGTCCATTTCTCCTAGCTGCTAAATTTATGAGCATAAAGTTGCTTGTAATACTCCTTTATCATTCTTTTTATGTGTAAAGGATATGCAATGATGTCCACATTTTAGTTCCTTATATTTTTGACTTTTCCCTTTTTATCACGGTCGCTCTTTTATCTATTTTACAAACTTTTTGAGGCACCAGCTTCAGTTTTATTGGTTTTTTTTGCTACTTTCTGTTTTCTATTTCATTAATTTTTACTGTTTATTATCCTTCATTTTGCTTATTCTGGATTTAATTTATTCTTTTTCTAGTGTCTCACAGTGGATTATTGATGTGAAACATTTCTGTTCAAAATAAGCATGTAATGCTATAAATTTTCCTCCAAATACTGCTTTAACTGCAGCCTATGGATTATAATATGTTTTCATTTCCAATGAATTCAAAATATTTTATAATTTCTCTTGTTACTACTTATTTCACCAGTGGCTTATTTTAGAAGTATGTTGTTTAATTTCAAACTATTTGAGGATTTGCCAGATGTCTTTCTGTTACTAATTTCTGGCTCAGCTGTGAATAGCACCCAGTGTCTACAGCTTCCAGGATTTGTGTGCTAGTTCACACAGCCTCTAGCAATGTGTAAACATGTTAGCTGCATTTCTAGCTGATGCTCCTGTCTGATAGCCTCATCTTCTTCCCTTCTCTGCCATGGGTGAGCCAGTATTCACATTCTATCTGTCCTTGGAGGTGCTTGTCTTTCCTACAATTTTGGGCTAGTTGATAATCTCACTCTGTGAGATTATGGGTTCAAGAAAAGTTGTGAATTATTATAATTATTCTTTTGTTGCAGTACATTACTGTAATATAATGCAACAAAAGAAGAGTTACAATAATTTAGAACTTGTAAATTATTCTTTTGTTAGTGGTAGTGTAGGAGACATGCTCTCTCTAGCTTTCTTCAGACTAACGTGACGCCAAAGTCTCACTACCATGTATTTTGAGCTATAATTTAGGTAGCATTTTAAAGTTCTATCCATAGAGGCAGAATGAGAGAGGTTGATGGCTTTACATATTAACATGCATATTAAGGCTTTGTTGCAGGGCAGAACCACAATTTCAGTCTCTTGAACATGGAGTAGCCCTATTGTTTTGCGGTAGTAACATTTTATTTTACTAACTACAGTAACATTCTAAATCTGCAGAAAGTAACAGGAGTGAGTTCCTGCATATACATTCACCCCTGCCTTCTTTCCTAATTCAAGTTGTTGGGACATTTTGTGCCTTGTGTGGATGGAAGGCAGATTTCAGAAGGCTGAAGCCTGGGCTTATTCTTTGGACTAGAACAAGTCACCGCTTGGTAGTACTGTAGTATATCTATGTGAAAAGCTCAGCTTCAATGCAACTCCTATCTGATTGTCTGATCATAGAACAGCCTATAATTAGGTACTTCATGACAGCCTAGTGATTGTTAAATGAACAGAATCCAGAGAAACCATCTGTTGTACAAGGCTGTGGCTGGTAATTGACAAAGATATGTGACTGTAGACATTCAATATGGAAGACATCTTTTTAAGTATTTTCCATTGCTAATTTAAAGCTTAAACTTTTAAAGTAAAATAAACTAGTTTATGGAAATGATTCTAAAATACTTGTTTAAGGAACTTGAACTGTATAATTTTTTTCTTGTTAGGAATTTAACTTTATTTACTTTCTTTTTCAGAAAATTCTTCCAGGAGGAAATACATCATTTGATGTAGTTTTTCTTGCAAGAGTAGTAGGAAATGTAGAAAATACTTTATTTATTAATACATCTAATCATGGGGTATTTACTTACCAGGTAAGAACCAGAATTAAAACTTATTTTATATAATATAATCATTTTCTCTGTCTTATCATATGACAGCCTTTTAAGAACTTGCTTCAGGAACTCAGAGGATAATAGAAAACATAGGATTTTAGACTTAGAGCATTTTTATACTTAATCTCTGTTCAAATCAGACTGAACAGGTGATTTTAAAGCAACAGTTAAAATGTTAATGTAAGATTGATTGACAAAAGAATGGTGAAAAATCAGATGCTGGAGAGGAATGTGGAGAAATAGGAACACTCTTACACAGTTGGTGGGAATGTAAATTAGTTCAACCGTTGTGGAAGACAGTGTGACGATTTCTCAAGGATCTAGAAATAGAAATTCCATTTGACCCAGCAATGCCATTACTGGGTATATACCCAAAGAACCATAAATAGTTCTATAAAGACACATGCACACGTATGTTCATTGCAGCCCTGTTTACAATCACAAAGACCTGGAACCAACCCAAATGCCCATCAATGATAGACTGGACAAAGAAAATGTGGCACATATACACCATGGAATACTATGCACCCATAAAAAACGATGAGTTCGTGTCCTTTGTAGGGACTTGGATGAATCCTGAAACCATCATTCTCAGCAAACTGACAAGAACAGAAAACCAAACACCACATGTTCTCATTCATAGGCGGGTGTTGAACAATAAGAACACATGGACTCAGGGAGAGGAGCATCACACACTGGGGGCAGTTGTGGGGGGATAGGGGAGGGACAGCAGATGGTGGGAAGGGCAGGGAGGGATAACATGGGGAGAAATGCTGGATATAATTTGCACCTATGCAACAACCCTGCATGACCTGCACATGTACCCCAGAACCTAAAGTAAAATAAAATTAAAAAAAAAAAAGTTTGTTTAATTTTTGCTTTTTCACACTTATGAAGCATACTTGATAATAGTGTCAAGATTAAAACATTTATGCTTACTTTTCTTCAGTAAGTATATTGTTTACTTTTTTGATAAACTTATTTTTACATAGAATTTTGGTTTAGGTCATTAAAGAAAGTTAATGTTTATAGGAGTCATATAGCAAATCTTTTTATATATCAACCATTATTCTGTTTGTGAATCAAAATTTTTATATGTCAAGATTATTAAGGCTGGGTATGGTAGTTCACACTTGTAATCCCAGCACTTTGGGAGGCCAAGGTGGGAGGATCACTTGAAGCCAGGATTTCAAGACCAGTCTGAGCAACAAAGCAAAACCTCATCTCTACAAAAAAACATTTTTTAAAAATTAACTGGGCCCAGTGATGAGCACTTGTAGTCTCAGCTATTTGGGAGGCTGAAGTGGGAGAATCACTTGAGCCCAAGAGTTCAAGGCCACAATGAACTATGATTACACCACTGTACTCCACCCTGGGTGACAGATCAAGACCACATCTCTAAAAGAGGAAAACGAAAGATTATTAAGAATAATTGCTCTGCTGGGCACGGTGGCTCACACCTGTAATCCCAGCACTTTGGGAGGACAAGGTGGGTGGATCACAAGGTCAGGAATTGAAGACCAGCCTGACCAACATGGTGAAACCCCGTCTCTACTAAAAATAGAAAAATGAGCTGGGCATGGTAGCACATACCTGTAATCCCAGCTACTCGGGAGGCTGAGGCAGAGAACTGCTTAAACCCAGGAGGCGGAGGTTGCAGTGAGCCGAGATCACGCCACTGCATGCCAGCCTAGGCAACAGAATGAGACTCCATCTCAAATAAAAAATTAAAAAATTAAATTTTTTTAAAAATTAAATAATTACTCATATATGTCCAGCAGGTACAGTACATGCATTTCTTGCCTATGTTATAGATACAATTATTCTTGAAATTTTAAAAGGTTAAATAATTTGCCCAAGTCATGCTATTAGTAAGTTGTTGAGGGGGACTCAAACTCATGTCTTTGCAGCTCTGAAGACCATAATCTTTACCACTGTGCTGTGCTGCCAGTGGAACTCGAGTGTTAGCTCTGACACGTTACTTTACGGTTCCTGTGCTTTTTTTTTTTTTTTTTTTTTAAACATTTCCTCCCCAGTACTCATTAACTCTGACACATCATATAAAATAAGGGTCAGAGTCAGTGTTCCCTTCCAGTAAGGACCATGTCTTCTGCTTATGTACGGTAAGTCTTTATTGGTTGCTTAGTAGGCATTCAGTACACCATTGATGCTTGGTTCATCAATTTTGAAGTGCTAAATAGATCATACCCATTGAGCATGCACTTGTTGAGTAAATGAAAAGACTATCATAAAAATGAAGGTCATTGCCCTAGTGGCATCCCACAACAGACCTAGGTGATGGCAGCCAATCTGGACAATATCAAAGGTCATGATCACGTTGTTCTCAAGGTGACCCCAGTGGCCAGCTGTGTTCTTTCTTTACCTCTCCACATCTAGTCTTTCACCAAGTCTTCTTCCTAAATGTATCTCCAGTCTGTTTATTTCTCTTCTCCTTACTACCACTGCTGTCTTCCAGGCCACTCTCACTGGATTACACATTAGCTGTCTGAATGCCCTCCACTCTCCCCCAGCCCCTACAGCCATCTGTTATTCACTCTGTAGCTAGAGGGATTTTTTTTTTAATCTTTTTATTGGTATCCAGTCTATCTCCAATACTATGATGTAAGTTTCATGAGACCCAGGACGTTATCTATTTTTTTACTATTGAATTGTTCACTTTGTATTTGTGCCTAGCACTTCATAGACACTTAATAAATAGCAATATATTAATAAAAATATCATTTGAATTACTGGCTTACCCTGCTTAGTTAACCTAGGGCCATCCCATGTGGGAATGACCTGGGGCTAGGCTTGGTATTCGAGAGGTTGTCTGGGCCATAGATCCATCTTCTGATGGTTGGGGTCGGGAAATCTTCTGACTCCCTATTTTCTTCTGTTGTTTATTGCATGACTTCTTGAAGGACTATTATTCAGTTTCTAATATGTTAAAGAAATCATTCTAAATTCACATACATAGTAAATCAAATATGTAGCCAAATCAAGTACAGAAATGACATTTGTGGGTTTGTTTTAAATAAAGTGATTGTTAATATTTTTCCATATAAATTAGATTTGCCAGTCTCCCTAGATCAGTCAATTATAACTAAAAATGTTAATTGTAAAAACAACTAAAATTTTATTTTTTCCTCCACTGAAACAGGTATTTGGCGTTGGAGTTCCAAATCCATACCGATTGAGGCCATTCCTTGGGGCCAGAGTCCCTGTAAATAGCAGTTTCTCACCTATAATAAACATCCACAATCCTCACAGTGAGCCTTTACAGGTGAGTTTATGATGGTAATTTTGAATAGCTTCATTTTGGTGGTGGGTATTAATGCTTAGCATGAAATCTCAGTTTGTTAGTTTCCAAGACTATTTAAAATAATAGGCTTTTATAGATGTATTGAAGAGGGGTATTACTTTTAGTACCACTTGCTGTAGTCTGAATTTTGAAATACAGTAGTCTGGATTTTGAATTTTTGGAACCATTTTTAAAACAACTGTGGCTTCTCTGGTGTTATAGTTTAGGCAGCTCTGCATTTAATTAAAGAAGAGTTTTCAGCTACACAAGGCTGCTTTTTTTCCTTGCCTATAAACACCTTCTGGCCCAACATCCATGTTTTTTAAAGCTTTTAAATTTAAAGTTCAAATTTATTTCTGGAAATAATTTTTGGTGATGGCAGCTAAGAAATTAAAATCTAGGGAAAGGGTAATATAGGATCATGATTAAAAGCAAACTTATTTTTTATTTAAAAATTCAACTTCTTATCTTACCTAATCTTCTATTAGTAATTATTTTCAAGTGTGAAATTCTTCCTCACTAGCTCCTTGTCTCTTCCACAGTGGCACTGGCTAGTGTCATTCCTTTAGCGATTTTCTGAAATCTCTACCTTATATCCTAGGGACTTAGCTGTGTGACATGTGCAGCCTCTGTGGCTTCTACTTGTGTTGTCTGTGTTAAAAGTAGATGTGAGTGCTCTATAGAATAGTCTAGGGCTCCAGAGCTCTTTGGGACCAACACTGCAGGACTTAAAGCAGCTTGAAAATGACAGTAGAGGAAAAATGCTGTATTTTGTGATAAGTATAGGGCTTTGGCAACTAAAATGGTTGTCGTTCCAGACCGCCCTGGTATAAATATAAACAGTGGAAGGAGAAATGAGGAGGAACTAAAGGAAATGTTCAGAGTCTGAATAGTGAACTGCTTAGAAATTATAAGTGAAAGCAGCAACAATACTTGACAACAACTGGGTGAAGATAGCTACTGATAAAAATACTCTGCCCCAGTTTTAATTTTTGTAGCTGGATATCTTTATCACAGAAGAACTGCTCTTGTGTCCTGCTTTTCAGGTGGAAAGTATTCCCTCTTGTCCTCAACATCCTTCTGTCGTTTACGTCCTCTTGATACTTTAGGTAATGGTATATTTTTCCTGTTTTGGCTGTTACTACAAATCTATACAGAAACTCAGAAATTCTTCCTGCTTGCTTTCCTTTTAAAAAAAAAAGAAAGACAGAGTCTCACTCTGTCACTCAAGCTGGAGTGCAGTGGCACAGTCATGGTTCACTGCAGCCTTGACCTCCTGGCCCCAAGTGATCCTCCTGCTTCAGCCTCCCAAAGTGTTGAGATTACAGACGTGAGCCACTATGCCTGGCCACTTACTCTGTTAGACCCTGATGCATGAGTTGCCCCGCACTGCTGTAGAAGGGCTGTTACAGAGCACCCAAGGGTGTACTGTAGCACCTCATTGTGTTGGCCAGACCATAAGGATGAAGCTTGCAAGACTCAGCAGATGTTGGTCAGTCTATAATTGCTGGAGTTGCCTTACAGTCTGTGTGTTTTCTTCTCAACCTTTGGAGTTACCAAGCTACCACCCAGCACAATGATCTCTTTGAATTCAATTCATCTAGTCTTTTTCCAGTTAAAACATTTTAATTCAAGATTTACCACAGTAGACTCCACCAGCACGCAAGAGAGCAAATGGAACACCGAAGTTGCTCTCTTAGAACCAAATATAGATTGTTTGCCTGGTGAAGACACTCTTAACCTCGTAGTCCAGTGTTATTCTGTGTCACTAGTCTTGTCAATATTACAATAAGAAAATATTGTAAAGCAAGAAAATGCATATGATTTGTTCATTATACAACATAAACACATGAGTATGTTCAACTCAGAAAAAAAATGTTAACAATTCAAACATGAGTGAAGCAAAAACGTCCCTTTGAACTTCCTACTTCCCAGTCCAGCTGTCCAGCAGAACTTTCTGTGATGATGCAGTAGTTCTTTTCCTGCTCTCTTCAAAACAGTAACTGCTAGCTATGTGTGACTGTTGATCTCTTGAATTCAGCTAGGGTGGCTGAAACTTTATTTCAACTAATTTTAATGTAAATAACCACATGTAGCTGATAGCTGTTGCATAGACAGCACAGCTGCAGTCCAAGCCCTTCCTCATGGATACCACTTTTGCCACCGTGTGTGTGTCATTCAGACCTTTTTCTGTGCATACATATGTGAGAGCACAGAAACATTTATTGTGGGAATTTGTTTACACAGAAAATATTCTGTATATAATGTTTGGCTTCCTTTTTTTCCTAAACTATACTAAATTAGAACAAATAGCACTGGACTAAAAATAAAGAATGTGTCAAGTTCCTAGTTTTAATGTAATTGTTTCTTTGAATTTGTAATTTAGACTTTTTCTGTCTCCATTTCTTTATTCATCTTCTCTCTTATTAGTAGGCGACCTTTTAATCTTCTGTGGTTGTTTTTGGTTTCTTTGTTTATTTTACAGACCCCAGGCTGGAGTACAGTGGTGCAATCTTGGCTCACTGCAGCCTCAACCTCCCAGACTCAAACAATCCTCTCACCTGAGTCTCCTGAGTAGTTGGGACTACATGTGCATGCCACCACACCTGGCTAATGGTTTTTATTTTTTGTAGAGACAGAGTCTCACTATGTTGCCCAGGCTGGTCTCCAACTCCTGGGCTCAAGTGATTCCCACTATCTTGGCCTCCCAAAGTGCTGGGATTACAGGCGTGAGCCACTGTGCCCGATCTAGTCTTATGTTTTCAAGCATTGTTATGCTTATTTGCTTGATACCAGGAAAGCTTAATGAAATAATATGTGTAATGTCTTCTTGTTTTCCAGAAAAAGTTCTACAGTCATCCTATCAGCTAAGGTGTTATTCTTAGTAGTACAATAAGCACTATAGACAAGCACTGTAATAAATCAGGAGGAAATACTAAACAAGGAAAATCTATAGCCCATCAGTCTTTGCTATATGCATTACTTTTAAGCCAACAACCCCCCAATCCCTGCCACAAAACAAAAACAAAAAAAACCCTTTCAGCTTATACTGAAGAATTGCCATTTTTCTCTCTGTCCTTTTTCATTCACTCCTAGAGAACTTTTGTGATGAAACAGGTGAAAGTTTTTACCCATTCTTATACTTCACCCCAAATTTAATTGAGTTAATTAAATATATTTTCTTTTTAAGAGCTAGGGTTAGCTTACCTTTAAAGGAAGGTCTCCTGCCTTATGACCCATTTTGTTTCTATATATTTACCCAAAAGAAAGGAAAGCAGATGTCCACACCAAGACTTGTGCTCAGTATCCACAGCAGCTTTCTAATGCCCAGACATTGGAAACAACTCAAATGTTCATCAGCATGTGGATTGAAAAACTGCAGTATAATCAAATAGAAGTTAACTATTAATGCATAAACAATGTGGTAGACCTCAAAATAATTACACTGAGCAAAAGCCAGACACAAGAGTACATACTGTATTATTCCATTTACATAAAACTCCAGAAAGTATGAGCTAGTCTGAAGTGATAGAGAGCAAGCAGATCAGTGGTTGCCTAGAAATAGGAGGGGACAGAGAAGGATTGATGGATTGCACAAGGCATGAGGAAACTTTTGGGGATAATGGATATATTTAATATCTTAATTACAGTGATGATTTTATGCCGGAACACATATGTCAGGATTCATCAAATTGTATACTTTAAATATGTATTATTCATTGTACATCAATGATAAGCTGTTTTTAAAAAACTATAAGCATAGGCATAAGCCACAGAAATATTAGTACCTGTGATTTTGCTGCTAGTAGAAACTAAATATTTTCATGTTCCATTAGAGTTGTTGTATATATCTCAAAATAATATTTACATTTTTCACCATTTCACAAGTATGGTACTTATTTGATCCACTGCTGGATCTTGTTATAAATGTATGCATAAAGAACCACTTTATGTTACTATAAGAAATACAAAATTCGTGTTTCTAAAACTTGGTAATTTTTAAAAATTATTCCCTTCGGGAAAAAGAATAATAAGTGTCCCGTTACTTTCTAAAATCTGGTCCCTGGAGCAGCTTTTATACTTAGACTGTATCTAAGTTAAATTTTCAGTTACCTTATTTTAATTAAAAATACCACCATTGCTTACACTTACAGGGCACTGAATTTAGTGATATGATACATATCCTACATTTATAGCTTTATAAGTTTTTAAATTTTTTTGTGATAAACAATTAGGATGTCAGAGTTATTTCTCTGTAATAGCAAAACACCTGCTTTGAGAATATGACTTTGAACTTAACCATCGTGTGCTCTTTTGCCCCAGGTTGTAGAAATGTACTCTAGTGGAGGAGACCTTCACCTAGAACTCCCAACGGGTCAACAAGGAGGTACCAGAAAACTGTGGGTGAGTTGCAACCTAGTTTTCTCTTGTGTGTGCTCCCATGAAACCAATTATTCTTAAATTAGAAAATGCTTAACTCCTTATAGGCTGAACAAATATGGGTGACTTGTCTTTTAATCATTGTCTTAATGTGAATTTATGTCAAGTACATATGAAAATTGGAGGAGTGAGTGAGGAAAAACTATAAGTAGTAATTTTTGGAAAGGGCAGTGAATAAAATTGGTGGGAGTTCTACCCCACTACACGAAAGAAAGTAACTTCAGCTATTCTTTCTCAGAATTATGTTGGTAAAGTTGTCTCTGAATCTAATAATTTATGATGTGGTTTACACATAAAAAAAAATCTGAAGGATTAAGAAAAAGTAGGAAGAATCCATTATGTTTTTGAAGGTAAGCAATTGAATCTTCAGGTTTACTGTTAGTAAAGGAGATGGGATTTGCAGAGGGAACCTAATCAGGCACCTGTGATGATTATAAAATTTTTAATTCCAGGCAGGGTACGGTGCCGGTGGCTCACGCCTGTAATCCCAGGGCTTTGGGAGGCCAAGGTGGGCAGATCATCTGAGGTCAGGAGTTTGAGACCAGCCTGACCAACATGGTGAAACCCTGTTGTACTAAAAATACAAAATTAGCTGGGCGTGATGGCACATGCCTGTAATCCCAGCTACTTGAGAGGCTAAGGCAGGAGAATTGCTTGAACCCGGGAGGCGGAGGTTGCAGTGAGCCAAGATCATGCCATTGCACTCCAGCCTGAGCAATAAGAACAAAACTCCATCTCAAAAAAAAAAAGAAAGAAAACGTTTATTTCTTGAAGGTGATCTGTGTTCACCTTCAATATTGTTGAATATTTAACAATATTAGCCAAATTAAAGAATATGTAAGAGAACCTTATTTGTAGAGGTTCTGGCCATGTGAGAGTTTTAAAAATGTTTACCATGCTTTAACCCAAGAGGGAGAAGGCAATTGTGGTCAATTCAGTTCTGTACCCAGGTCACTCAGATCACTGCTCATCTGTAATTTGGAGGAACACAAACTTCACCAAGAATAAGTTTTGAGGATCAGAGTTTCTTTATTAACTACTATTACACACACACGGCCTCTTGATTCTGTTTTCTGACCAATCTTGACCAGGGAAGAGATGTGGAGATTACATTTTTAGGTTGTTAGTATGAACGTTTAGAAACAACAAGCCAGTAATTTGGTTAATTCCTGGAATATAGAAACACACTAGCAAAAATAAATATGCAATGGACAGTTCATTTATATCTTTTCACAAAAATGTTTCACCTTGAAATTATAGTGGTTGTGGACATAGGGAGGGGAGCATCACTCAATGGGGTCTGTTGAGGCGGACTAGGGGAGGGAAAGTGGGGGGGGAGGGAGTTGGGGAGGGATAACATGGGGAGAAATGCCAGATATAGGTGACGAGGATGGAGGCAGCAAACCACATTGCCATGTATGTACCTATGCAACAATCCTGCATATTCTGCACATGTACCCCAGAACCTAAAGTGCAATAAAATATATTTTTAAAAAAAAAGAAATTATGGTGGTTGATGCAAAAATCATCTATAAAACAATGAGGATTAAATGCAGACTATTAAATCTGTGCATATTGTGATTCTAGATAGAACTAAAAACTTCCTGTCAAATATAATTAGTATCTAATAAATAAACATAAAAGAATTCAGATTTCTAAATAGTCAAGAATGATAACAGAATAGCGTCATGTTCTTATAGTCCTAGTGGCTGCAAAAAAATATACAGTAATTCTTATTCCTACAAACCTAGACTGAGGAAAAAGCCAATGGGCTGTGATCTCACCTCCAGCCTGTTTTGGTGTACGTGAAAAAGCCCCATAGACCAAGTCAACTCCCTAGAGTTGGGGAGTGGATGGTCCATCCCTCCAATCCTAAGAGGATTTCAGTCACCCGTTTACTACTTTGGGACTAAAAGGAAAGTAGGAATAAGTGAAGGCCGCTAAGCTCTAGAACACAGGGATCTCCTAAAATAAGCTGAAAGATTTGTACAGAGAAGAAATTCCAGCAGTCGCCAGGGAGCCATATTGTTCTAAAACCAGGAAAGAGATTATACCTCAAACTTTTTTTTGCAATAAGTCTTCCTTTTAGTGTATAAATGTTCTCTCATTATAGGACTGAAAATGTGTGCTGTCTTACATGAATGCAGTTGGTAAACTGTGGATTAGCTTGAGAAGCTTTGCGTTGTTAGGTTTCAATGAAAGAGAGTCTAAGCCTTGCTGGTTATCATTTATGGAAGTTCTTGTGGACTTCTAGAAAAGTATTTTCCTCTGATGGTGACATTTCTGTTGGTTAAATTTCAATACTGAGTTATATACCCGAGCACCACTAACTAGCATGTTAAAAAAATAACTGATTTTGTAGATTAGTTTTACCTTTTAATGATGATTTTGTAACACAATTTGTTTTCAGATTATTTGACTTCTTTTAGTTTGCTCACTTTACATATCATATTTCATCAATTCTAAACAGCACATTTTTCACATTTTAAAGTTACCCAGAATTGGAGTGTGTGTTATATATTGGTTTAATTACAATGCATTTCTTTTTTAAAGGTATATAAAATACCCATCTTTCAGTCAGTGTCATTTAATTCAATAAAATATGGTGGTTTTGCCACATTACAAAAGCTGTGCTACATTATGGTCTGTTAACTTGTCAGGAAATTCCTCCTTATGAAACCAAGGGAGTGATGAGAGCCAGTTTTTCTTCTAGAGAAGCGGATAATCACACAGCTTTCATAAGAATAAAGACTAATGCTTCAGACAGCACAGAGTTTATTATCCTTCCTGTTGAGGTTGAAGTTACTACAGGTTAGTGGAAAACTGATGAAATTGAAAGTTGTTTTGTTTTCAGTATAGCTTACTCTGGCAAAGTGAAGAATAATTGTTGACTTTTCTTTTTTCCAAGCTCCTGGAATTTATTCCTCAACTGAAATGTTAGATTTTGGTACACTAAGAACACAAGGTAAAAAATCTTTTAAAAGAGTCTTTATAGAGTTTTTTTTTTTTAATCCCTGTATTCAGTGCTGAATGGCTCTACTATACTTTGTAATTCAACTTTAAACATTATTTCTCAGTAGGTTGCATGATCTCGTAGAAGTCTCCTATTCAGACTCAGCAGCTTTACAAGTTTATACCCCATTCCTCTGAGGGGTGGGCAGCATTGCTTACCTGGTTGACAAAAAAGGCCATGGGATAATTGAAGTTATCTAAATGGATGATTGAGACAGAAAGTAGTTTTCTAGTTTCTTAATCCAGTTGCCCATGCATTCAGTTATCCTGACTCTTTTCGTTTTGTAATAGTAAAGTAAAATCAAAATATTTACTTTTGGATTTTATTTAGATATGAGTTATTAAGTTACATTATGACAAAATGTTAAAAGTTTATTGCAGCTGTTCAGAGAATTCAAATTCTAATATTAAAAACCAAGTAAAGATTTTTATTAAGGAAAAACTTAAGAGTACTTGTAATTTGGGATCTATATGGACTATATATAATAAAATATAGTTGTTTAAGATTGAAGACCACATGTTTAAAAATTAGATTTGCTTTTAATGTATTTTTACATTGTAAATTATTAATTGCTTCATTATGTTTTGCTGGAAAGCTAAAAGATTAGTAGTGTCTGAGTTTACTAAAAAAAAATAATATTTTGGGGGCTTGGCATGATGGCTCATGCCTGTAATCCCAGCACGTTGGGAGGTGGAGGCGAGCGGGTCACTTGAGGCCAGGAGTTCAAGACCAGACTAGCCAACATGATGAGACCCCATCTCTACTTAAAAAAAAAAAAAGTACAAAAGTCCGCTGGGCATAGTGGTACATGCCTGTAATCCCAGCTACTTGGAGCGAGGGGGCAGGGGACCGACGTGGGAGGATCACTTGAGCCCGGGAAGCGGAGGTTACAGTGAGCCAAGAATGTGCCACTGTACTCCAGCCTGGGTGACAGAGCAAGACTCTGTCTCATTAAAAATATATATATATATATATATATATATATTTTTTTTTTTTGGGAGGGAGGGTTTTAAAAATCTGATTTAAGAGGGAACAGTTCTTAGAATAGACAATGTCCTTAGGAGTAAAGCAGTTACCACCGAATGTTTCTTTTTATTAATGTCATTGTATTTCACAAATTGATAGCTTCAATTTGATATAACGTAAAGATTCTAACTTGGTTAAAAAGCACACCTTTTTAAGAAATCTTTCTTTTCCTCAATTTTAACAGATCTACCAAAGGTTTTAAACCTTCATTTATTAAATTCAGGAACAAAAGATGTACCAATAACAGTAAGTTTTTACTTTTGTTTTTCCTAATTTTTGTAGTCTTTGTTTTTAAATGTATGACAAAGTTAAAAATAATTAACCCTTACTCTAAAAGATTTCTATTTTGTGATGACCTGGTGACACTTTGGTTCTAAGCGTGATGTGAGAAACCTGCTCTGCCCCAACCACCCAGATTTTAAGGATGAGAGGGAAACAGGCAATCTTCTCCAAGGTCAGTTTGAACCAAAGTTCGTGAGTTTCTTATATAGTTACAGTCATATAAAAGGCCTGTGGATTCTGATAAATCTTAAAATCTGTAGGCCATGTAGAAATAAAAACAGGTTATAAGGATTTCATCAGATTTGGTTGTAAGGGTTAAGGTATGGGCAGGAAAGAAGAAAAAGAGTCAGATGAGTTGGGAAGAAAATAAGCAAAAAAATATGGTAGGTAGTGGTAAAATGCCATTAACACTTGTCACAGGCTCCCTAACTAGCAGCTATTTAGCTACCCTAGACAGCACATTATAAACTAAAGCCCTCTCTCCCTCACACATACATACAGAGTAAGTGACTTTTAGGCCATATTGTGGAATTGAGGTGCCATTAGATAGTTTTAGGCAAAAAAGGGATATCTAAGTTTTGCCTTGGCCCACAATCTCTCCCTCATGAGGTCTCCAAGATATATACATAGGGAATCATTATATAGGAAAATAGAACATTTTTATTATAATTTGTGCTAATGCCAGAAACTTCAGTGAACTGATAAAATGAGATCTTGTGGGCTTGAGATTTGAGGGACCTTTGTCCATCAATGACCAAACCCAGATTTTATCACCAGCTGGTGGAGTAAACCAGAGAGAGGAGAATATACAAACCCCAGTGAGGAAGCAAGAGATGAACCTCCCAGGTAACCACATTCTGATGTGCAGTGACCTTCCTTACTAGTGGGATTGGGGGGCAGACAGTGTCCTCATACCTGACCTAGCATTTCTCCTAATGTAATTTGGGGATTTGCTGGGAACGTGCCTTTACTTAGCCTAAGCAAACCAGCCTAACTTTTTATATACAATAGATGAACTGAAACATATCTTTTTCAATAAACATTTTATAGAAAAATGAAATTGGCAATTAACCCTAAGAATCTGAATGAAAAACTAGTATTCAGTTCACTTATGACATGGAATTAAATAGTACCATGCTTGTGCTTTTCTTATTTACTAAGGAGTTTTTGGATACATTGTAAGTGAACATTTTTGCTCTTACTGGGTTAGGCACTATGCTAATATTGTTCTGTAATAAATGTACTACTTTATTTAATACAACAATCCTATAAGGTGCAGCGGTCCTAGTTTTCCAAATAGGAAAGCTGAGAGCTTTTTTTTTTAAGTGACTTATACAACTATAAAAAATGCAAAGGTAAGCCAGGCATGGTGGCCCATGCCTGTAATCCCAGCACTTTGGGAGACTGAGACAGCTGGATCACTTGAGGTCAGGGGTTCAAGACCAGCCTGGCCAACATGGCGAAACCTTGTCTGTACTAAAAATACAAAAATTAGCTGGGCATGGTGACACACGCCTGTAGTACCAGCTACCAGAAAGCTGAGACAGGAGAATTGCTTGAACGTCAGAGGTGGAAGTTACAGTGAGCCAAGATTACGCCACTGTACTCCTGGGCAACAGAGCAAGACCCTGTCTCAAAAAAGTAAACGTTACATGAAACATGAAAGTATGTTAGATATATAATGCCACTTAGCAATCATATCTTTATGAATATATCATTTTAATTGCATAGTCAATTATTTCTGTTAAAAACCTATATATCAGTATATCTGTATCTCTATTAATATAATACATTTGTACCTACCTATATGTGTGTCTTTTATAATATTCAAAGCCCAAACTGCCAGTGTTTTGGTAGTTTTGTCTTATTTCCTCCTTCATTCACCCATTCAATAGATATTTAATGAGCATCAGCTAAATGCCAGCTGCTATATAAGAACTGAGAATATAGCATTGAATCAGACCACCAGGGTTCCCCACCCCATTGACCTCACTTTTAATCAGGGCTTCCTGGAACTCCAGGAGATATTTAGATTTTATTCTAAGTATAATGGGAAATTGTTACAGGATTTTAAACAAGAGAGTGATATCATCTGATTTATGTGTTGTAAAAGGTCACTGTAGCTACTTTGTGGAGAGTGAACTACAGACATGGAAAGGCAGAAAGCAAAGGAGACCACTTGGGATCTGATTTAGCAGTCAGCCTGAGAAATGATGGTGATTTAGACTTCCCACCTTATTAGTTATGGGGTGAGCCCACCTACAGTGGAAACTGAGTTTTAAGAGCTCTTCCTAAGGTTTTTCCTGTGTGTTTCAGCATTTCTGCATAATTCACCAAGCTTAGAGACTGATACATATTTAGAAGGGTTCCTGCCTCCTTCTGTTTCACAAACAGAATTTTTAGGATTTGCTAAGCAGTCCTAGAAGCTGGAATTTTTTTTTTTTTTTTTTTTTTTTTTTTTTTTTTGGTGCTGTGACTTGAATACGAACCAAGGTTGCTGTGGGCACAATTTTTTTTTTTCATTCCCCTACAGGGAATTTATTCTCTTTCTGATCTAGGATTACTAAAGCAAGCAATTCCAAGTAGAAGTTCCTCACCTGCTAATGGACAGGATGCAACAGGTCCAAACTCTCCTAGTTTGTCTATAATGCAACTTTGAGAAAATGGCTTTTTTCAACATTTACAAAACATTAGTGCTATATAAATGACAGAATAAGTTTGCCTGAAATGTCTTCAGAGGAATGTTTGCATGAGGTTTCTTTTGGTAATTGACATATTGGAATCAGAATATCAGCTTAACATACATGCTTTAGTGAATTTGTACACAAATTATTAAAAATACCATTGTTAAATGCTGAAAGATTATTTTCCTTGTTTGCTCAAGTGCTTTTATAAGCAGTTTTAGAATGTTCTGGACCCTTGACTCTCACTTGAGGGTTACTGAGCATTAGTTGGGTCTGAATGTCATAAGAAAAGCCTGGAACTATATTTAGAACATAGGTGAGTTTGCGAGCTGCCCTTCCTGGGAATCTTGCCATAGTGTTTCCACTTCTTGATTATCTTTAAGTTAGTAATAGTTAGTCACTAATATAAAACAGGTTTTTTGTATAAATATGCTTACTACAAGGTGATGATTGTGTATTAGTTCTCATTTAAAGCCACAGAATGAGTCAGCTACTTCAGTGTTTTGTCTTGGGTTTGTTTGTTTGCTTTGTTTCTGTTTCCCTGGAAAACGGATCTTAACAGTTTGGATTTGTTTTTCCTTAATAAGTGAACGATTCAGACAATTTGTGTAAAACATGAGTTGTCAGTTGAATATTTATCTGCTATTACTGTAACATACTTGGGTAGCAGTACTAATGTAAAGTTTTTATCTGGTGAGGGAAATCTTAAAGTGGTGTGTTTCATATGAAAAAAAATTTCATCAACTATTTTAAGTTCTTACTACTTACAGTGGCTCTATGTTAATCAACATCCTTGCTTAGCTGTTTCTGGCTTGGTGTTGTACAGGCTAACACTCAAAAAATGTTGTGCTTGTTACTGATGAACTGCCACTTCTAGTCTTTAAGTATGTTGAAAAATGGTCAGGCCTTCATCGTTGCTGGATCATATTCAGTAGAGCCAGTGAAGAACTTCAGGAGCCGTATCTGTGGAAGTCGTCTGCAAACTACAGAGTTTCATGTGATCACGTCTCTAACAAAGCTTGGCCTCAAGATAAAAGTGGCTCATTTGCAGAGGAAAAAAAGCAAAATTAATTGAATCACAAAATGTTGTAGATGATGGGAATCTCAGAAAATAGTCTATCCCCTTAAGATTTTTTTTTTGAGACAGAGTCTCACTCTGTTGCCAGGCGCCAGGCTGTAGTGCAGTGGCACAATCTCGGCTCACTGCAACCTCCACCTCCTGGGTTTAAGCAGTTCTTTACCTCAGCCTCCTGAATAGCTGGGATTACAGATGCGCACCACCACACCCGGCTCATTTTTTTTTAATTTTTAGTAGAGACGGGGTTTCACCATCTTGGCCAGATCCACCCGCCTCAGCCTCCCAAAGTGCAGGGATTACAGGTGTGACCACTGTGCCTGGCCAGGATTTTTTTACAGGTGGAAAAAGTGAGCCCCAAAGTAGATGGGCAGCTGACTCAAGTTCACATCTCTAGTTAAATATCTTTTTTTTTGCGTAAAGTGATGCCACTGGATTGTCACATATACGTCTGTACTGATTTTCTTTTCTTTGGAAGAAGTGTTAGTATGGGTAATACAGTATAGTAAAACCAAATAGAACTTTTCCCAGTTTGTAGTTTCTCTTACAATTCAGACTCTGCTTTGTTTTGTTACACACACACAGCTTTCAGTGAATGAAGAAATTTGTATTTTAAATGTTGCTAGTAACAGCAAGCTCTTGGTAAGTAAAAGTATTACATGAACAAATCATTCCCAGCCCCAGCTAGAGATCCAAAAGCAAATGAGGAAGAGTTCTTAAAGAAGAAAAAGGAAGGAAGTTAAAAAGAGTTAAAATACCAAGAGAGCCTGAGGCCCACAGAACTATCCTTAGGGCCTTCATTTCAGACCCCATGAACAGCCCAGGACTAACCCACTAATGGAAAGGGAGCTGCTCCAGCAGTATCTTTGATCATTATTATATAATCAGATTCATTCCCTATGATCCCACACACAGCACACAGGGATAGTTCTCTCTCTGCACACTCAAATGCGAATTGCACCTTCAAGAGACTGCCCTTAAATGTTCTGTTGAGGCAGATTTTACCTTTATAAATGGGCTGAAAAGAGCAGACAGGGAGCCAGGGGAAAGAACATAGTGACTTGCTGGATCTGACTGTGCCCCTGTTAAGGGGCTTGCCTGGTAAGTTTCACAGAAAAGGACAGTGTTCTTTTCTCCAGGAAATGACAGGCTTTGACAAGTTTATAAAGCCATTCAAATTCAACAGAATAACCCAAGAGGATTCAGACCAAGGTTAAGATTCAAAGTAATTATAAAGGAAGATTTTGTTAAATCAAGAGTTTTATACAGTACCACGATTTTGTGATACGTGTTTGTGCAACAGGATGTCAGATGAAAGGCCCTGCACCGAGTCAGGAATCCTAGTTTCAGTCCGACCTGTTGATGCCTAGCTATTGAAACATCATGTTACACTTTTCATTAGTAAAACAGAGAAGGAGGTTGGAATCTTTTAAGTCCCTTCCAATTGAAAGGGCTTTATGTCAGTGAGGAAATAAAAAATAACTGTACCTTAAAATGTATTTTTTAAAAGCATGCTCTCCAAGTACAAGCTTTTCCTGTATGTTTTTATGTAAGCTTTCTGACTTCCACGCTGAACATCCCTGTGGTCTGCCTCACTGCTCAATCTCATAGCCAGCAGTGTAGCCCTCTCCCTGGACAGCAGCATGTCTCACTCACAGAGCCATGTCTAGAGAGAAAGAGAAATACCATTAGAAATGAAGTGTGCAAAACTACCCTGGCACTGAGGCACCAGCTCCAAGTTCATGTTTATTCTTCACCATCATATGGTTCAGATATTACCTCAGTATTGTGAATTTCTTTAAGAGGGATCCATAAGTCTTTTTCATGTTGCCTTCTGTGGTGTATGAATTAGGCATTCATTTGGAAAGTAATTACCTTTTTTAAATGTTTTATGTACTCACAACCAATGTAGTTGGTCTTCAGGTACTTACATTTATAAATCCGTCATGCTTGTTTTCCTCTGGTCATTTTCTCTTCTAAAGATATTCTGATGTAATTAATTTGAAGTTTTTCCAGTGTGGCCTACTCCATTTAAAGAGACAACATAAGTTAAACTTTTCAAATTTAGAGTCCACTTTACTTTTCCAGTATCCTTTCCAGTATAAAGCAACTGAACCATTAGACTGAAATAATGCCATGTGTGTATTTTTGTTCTCTTTGCAGAGTATTCGACCTACACCACAAAATGATGCTATAACGGTACACTTTAAACCAATTACATTAAAAGCATCAGAAAGTAAATACACCAAGGTTGCGAGCATTAGTTTTGATGGCAAGTATTCACCTTTTTCTCTCTGATAGAGTGATGTTATTTTGATAAACTAGAAAGCATCTATATTGACATCTTAATATAGAAATCCAAACTGTCTTACCATTAGAATTTATATTACTGCCTAGGTTGATTTTTTTTTTTTTTCTTTCCCCTGAAAACTGTCATGAACTCTTGATTGATTCATGAGAGAAAATACCATAACTATATAAAGCTAAATCAGTATTAGCAATAGAAAAACATTAGCAAATACATTAGGATTAGAATCATTTCCATAATCTGGGTTAGACTTTTTACACATATATCTATTTTAATTCGCCTTAGTTATGAAGTTACGATATATTCAAAGTTCAGAAGCATGTTTGAATTTGACAGCAAAAATAAAAAGTATTGTTTGTAATATTTTCATATATTGGCTTTTATAGGCAAAGCGGATGGCCCTGCTTAAGCTAAAATAATAGACTTCATGGCAGAATTATCCAGTTAGCTATTTCTAATATGTATAGTATACATTTTGATACTTGAAATGTTAAGCCAGACTATACCATTTTTATAGCATTTTTTATTCAGTTTTGCCCACTTTAGTGGAGCATTCTTTGAATTTGCTGTCAAAAACATTTTTAAAATAATGACTTAATGGCTGCTTAACCGTATGTATAATTAAATGAGAACCAAACCTCTGAACAGGGCTTTTCTCATAGACACTCAGACAAGTGAGTAGCTGCTATAAAGCTTAAATTTTGGCTTTATGATAAAGCCACCTCTGCTCAGAGTCCACATGGTAAAGCTCAGCTCGGATGAGAGTATTTGATCAATGAGTGTAGGAGGGCACTGGCACACTTCGCACAGTGTTTATGAGAGCATCTGTACCTGCTGCTCACTGTGGAGAGTTCTGCCGGCGGTGGGGGGGGGTCTGGAGCATTTATGAAGGTGGGGCTGGCCTCAGGGTTCGTCCTGTGAGCTCAGTGATGATTCCTAAGGGATGAAAATCACATAGGTAGCATGCTTCAAGATACAGTTGTCAAGAAATAGTATTATAGAAGATAATTAATGCCATAGTTATTTCCACATCTGTGGTAAAGTGTCTTCGATGCTGCCGAGAGACCATTTGTGCCCACCAGTGTATCAGAAGGTACATTGTCTTCCCTTACAGAGGAGGAGGCGGCTAATGGTCATTCCTGACCTCTGAGAACTTTTAGGATCCACCTTTCACAGACTTGCCAGAAAGTTCTCCACATGCTCTGTGAGGGTGAAGAGCTACTCTTCTCTAGCTCCAGTATTGACCACCCAGTGAATGTTTCCCTTCTCAAGATAAACGTGATATCATTAGTGTTGGTTCTTCTGAGATCTTAGGCTCTAAGATAATTGTTTCTTAGAGAAATATATAAAATTAAATACAACAGCAAAAGGGAAAGCATCTTTAAGAGCAAATGCTACATTTAAGTGGATTTTTAATATCATGTGAAAACCCCCCACCATTCACCTCTCCCCCCACCATGCTAGATCCCCACACAAAATACCTCTGAGATTGCTGTGAAAATCAGTCAGGAAGTGTGTTTTATTTAACTTTTAACATTGTTAAAATGCACCTTACATATGTATTAACTCTGCAGTGTTCACTTATCAAACATCTTTCTCACCAAAAGTCATTCTTCATGATTTTCAACTGAATTTTCTTGAGATTTTTGTCCACTGTATTTCCTAAAATATAACATGATATAATGTCATGAAATGCTTAAATGTGGCCCTTGTAATCAGTCTTACATCAGAACAAATAATGAAAAATTGAAAGCACCAGAGATAGATAACTAGCAAACAGACAAATAAGAGACTGAACTGGGAATTTTTAAAATCTTAAGTCTGTGCCTGCACGTAGTCAAACACTAGATGTCATACCATTTCCTTGTTCTTTTTTGTCTTGAGATTGGATGACACAAATTTGCAGAATTCACATATGAATTTTTCACATAAATAGAAGTGTTCCTAAAGTCTTTCAAAGAGGATAAACATAAACAGCTTCTTTATTTGCTTTGAAAAGAACCATCTAATGGGTATCTAGATTGGACCCAACTGAATTAATTTCTGTAATTCAAGGTGGGATTTTTTTTTTTTTTTTTTTTTTTTTTGAGATTGAGCCCAGCCTGGAGTACAGTGGCACAATCTCGGCTCACTGCAGCCTCCGCCTCCCAGGCCCAAACAATTTTCCTGCCTCAGCCTCCTGAGTAGCTAAGATTACAGGCACGTGCCACCACACCTGGCTAATTTTTATATTTTTAGTAGAGATGGAGTTTCACCGTGTTGGCCAGGCTGGTCTCAAATTCCTCACCTCAGGTGATCCACCCACCTCAGCCTCCCAAAGTGCTGGGATTACAGGCCTGAGGCGCTGCACCCAGCCAGGATTATCTAAAACTGCTACAAAATCTAAAGATTTTACTTCATCTGTGAGGACAATTTAATATGATGGCAGGAGGGGATTTATCTCTTCTTATACCATGAGTTTCCTGGTTGGCTGATTTGAGAAATAAGAGCTCTTAATTCTTGGCTTTTCTTATACCATGCTACTTTATTAGTGATAGAGCAAGACTTTGGCCATACAAGAAATGTTACTTCTTACTCAGTTCAAGTATAAATCAGCAGGGCTAAGTGGGGGGTAATTCTGCCTCCAAGGGGATATCTGGCATTGTCAAGAGGCACTTTTTGTAGTCACAGCCACAGGGATGCTACTGTCATCTAGCAAGTAGCGTCTGGGTTGCTGCTAAACATCCTGCTGTACGCAAAACATCTCCTGCAGCAAAGAATTCATCTGGCCTGAAATGTTAACAGTGCCAAGGATGAGAAATTCTGCTGTAAGTAAAGCCAAAGCCTGTGGCTACAGCAAGCAGCTTAGATATGGTGTTTTGACTCCTGAACTGTGCTCATCAGCTAGGCTAATTCATTATCTGCATATCTTATTATAGGAAAAATAAAGCATTTTCCCCCCTTTTGTATGAAAAATGTGATGTTTCATTTAAAATACTATAAAAGTATTCTGTTGGCCAATCTGGAAGCTCAGCTTTTTTAAGATTTTGTCAATTTACATAAAGTCACTAATTCTCTTTGGTAGTAAAAGGTAACAGATTATTTTTTATGCTTCCTTTCAGCATCAAAGGCAAAAAAGCCATCTCAGTTTTCTGGGAAAATAACAGTTAAAGCAAAGGAAAAGAGTTATTCTAAACTTGAAATACCATATCAAGCAGAAGTTTTAGATGGGTGAGTTTCTTTTTAAAATAAGTTTTATAACTTTTTGCTAATCAGCAAATTATGTTTTCCTACTAAATGACCTGCAGAAATACTAGCCATGTTCCCATAAACTTGATGGAATTATATTTGAAAAGAACAGCCTCAACTAATAAAAGAGAAAAACCTCTTATATTTTGTGTATGTTTTACTTCCTTAGAAGAAAAGGTAAGTGGGATGATAGGATTGGGCTTAAATGAAGACTTAATGATTCAGTAATTGATTTTTTAGTAGTATTTAAATCATTTGAACCATTTTCTTTCTGTCATTTGTTTGTAATATGTAAGTGATTGTGGCCTGTTATTAAACTATTTTGGCACTTGAAACAAAATTCTTTATATTTCTTTATAAATTCATAAACATTTCTAGAATTACAAATTTTTATAAATGGAAAGTAACATGTTGTTCATTTTCAATTATACTTTAACCAATATAATACCCAACTTGACAAAGATTCATCTTAACAAAGCTCCTTGCAATTCAGTGGTAAACATGATTTTCTTCAAAGTAAAGTAAAGCTTTTTCTGTTGATACATTTTTTTATTCTAATTGTTTGATTCATATCATTCATTGGAGAATGGTTCATTAGATTAGATTTCAATATTTTACAAGCTAAATTTTGTTTTAAATTATGTAGTCAATCATGATGATATAGCTCTAATTCTTAAATACAGTTCCTAATGCTAAATGTAAATTATTACTCATAACAAACTTAGATTTTAAATTAAGACATGGAAATAAAAATGATTTATTTTGTTCTTCTTGTTTTTTTGAATAGTTATTTGGGATTTGATCACGCTGCAACATTATTTCACGTCCGAGACAGTCCTGCTGATCCTGTGGAAAGGCCAATTTACCTTACTAACACTTTCAGTTTTGCAATCCTCATTCACGATGTGTTGCTACCAGAAGAAGCCAAAACAATGTTTAAAGTATGTCCGGGAGCCCTTATACTTTTAATTTCCCCTGGTCTATCAACCAGGTGATACTGACACTTTGTTTTTTTCCTCTTCTTTCATTTCCCAGGTTCATAACTTCAGCAAACCAGTCTTAATTCTTCCTAACGAATCAGGATACATTTTTACGCTGCTTTTTATGCCTTCCACATCATCCATGCACATAGATAACAACATTTTACTTATTACCAATGCTTCTAAATTTCATTTACCTGTGCGGGTTTACACAGGCTTTTTAGATGTAAGTATATTATCTACCTTTAACATTTAAACTCCCTGCCCACCTTTAATGTTTCCAGATTTTATTAAGCAGTTGTGTTTCATACTCTTACGGTTTGCCATTATCTGTGCTCTGCAAATTTATCTAATTCTCCTAGTTAATTTTTACCTCTCCAGGTAACTAGTTTTTACCTTTTCCAGCAGCTCTGTCTTGTGATACAGTTGCCTTCTCTAGTTACAGTCTCTGCTTAGATCTTTTCCACATTCTGGTTTCTCTTGGATATGCTTTTAAACTATTGTAATAATGGGGAATCTAGAAAATAACTAAATGGAAGAAAAATGATAGGTAGGAATAAAAGAATACAAGGAAGGTAAAGAGGGTAATATGTAGGAAAGAGATACCTAAAACCAAGAAATATCAGGACAAAGAAGAGAACCAGATAGTAAAGTAGAAAATAAGGTAGTAAACACACAAGGTTAGAAGATATATATGACACAGAAGGAAACAATGAAGGTACTCCTGGTATAGAAAATAAGCAGGGGGAAGAAATCCGAACAAAGCTATCTTGAGAGTGATCAATGAAAGAAGCTTAAATAAGAGATAAAACTGTTAGGAAAGATAAAAAGAAAGCTAGGACATCTAGAAATGTAGCCCTTTAAGTAGTTGGCACTGATTAGAATTTTGGAGCTGGAGAGACCTTCAGTAATGTCTCACTCCTGCTTCAGTTATTTTGTTTCACTGATCATTGGTGATGCTTGCTGAGACCACATGCTTTTTGCCCAGTCACCTAGGGCTCCACTTAACCTCTGCTAGTACTTTAGTTTCCTGCCTCTTTCATGTGCCCTCAGAGGAGGAATAGCAGCTCAGCAGAAGCCATGGCTATTTTCATTTGGATTACTCAAAAGACTTTCATTATACAAATCCCTCAACTATGTCATATATATGTGTGGTTTTATGAATATATACGGAAAGCGTAGGAACTTTAATACACGCTTTTTGTTTTTTTGAGATGGGAGTCTCACTCTTTTGCCCAGGCTAGAGTGCAGTGGCATGATCTCTTGCCTCAGCCTCTTGAGTAGCTGGGATTACAGGTGCACACCACTATGCCCAGCTAATTTTGGGGGAACTTTAATACATCTTTAATAGAGGTAATATTGTTACATCAATGTGACTTTTTGTTTAATCTGGTTCTTTTATATCTTTCTAGTACTTTGTATTGCCCCCCAAAATAGAGGAACGTTTCATAGATTTTGGAGTACTGAGTGCTACAGAAGCAAGTAATATTTTATTTGCAATTATAAACAGCAATCCAATTGAGGTAAAAGCAATCTGTTTTTATTCTAAATCACATTTAAGGATTTTTTGCTTGCGTTGTGATAATAATTTTCGTATCTTTTTTTAAAGTTGGCTATAAAAAGTTGGCATATCATAGGAGATGGTTTATCAATAGAACTTGTAGCTGTGGAAAGAGGCAACAGAACTACAATAATTTCAAACCTGCCAGAGTTTGAAAAATCCTCTTTATCAGATCAATCATCGGTAAGTAAACTTTATTGTCTCCTTAAACTAAGATGGATGTCTAAACTGCAAATGGAAGACCCTTGCTATGTTACATATGTCACTGTTATTTTTATGCAGTTTATAATAGTGTTGGTTATTTGCTATTAGAAGGACCTTATAGGCAATATAATTCAACTCCCTATTTTTATGATGAAGGCACTGAAACCCAAAGGGATTAAATCCTGCCTTCTCATAAAAAGTTCCATAACACACAAATTTTAAATTATCTTTTTGTAACACATGTGTCATTACAGGAGAATTCCCATGGGTGCTAAACCAACCTGGTGTTCATTGAGTTTACGGGGAAAAAGAGATGGCCCTGAACATTGGTAGAAAATATTTTCAATTATACAGTAATATGTCTGGCCAGATACTGCCTCACTATCAGTGAGGCAAACTGTTCGATCACTGCGAGTCTGCCCACATATTTCTAACTGTCTAATAAACATGTTACAGTTGGTTGTAAGAGAGCACAAACAAGAGAAAACAAATATATTAGTTTCAGCCCTCACCACTACTGAAAGGGGAAATTGGAGTTTCTACCTACTGGGAAAAGAATTAGAATCACCTTCTGTGAGAAGGAGTATCAGATATCTCATCTGCAGGTTAGAATAGAACTTCTTGGGGCAGTTTCACAAAAGAAAAAGCAAATGTCCTTATATACAGAGAGTGCTGACAAATACATTTCCATGGAATGCCATAGGTCTGGTGTTTTGTTATACGCGGCCTCAGCTGCCCTGAAGATATGAATATTAACATTACAGAGCTTGAAGCAGAGCCAGCTGTGTATACATTAAAGGCTCCAATGTGCCTGAAAGGTTGGTGGAAGGCTGTGTCCCTCTGCTCCGGCCCCTTTGGCCATACAGGTTCATGGGTGAAGAGTGAGGAGCTTTATTAGCAAGAGGACCACACCCCTCCCTCTTCAGGAACCAGCTTTTTCAGTGGCCTATGGAACAAGTGTAGTAGAGAAATATCAAGGGATGGGCACTATTTTGAGATATTTGTACACAGTGGTAATTCAGTGTCATACTGGTATATGTTAGGATTTGGAAGTCATTTTGTCACTATAGCCTTCATTTCCATTTTAATAGGAAACTTCAACTAACAAGGCTAATGAATGATATTTCTACTATCTACAGGTTACGTTAGCTTCAGGCTATTTTGCAGTCTTCAGAGTCAAACTTACTGCAAAAAAATTAGAGGGGATTCACGATGGAGCCATCCAGATCACAACAGACTATGAGGTAAGGACTTTATTGTGGATTTGTGGCAGTGGAGTTTTTCTGAATAAGTCAGTTCTTTCTTGTTTTTATGAAAACGAAGAATTAAGTTTACTCATAAAGTTACAGTTTACTACTTTCATACCTTAAAAACTGAGCTTTTCCAATAATAGTTTATAGAAAATTGGTGTTCATAGACTCTTAGTTTTATGATAAAATCCAAACCTCCTAACCTAAAAAGCAACTTCAGAAAAATGCCTTTAGCACGTTTAGAATTGCTTTGTTAGAAACCTGCCTAAGCAGATGGTTATGTCATTGTACAGAGCCTGAGTGTTCTGAGTTAGATATCTCTGATTGTTCCTGCAATCATAAATAGCAGGCAGGGTCTAACATTTCTGAAAAGGAGGATAAAATCAGGAGATCATGTCTTAATTTGAGTGCTCACGTTTATATTTGCATAAGTCATTCAAAGTCAGGGGACTAAATGTTATTTAAGCTTTTAATTAAAATATTCTCTGTGGAGTTTATTATGCACGCAGTAAGATTTTGAATGGCTATATTTCTGCCAAACCTAAATGTTTTCAATTTCATATTTAAAAGCCCTTAGGGAAGTCAAGCACTGCTAAATTCAACAAGCTGCCACCTTTGCCCTCATAGATGTTTTCAGTATACACAAACAACTTCCACATGAAAAAAAAATGTAATTATGAAATAAACAGAATTGGCCATTTAATAATAAATGATTTGTTGAGAGTATGTCAGGTTACCTCCAAAAATGAGGAATTCATAGTTATCACTCACGACATAAATAAATACATTTCAGATTTAAGATAAATTTTTGTTAATATGGGTGAAAATAAGAATTAAGAAAAATATCCTAGAAAAGTAGCTTTGTGAGTTACTCACAGTTTGGTATGGGATTCTAACTCTAGAATGTTCAGTGCATTTTTTAAAATTAGGTTAATGTCTATTTCTATGTCAAAAAATAGAGCCCTATATAACTAGAAATGCCAGATTTTACATACGTTGTTTTAGGAGTACAATTTGACTTTCTTTTTTAAAATCTATTTTATAGATTATTGGTATTTTGAAATTCAAAAATATTTATATTTTCAAAAACCTGTCTTTAATTCCTTCCCCATTGTTTAGTCTTTTTTACATGTTTTCAGTGAATCACTGAGAAATCCGTGGAAATGTGTTATATTTCATTACCTTTTAATGAGTACATTGGACAGATTAAACAGTATCTATGGGTGATTTTAGTACTGGTTTAGATCTGGTTATTGTCAATACAAATCTCAAAATTAGGTTAACCCCAAAATACAATAAAGTAGTTGTCAAGAGCAGGCTGTCTTGAATACTTATTGTCATCTTCTTGACTCCACAGATCCTGACAATCCCTGTGAAGGCTGTGATTGCAGTAGGCTCACTGACCTGCTTCCCTAAGCACATTGTTCTTCCACCTTCCTTTCCAGTAAGACCATTAATACACAAATTTTTTTGTTGCTCATTTTTTGCCTTTCCCTTTAGCTCTGTGTTCCTAGACTTTTACAGTACAATTATTCTTTATTAGTCATATATTTTAAAGACAGTATACTTTAGACGATGTAAAGAGATACAGTCCTTTTCCTCAAAAAGTTTTCTATCTAGAAAGGGAAATGGACACACAATTCAGGGCTATAAAGCAGAATGTAGAAGTTGCCCTAGAGGAGTGAAAATAAGTGCTGTGAGGGAAATACACATCTCATTGATGCAGGGGCTGTGGGAGCCAGCTTAGAATTTCTTCTGTCAGAGATGGAGATGGGAATCCAGGGCCAGGGAGCAAGCTCAACAGGGATACAGAGTCAATAAAGTCTGAGGTGGGTTCAAGCAATAGTGAATTGTCCAGTTTGGCAAGAATGGAGAAAAGTTTTAAGAGAGAAAATGGAATATATGGAAAAAAAATTAAATGCACTTAAGTGCCTAAGAGTATGAAGTTTTTGAGCAGAGACTTAACATCATCAGAGCTGAGCTTTAAAGACTGGCTCTCTGCAGAAAGAAATAGAGGATACAGATGAAAGTGACAGTAGAGTGCCTGGAGGCCAACACACAGACTGGCCAGAGTCCACGTGAAAAGTGCCAGTGGGAGGTTTGAGCATATAGCTGTGGCAGAGGTAATAAAGTCCCTTCATACCTCCAAGCCTTTGTTGTTTCTCCACCTTGAATGCCCTTCCTCCTCTCCTCCCTTCAAAGAACTCCTGTGTGTCTTTAAAGATTCAATTCCATTGTCATCTCCTCTCTGAAGCTTTCTTGACTCCTCTTGACAGTACTGGTTGTTTCATGTGTAATCCTAGAATACTTTGAAATTACCCCTCTTGTTGCAAGCCTCATATTGTGCTATAAATATTTCCTTATAAGTTGGCCTCCTCAGTGAGAGTCTGAGATCCTTTAGGAAAGGGATAAGACACTTAGTACACAGTATGTACTAATAGCAGACACTTAGTACATAATGTATGGATGAAGGAACAAATGATGGAGAGGGAATGTAGGCAAGAGACATTGCAGGTGAATCATTTGAACTGTGCTTATATCCTAAAGAGGTCCTACAGACTGAAACAAGTATGGGGAGGGGGATAGATAGAGGAGGCAGGAATACGGCTTAGAGTTTGAGCCTGGGAACAAGGACAAAAGAAATGGGAAAACCAGGAGAAGACCCTGCCTTTTGCAAGAAGGTGATGCAGTCCATTCAGGAATACCAGGGCAAACGTAAAAGTGTCTCATATCCTAGTGGTGGGAGACAATAGTGGGTTTGAACACCACTTACCCAAAAATGAAATCCAAAATGTTCCTAAATCTGAAACATTTTGAGACCACAAGTGGAAAATTCTACACCTGACCTCATGTAACGGGTTTCAGTCAAAACTTTGCTTCATGCACAAAATTATTTTAATAAAATTACCTTCAGGCTATGCATATAAGATGTATATGAAACGTAAATGAATTTCATGTTTAGACTTGAATTCTGTCCCCAAGATATCCCATTATATATATGTAAATATTCCAAAATCAAAAAAAAAAAATGAAATCTAAAATACTTCTGGCCCCGAGTATTTTAAATAAGGGATACTCAACCTGTACCATAAAACCTAAATTCAACATTTAGCTTCTTAAAGATAGAAATTTTGGCCAGGTGCAGTGGATCACGCCTGTAATCCCAGCACTTTGGGAGGCCGAGGCAGACGGATCATGAGGTCAGGAGTTCGAGAGCAGCCTGACCAACATGGTGAAACCCCATGTCTACTAAAAATACAAATATTAGATGGGCCTGGTGGCGCATGCCTGTAATCCCAGCTACTCAGGAGACTGAAGCAGGAAAAATCACTTGAACCCGAGAAGCGGAGATTGCGATTAGCCAAGATTGGGCCACTGCACTCCAACCTTGGGTGACAGCAAGACTTCATCTCAAAAAAAAAAAAAAACAAACAAATTTTGAATTACTAGTTTCATCACATTTAAGTTTGGGTCTTAATTAAACCCTCATCTTCCTGTCATTCTACTTTGTACTGACTATACAAAATTCTTGACTTTGTTATTTATCCGAAAGAGCCATGTTTCTTCCTTCCTTTACCTTCTCAATCAGTGATGTCTTTAATCTCTCTGTAAATCCTGGGAGGGAATAGTTCAGTTGAGAAGACAGCAAGATGACACAGTGAAAAGGCCCGTGAGTGGAATAAGGGAGAAAGCATGTGTATAAAAACAAGACATTGGTCTTGATCCATTTGTGTTGCTATAAAGGAGTACCTGAGGCTGGGTGATTTATAAAGAAAAGAGTATATTTGGCTCACAGTTCTGGGGTTTGTACAGGAAGCATGGCCTTGGCATCTGCATTGGTGAGAGCCTCAGGCTGCTTCCACTCATGTTGGAAGGTGAAGAGGAGCTGGCATGTGCAAAGATTACATGGCAAGAGAGAGGAGAAGGAGATGCCAGGGTCTTTTTTAACAACCAGTGGTTGTGCACACTAATGGCATGAGAACTCCTTACCACGAGGTCAGAACACACCAAGCCATTCATGAGGGATCCACCCCCATGGCCCAAACGTCTTTCATAAGGCCCACCTCCAACACTGGGGATCACATTTCAGCATGAGACTTGGAGGGGTTGGTTTTGAACAGCTTCAGATTAAGCTTTCAGATTATTTTAAGTGTCTTACAGGACCAGATACTTGCTCGGAATTCTAAATTACCTCTATATTACCAAATCCTGTCAATCTCTTTATCCGATGGAGAATACTAGAGATGACTGGAAACAATATCCCAGAATACACATTTCACATAACTCGTAGCTTAATATTTGAATAGAATTGCGAGAGCAGCGTTTCTATCTGTGAGCTTTTTTGATCCCCCACACCCCTGAGAGACAAGACACAAGGGAAGTAGTTATTCCAAGTACACCAAGTGCCTTGACTGCCTTAGGGCTCCCGTCAGCGTCGCAGCTGCATGCCTGCCCTCTGCTGGCTGTCGGTTGTTTTAGCCTCACTGGGCTGTGTAAATGAAGAACACTGGCCTCAGCGTCACCGTCATTCCACCCTTTTTCCTGTGCACGCTCTTCACTTCCGTATTTTTTATTCCAAATGTTTAAAAAGTGGGTTTAATCATTTTAGAGACCTCTTCAAATAAGGAGGAATCTACAAAAATAAAATTTTGTATTCAGCCAAAAGAAAGATTGTAATATAATTCTTGAAGATTATATAAATCATTTAATTTTTTAATTTAAAATTTGGTACCCTGTCACAGAGAGAAGCTTGTGACTGGTAAGAGAAATTGCTGGTTATTTAACAGTTTGATCTGTTTGCTGGGTTTTTTGTTTGTTTGTTTGTTTTTAAAATGGAGTCTCGCTGTGTCACCTGGGCTGGAGTGCAGTGGCGCAATCTCAGCTCACTGCAGCCTTTGCTTCCCAGGTTCAAGTGATTCTCCTACCTAAGCCTTCGCAGTAGCTGGGATTACAGGTGTGTGCTACCACACCTGCTAATTTTTTGTGTGTATTTTTAGTAGGGACAAGGTTTCACCATGTTGGCCTGGCTGGTCTCGAACTCCTGGCCTCAACTGATCCGCCTGCATCAGCCTCCCAAAGTGCTAGGATTACAGGCATGAGCCACTGCGCGTGGCCCGTATGCTGTTTTAATAAGATACTTGACAACCTATCATTTTAAAAGATGTCTAATTTCTCTTTGGCACAAATGACATACATTTTTCTTAATGAAAAAACTTTTAAGGAAAAAAATGTGATTTTGTCCTGTTTGGCTTTAGATTTTATAATTCAGTTATTTCAGGGCATTCTTACCTTGATATAAACAAAACCCACTTACAAACTGAAAGTGGCCATTCTCTTTATTTAGAGCTATCTCTGTTTGTACTTTGTTGGCATCCTCAATATCTTAACATGAAAGTGTGAATGTTACGTCAATCGATTGTCAACAAGATTGCAAGATTTGTCCTCCTGATTTTTCTGTAACATGCCATAGTAAGGAAAAAAAGTTTCTTTTTTTGTGGGATTTTCTTGGCTGTTGATTACAGTTTAGAGATCATCAACTGATGGACATTCTAAAATAGCTTTTGGGCTTTGGTTTCCTAGAAATATGTTTGTCTACTCTAAAGTGTGTTATCTTAAGAAAATTTAACCATATACAAATGAGTTTGTTTTTTGCTTTCTTCCTTCAGGGGAAAATAGTTCATCAAAGTTTAAATATTATGAATTCCTTCTCACAGAAGGTAAAAATACAGCAAATACGATCTTTGTCAGAAGATGTGCGATTTTACTATAAACGATTACGGGGCAATAAGGAAGACTTGGAGCCAGGAAAAAAATCAAAGGTTTGAAGACGTTATATTTGAGAATTCCCATCGGTTAATATTTTGTTTTATGACCTTCTGTGGATTTGAAATTCATGATTCTCCTGTGCCTCTTTATAGATTGCAAACATTTATTTTGATCCTGGACTACAGTGTGGGGATCATTGCTATGCTGGCTTGCCTTTTCTATCCAAATGTAAGTGATCTTGCTGTTCTCCCACATGTTTTCACTGCCCCAAAAATATGTTTTTAATAAGAGGCTGCCACTTTGAAAGTACATTACCGTCTTTTGTTACTATAGAAATTATTTGAAGGAAAATTGACAGGTGGGTATAGATGCAGGTTAAATATGTCATAACATGTTTCCTTGTTTTAGCTGAACCCAAAGTGCAGCCTGGTGTAGCCATGCAGGAAGATATGTGGGATGCTGACTGGGATTTGCATCAAAGCCTCTTCAAGAGCTGGACAGGAATAAAGGAAAATTCAGGTCATAGGTGAGTGGTTTATGTTTATTTATTTTAGCCATCTTTACAAGTTTGAAACATATTGCTTTCTAAATTTTATTCTTATATTAGATTGTTTGGCTTTATAGCTAAGAAAAAATGCCTGATTTTCAGAAAGTTACTAGTGAGACATCTTAAATTGCCATTTTAACTATATGTTGCTTGGAAATACACATACTGTCATTTTTCTCTTTTCTCCAGTGCTTTAGATACTTCTTATACTCCAAGAAAATATTTGAAGTTGTCCTTATGTAGGATGACTACAGTATTCACCTTAGACTCATCTATTTGCATAGGAAAGAAAGTTTTTACCTACCACTGACCTCTGTTAAAGGCAAGGAAAACATTTTCTAGGTTTACACCCACCTAGACACTTGGTGCAAGATCGAGTGTTTGTTTGCTTATTGTGAAAACAATGCCTCCTTCCTTTCTAAGTGCTGAGTTGTTAGGGAGCTCACAGGGCAGGCTCCACAATGTTTCTTTGGCAGGTAGGAAATGTACTTCTAATGACAAATCAATACTACACCTGGATTCCAAAACAAAAATGTATTGATTTAGTAGTATAGAAATCTAGTCTTTTCGTGTACTTCAGAAAGGAATTTGACTAAAATAATGACAGTATGGCAGTTGATAGAAACTGCTCTCCTCAAGCGGTTAATTTGAAATATACTTGTTGGCATCAAGATATTCCCATTTAAGAGTACTGTAAATTCTTAAGCCATTCATAATTGAATTGGAGGGTTTGTTTATCTGAACTCTGCTATGAAAAATTTTCTTAAGGCAAAAGAAAGTTGAGTGTTTGCTTTAAGATGGTTAAAATGAATACAGAAGAGACTTCCCGTAATGGACTTGTTGAGAGAACACTAATTAAAACTCTCCTTTGTACCCTGTATTTCCACAGTGTACATTATAAAGGACAAGCAAGCCTCAAATGTTAATGTCCAATTATGAACACATAACTTACAGTGCTGCCTTAGAGTCAGCTGCTAAGGAACCTCTTCACCTCCTATCCACAAAAAGCCTGCCTTCCTCCCTGTGTCCCCAGCACCCCATTGCTAAGACCTGGGCTCCCTGTCTGTCCTGATGTCCTAAGTACACAGT